>NW_022681469.1:118749300-119231453 GCF_009764315.1 Trachypithecus francoisi | reverse complement strand
ATGCCGCCCAGTTTTCTGGCCGAAGCCACCAGGCAGATGATGATGGTGCCATTTCCCGAGATGGAGAAGTCACAGGGAGGGGCTGGCTGGGGAAGGAACCAAGAGTTGACTTTTGGACGCATTATGTTCGAGCTGTTATTTGTCCTGCCTGGCTAATGACTGACAGAACTCCGTGGGCCTCAAAGTTACAGAAGTCGCCCCTGTTCCCCTGTGTTCCTGCTCATGTGTGGCCCCATGAGGTGTTTCAAGGCACTGCAATTATTTGAGCATCCTCTAGCCCCACTTCTTGGGGCCACCACCACCTTCCCACCTTCCCAGTGGCAGAAGACCTGAGTTGCCCCAACCTCTTCATTCTTTTTTTTTTTTTTTTTGAGACAGAGTTTCACTCTTGTTGCCCAGGCTAGAGTGCGATGGCGCGATCTCAGCTCACCACAACTTCTGCCTCCTAGGTTTAAGCAATTCTCCTGCCTCAGCCTCCTGAGTAGCTGGAATTACAGGCATGCACCACCACCACACCTGGCTAATTCTGTATTTTTAATAGAGACGGGGTTTCTCCATGTTGGTTAGGCTCGTCTCAAACTCCCGACCTCAGGTGATCTGCCCGCCTCAGCCTCCCAAAGTGCTGGGATTACAGGTGAGAGCCACTGCACCTGCCCCCAATCACTTCATTCTGAAGCAATGAAGGACCTCAGCCTTGTCCCACAGGCTCAGTGGGAAGGTATCCATGTCTCTGTTGGGATCCCCCAACTGCTGTGAGCTCCAGGCCTTGGCCTGCCCCCTTCCCTGTCCCTTTAGTTCAGCCCCCACTCCGTGGATCCGCTCTGCAAAACTCTTCATTAGTTTTTTAGAGACAGGGTCTCTGTCACCCAGGCTGGAGTGCACTGGTGGGATCACAGCTCCCGGCATCCTCGAACTTCTGGGCTCAAGCCATCCTCCAACTTCAGTCTTCTAAGTAGCTGGGATCACAGGCATATGCCACCATGCCTGGCTATTACATTTTTATAGACACAGGATCTTGCTATGTTGCCCAGGCTGGTCGTGAACTGGCCTCAAGCAGTCCTCCCATCTCAGCCTCCCAAAGCTGGGATTACAGGCACATGTTACCATGCCCAGCTAAGTTTTAAATTTGTATAGAGATGGGGTCTTGCTATGTTGCCCAGGCTGGTCTCCAACTCCTGGCCTCCAGTGACCCTCCAGCCCCAGCCTCCCAAAGTGTTGGGATTACAGGCGTGAGCCACCACACCTAGCCCTGCAGAACTCTTTAGAACCACATAGACTCCAGTTTGAACCCCGCCTCTGCCATCCATATCTACCAGTTATGTGAGTGTTCTGCATCTGTGGAATGGGGTAAAGAACAATGTTCCCTTAGGGGTGTGGTGAGTATTCATTGAGATAATGCTTATAAAGCTTTCACACCAAAGCTACTGAAAAGCAAGTGTGAAATTTGTTGGTTTTATTAATTAGTATTGCCTGATCTCCCACCCAAGCCCACCATAAAGGTCTGATTATAAAATCCACAAGCCAGAGGCCCCCGCCACCTTCTTGTCTTTTTCTGCCTCACCCCCACCCATCCCACAGCAACCTTACAAGGCTCTGATGGTGGGATTCCAGGGATCATCAACCAATGGGAAGGGAGGGGGCACTGAGTCACCCCATATTGGCGCGTGGCAGCCTCTGGGGGCTGTGGGCAGGGCTGGCCTCGTCTGGTGACTGGGGAGGGAGCTGGCAGAAGGCCGGGGAAGGGGGACAATGGGCCTTTGTCTTTGCCGAGGTTTCTCCGTTCCAAGATGCTCTAGCCCCTAGACAAACATGACCTCATTCCTCCTCCAGGCTCCAGGACCCAGGGCAGAGACAGGCTTGGAGTTGGACGCACCCACCCCATTTCACAGACTGGAAAACCAAGTCGCACAAGGAAAGAAGACAAGAGGACACCGAGGGTCCAGCCCTAGGACCCAGCCAGAAGTCATGCCCTCCTGGGTTGCTGAGCCCAGGGAGGGGACTCACAAGAGGGCCTTCTAGGCAGCAAAGGTCTAGCTATCCCGCAAGCTCCTGGGACACACAGGTTGTGCTTGGATCTGCTACTCACAGCTGTGTGGCTCTAAGCAGCTTACTCACCTTCTCCGGGCCCTGGTTTCTGCATTAGAAAGAGATGCAGGCCCGGCAGTCTCTTTCTTGCAAGGTTATGGTGCCCTTGGAGATCGCTGCTAAGAATTCAGACAGGCCTGCTTCAAGCCATAGCACCTGCGCCCACTGCTCTGCCTTTAACGGGGTGATCTGGGAAAGACAGTGGCGATTAAGGCCCATCCCACGCAAGCCTCCAGGGTCCACACACATCCCTCTCTTGCCAGGGGCTCTGCAGTGACAAGGCCTTGTAGGAGTCTGGCGTATCTTTCTGGTAGCTTCCTAAGTGACATTCTCCCACACTGGCCCTGCTGGGCTTTCACCCCCTGCCCACAACAGTCCTCACTTCCTATGCTGATACCCCCTCCCCAGAGGGTCTTCTCCAACCTGGTGTCCATCACCCCAACCATCTGGGGACACCCCTGCACCCGAAACCTCAGCAATTCAAGTTGCAAAATGCCAGCAGGAGGGACTCCCAGCCATTCTCTCAGTCTCATCTCTAAGATGGGATAGTGGGGCTGGGCACAGTGGCTCACAGCTGTAATCCCAACACTTTGGGAGGCCAAGGCAGAAGGATGGCTGGAGGCCAGGAGTTCGAGATCAGCCTGGGCAATATAGCCAGACCCCATCTCTACAAAAAAAGTAAAAAAATTAGCCGGGCATGGTGGTGTATGGTCTCGGCTACTTGGTAGACTGAGGCAGGAGGATTACTTGAGTCCAGGAGTTCAAGGCTGCAGTGAGCTATATTTGCACCACTGTACTCCAGCCTGGGTGACACAGCAAGACCCTGTCTCTAAAAATAAATAGAAAAAATGGGGCCGAGTGTGGTGGCTCATGCCTGTAATCCCAGCATTTTGGGAGGCCGAGGCAGGTGGATCATCTGAGGTCAGAAGTTCAAGACCAGCCTGCCCAACATGGCAAAACTGCATCTCTACTAAAAATACAAAAAGTTAGTCAGGCGTGGTGGCGGGCACCTATAATCCCAGCTACTCGGGAGGCTGAGGCAGGAGAATCGCTTGAACCCAGGAGGTGGAGGTTGCAGTGAGCCGAGATTGCGCCATTGCACTCCAGCCTAGGCGACAGAACGAAACTCCATCTCAAAAAATAAATAAATCAACAAATAAATAAATAATAAATAAGTAAAATAGGATAATGGTAATTCTTGGGGATGTGGGAGCATTGAGTGAGAGAGGAGACTCCAGGGACCTGCACAGGACTGGACACAGAGTAGATGCTTATGAAATGACAGGCGTATTAATATCAACTATTCGTCCTTGTCAAAAGTCATTCAGAACAACCTCCCAAGTCATTTACAGAAAGTAAAACCAGAGAGGGTTAGCTCTCAGCTGTCGTCACACAGCCTGTCAGTGTCAGGGCACGGTGCAGACCCGGCCTCCAGGTGCTGCCCTGGGGGTTCTCAGGCCGGGCCCTGGTTCTCAGCTCGGGGACCAGGTGAGGGAGGAGGGCGAGTGAGGCTGGAGACCGACCCAGGCTCTGGCCTTTCCCTTGGCCCCATCTTCCACCGCGGCTGCATTCCCAGTGAGATAAACAAGGGATCAGTGGGAACAAAATGGATGAAGTAACGGGGAAGATATGAGCGGCCGCGCCCAGCCCCCAGCCCGCCCCACCCGCCTGCCTGCCAACAGGGAAGGCTTCAGGAGAGGCATGGCCGGCCCCTGAGTCTCAGCCTGTGCCAGGTACTAAGGGTGCTCAGCGCTGGCCAAGCCTTGCCTGATCGCCAGGCTCAGGTGGCAAATCCCCCGTCGTGCCCTTGGACCCTCCCTGGGCCCTGCCCTACGCCCCACCCTCCCTAAACTGGGATTATTTCAAATCCCCTCCACCAGAGCTTTGGAGGAGACAATTGCACGCTCCCAAGTGCAAATTCAGAGCCCCAGGGCTGTCTGGAGCGGACATAGGATTTGCCACCCTGGCTCAGCTGGTCTGGGGTTCAGCCTGATGCAGCCTGTCCATGTCTCTGGGGCACCCGCAGTGCCTTGCTGCCTGGGGCCAGCTCCCTGCCATGGTGGAGGGGCTGTGTGTGCCCAAGGCCTCCCCAACCCCGGTGCCAGCTTCCTGCCCCTGCAAATTTCTGCCCATCCTGACCTCTCCAAGGAGCCTGGAACTCAGGGGGGCGTCTCCAGGGCCAGATGGGAGGCTGGCACTGCTGCCAAAGCCTGGACACCCACCCAGCCGGACACCACCCCGGGTACCTTCCCCTGCTGAGACATAGACAAAGAGCGAGTGTGTTGGCTGGACAGGGCTCCACCCGTCGGCTGTGAGCAGCCAGGACCTGCAGCCTTGGGCCAGGGACCCCAGAGGTTCAACATCCGCCTCTCCTTGCCTCAGAAGGAGGCAAGAAATGAGCCCTCTGCCTGCCAGTAAACATCACTGGATTGCCCACCGGTGCCCTGAACTGGGAGCCTGGCACAGATGGGGTGTGCGGTGGGCACCCCAGGGCCTGCCTGGCTCACTCCAGCCTCAGTTGCCCTCAGTAAACAGTCCCCAAACTGCCCCAGGCCCTGACCAGGCTAAGAGAAGGCTGTCTCTCTCCCCTCTCAGGTTTTTTGCAACCAACAGAGCTGGAATGGTGGAGCCCCAGACCCTGGAATCTGCATTTTGGGGGACTCCGCGGGTGATAGGAAGGCAGGTGTTCTCTGAGCACACCCGGAGAGACTCCACTCTGGACCCTTCCCCATTTCCCCGTCCCCTCCCCGGCTTCAGAGGGCCCTGTCCCTACCTGCAGAGGGAGGCGCCTTCATCCCAGCTTCCCTGGTAATCAGGTTCCCACTTTGCCGGCTGACTTTCTGCCCCCCACACCCAAGGCATCCTCTGTTATGACCATGGATACCCACATTTGTTTCCCTAGCACACAACCACCTTCCCTCTTCGCAAGCTGGTTCCTCTGTCGGAAACGCTTGCTTAGTGGTCTCCTTTCTACCCAAAATATTCCCACTCAGCCTCGCAGGCCACCTCCTATATCACCTCCAAGAAGCCTTCCTTGATCTCCGCCTAGTCCGTGCGGTCCCTCTGTTCTAACATATCTTCTACTAGCGCTCATCACACCGGAATAAAATCGCCTCTCCTCTGGCTAGGAGCTTGTCAAGAACTGAGGCTGTGTGTGAACCTCCCACACTGAGCCAGCCAAGGGCTGCTGGCTGAGCAGGACAGGCCACGGGACCAGGCCACCCCCCAAGCTACGACAACACACTTGCCCAGACTCAGACGTCTCAGGGGACGTCACGTGTGGCGTGTGGGGGAAAGGGACTGACAGTTGCTGAAGTCCTATGATGTCCTATGTTCTCTTGTCCCCTTTCTTCAAAGGAGAAGACGGAGTCCCAGGGAAAGGAACTGACTCGCCCAGGGTCACTCAGCTCAGAGGTGGTGAGGTTGGCCTGGGAACCCCTGTGATCATTCGTCAAACCTCGTTGCTCCCGTGTGACCACAGTCTGCAGCTCACCCCGTCCCCTACCCAGCAGGACACACACTGCATGAAATTAAGAAGAATTCTAGGCCGGGTGCGGTGGCTCACACCTGTAATCCCAGCACTTTGGGATGCCGAGGCGGGTGGATCACCTGAGGTCAGGAGTTCGAGACCAGCCTGACCAACATGGAGAAACCTCATCTCTACTAAAAATACAAAATTAGCCGGGCGTGGTGGCGCATCCCTGTAATCCCAGCTACTTGGGAGGCCGAGGCAGGAGAATCGCTTGAACCCGGGAGGCAGAGGTTGTGGTGAGCTGAGATGGCGCCATTGCACTCCAGCCTGGGCAACAAGGGTGAAACTCTGTCTCAAAAAAAAAAAAAAACTAGGCTGGGCGCAGTGGCTCACGCCTGTCATCCCAGCACTTTGGGAGGCCAAGGTGAGAGGATCACTTGAGTTCAGGGGTTTGAGACTAGCTTGGGCAATATAGCGAGACCCCACCTCTACAAAAAAAAAAAATTACAAAAATTAGCCAGGCATGGTGGTGTGCACATGTAGTCCCAGCTACTACGGAGGCTGAGGTGGGAGGATTGCTTGAGCCCAGGAGGTCGAGACTGCAGTGAGCCGAGATTGCACCACTGCACTCCAGCCTGGGTGACACAGTGAGATTCTAGTTAAAAAAAAAAAAAAGAAGAAGAAGAATTCTGAGAATAATGACTTGCCCAGAGCTGAGGTCCAGAGCCAGAGGCCTGACTCTAGAGAGTGAACCGAGAAGCTGAGACATACATGGTCCCTGCATGTGTGGCGTACGGTGGACACACGTGGTGAGACTTATCAGCTCATGAGCGCAGGACCCCTCCCCTCTGGCCTGGAAGCCATCTGCCACGGGGGCCACGGACTCCTGAGGCTGCTCCCCCGAGACTCACCAGGCAGGGTCTGGACCGCAGAGTTGACACTAAACACATCCTCCCAGCAGGCGTGGGAGGCACCCCCGAAGAGGCCAGTGCTGTTTTGAACAGAGCAGGGATGAGGTGACCCCTGACTCCCTGCCAGAAAGCCACTTAGCGGCAGCCACTGGCGCACCAGAGACATCCAATCAGTCAGCACAGGCTGCGTGATGGGCTGGTGTCCAGCCATGGCCGCGAGGGGAGCCACCAGAGGGGAGCCAGATGGGCCCAAGGCCCTAGCTCAGGGGGAGGTGGGGGCTGTGGTGGCCATCTGTAGGGAGCCACTCTCTTTCTCTCTTTTTAAATTTAAATTTAAGAGACAGGATCTCACTCTGCCATCCAGGCTGGAGAGCAGTGGCGCAATCACGGCTCACTGCAGACCCAACCTCCTGGGCTCAAGGAGTTTGAGGCTAATCCTCCCACCTCAGCCTCCTGAGTAGCTGGGACTACAGGTGCACTCCACCACACCTGACTAATTAAAAAAAAAAAACAAACTTTTGTAGAAATGGGGTCTTGCTATATCGCCCAGGCTGGTCTTGAACTCCTGCTCTCAAGTAATCTCACGGCCTTGACCTCCCAAAGTGCTGGGATTACAGGTGAGAGTCACCATGTCTGATCCAAAGTAAATTTATTTTAAGAATTGTCTGTGCTCACTGTTTATACTTTTCACTTACTACTTTCCTCCTTCATCCCCTCCAACCTGGCTTCTATCACCCCTATTCCACCGAAACTCATCAGCTCAAGTTCACCGATGACCTTTCTGTGGATCAACCTTGTGAACCCTTTTCACTCCTTATTTTACTCAAAATTGCTCAGCATTTCATGTTAGCTTTTTTTTTTCTTTTTGAGATGAAGTCTCACTCTGTCACCCAGGCTGGAGTGCAGTAGCACAATCTCGGCTCACTGCAACCTCTACCTCCCGTGTTCAATCAATTCTCCCATCTCATCCTCCCAAGTAGCTGGGACTACAGTGCATGCCACCACGCCTGCCTAATTTTTGTATTTTTAGTAGAGGCAGGGTTTTACCATGTTGCCCAGGTTGGTTTCGAACTCCTGACCTCAGGTGATCCACTCGCTTTGGCCTCCCAAAATGCTAGGATTACAGGCGTGAGCCACCATGCCCGGCCATTCACACTAGTTTTTAAATTTTTTTTTTTTTGAGACGGGGTCTCACTCTGTCGCCAGGCTGGAGTGCAGTGGCGTAATCTTGGCTCACTGCAAACTCCACCTCCCAGGTTCAAGCAACTCTCCTGCCTTAGCCTCCTGAGTAGCTAAGACTACAAGTGCACACCACCATGCCCTGCTAATTTGTATATTTTTAATACAAGACGGGGTTTCACCGTGTTGGCCAGGCTGGTCTCGATCTCTTGACCTTGCATTCACACTAGTTTTAACTCCCCAATTTGGGAATCCATTTTCTCTTTTCCTCTGTGACCTGCATTTTGATTTTCCTCCCCTCTTTTTCAGCTACTCCTTCCCCAGCTACTCCCATCTCTCGCTACTCTCCCTTTTCCAGCCCTTAAAGTTGGGGCTCTTCAAGGCTCCGTCCTGGGTCCTCCTCTCTTCTCACTCCACACACCCTTCTCTAGGGTGCAGTTCACCTTGTTCCCTTTCTTCAATTACCAGCTATGGTCAATATCAGTTGGGCTACAGGCTGGAATCTCCTGGGGAGCTCTGGAAAAATTCCAGTACCAGGCAGAATCCTCGGCCATTCTATTGGTCTAGGGTTGGAGCCCAGGCATCATTATTTCTAAAACCTTTCCAGCTCTCATTTTAATCTGCAGTCAAAGTTGAGAACCACGAAAAGAGATGCTGCTAACTCCCAAATCCTTCACACCTATCCCCAAAGGACCCCGATGAGCTTTGCTGGCACTATAGATTAGCTTGCAATTTCCAGAATCTTACATATGTTTTTATTGCCTGGCTTTTTTCATTCATGATGAGGATTTTGAGATGCATCCATGTTGCAGCACGCATCAATGGTTTCATTTTTTTTTTTAATTGCTATTGCGTTTCATTATATGGTTATAGCTGGATTTGTTTATCCTTTTACCCATTGATGGATATTTGGTTTGGTTTTAGTTTTTGGCTTTTGCAAATAGCACTGCTATGACTATTCATGTATAATGTGTGCATAGATGTCTTCATGTCACTTGGGAAATACTTACGGGTGGAGTGGCTGGGTCTTATGGTAGGTGTATGATTAGCATTTTAAGAAACTGCCAAAAGGTTTTCAAAAGTGGCTGTGTTTTCTTCCACACCCCCCGGTCATGAAGGAGAGTTCCAGGTTTTGCCCATTTTTAAATTGAGCTGTTTGTCTTCCTAGCACTGAGTTGTCTAAATACAACTGAAAAAAATATTTCAGTCCGTGGTGCATATCTTTATCATTTTCTCCTTCTTTCCTTCCTTTCTTCCTTCCTTCCTCCCACCCTCCCTCCCTTCCTTCCTTCCTCCCTCCCTTCCTTCCTTTCTTTTCTTCCTTCTTTCCTCCCTTCTTTCCTTCCTTCCTTCCTCCCTCCTTTGTTCCTTCCTTCCTTCCTTCTTTTCTTCCTTCCTCCCTTCTTTTCTTCCTTCCTTCCTCCCTTCTTTCCTTCCTTCCTTCCTCCCTTCCCTCCCTTCGTCCCTCCCTCCCTCTTCCTTCCTTTCTTCCTTCCTTTACTCCCTCCCTCCTTTGTTCCTTCCTTCCTCCCTTCTTTCCTTCCTTCCTTTCTTCCTTCCTTTCTTCCTTCCTTCCTCCCTCCCCTCCCTTCTTCCCTCCCTCTTCCTTCCTTTCTTCCTTCCTTCACTCCCTCCCCCCTTTGTTCCTTCCTTCCTTCCTTCCTTCCTTCCTCCTTCCTTCCTTCTTCCTTTTCTTTTTCTTTCTTTCTCTTTCTTTCTTTCAACAGAGTCTCACACTGTTACCTAGGCTGGAGTATAGTGCTGCAATCACAGCTCATTGCAGCCTCGAACTCCTGGTTTCAAGGTATCCTCCTGCCTCAGCCTCCCAAGTAGTTGGGACAACAGGCAGACTCCACTGTGCCTAGCTAATTAAAAAAAAAAAATTTTTTTTTCTAGAGACTGGGTCTCACTAAGTTGCCCAGGCTGGTCTCAAACTCCTGGCCTCAAGCGATCTTCCCACCTTGGCCTCCCAAAGTGCTGGGATTACAGGTGTGAGCCACTGTGCCCGGCCTTTATAATTTTCTAAATAGTGTCTTTGAAGAGCTAAAGATTTTTGTTTGGGTGAAGTGCAATTAATTAATTAATTAATTAATTAATTTTTATTTTTTGTGTTCTTTGCGCTTTTGGTATTGTATTTCCAAAGTATTTACCAAGCCCAAGGTAACTAAAATTGTTTTTTCTCTGAGTTTTCTTCTAGAAATGTTTTATCATTTTAGCTTTTACAAATAGTTACATGGCCTATTTAGAATTAATTTTGGTGTATGGTGTGTTGTAGGGGAAAGCTTCTTCCTCGGTCAGCTTTCCTCATTGAAGAATGGTTTGCTATGACTTGGATCTTTTTTTTTTTTTTTTTGAGACAAGGTCTTGCTCTGTTGCCCAGGCTGAAGTGCAGTGGGCGAGCCCAGGCTGGAGTGCAGTGGGCGATCTCGGCTCACTGAAACCTCTACCTCCTGGGTTCAAGCATTTATCATGCCTCAGCCTCCCAGGTAGCTGGGATTACAGGCATGAACCACCATGCCTGGCTATTTTTTATATTTTCAGTAGAGACAGGCTTTCACCATGTTGAACAGGCTGGTCTCGAACTCCTGACCTCAAATGATCCACCAGCTTTGGCCTCCCAAAGAGCTGGGATTACAGGCTGAGCCACCGTGCCCTGCCTACAACTCGAATCTTATCGTGTCACTCCCCTGCTTACACTGTTGTCCCCAGGCAAACCTCAGCCCCTCTAGCCCAGCTTTGTAGATGACAGCTGGCCAAAGTCCATGTCTCCAGCTTTCATCTCCCTGTTCTGTGGACACTAAAACCCATTTGCCAAACATATCAAATGTCTCTCTTGCCTGAGGGATTTGCTTATGCTGCTGGTTCTGTCTGGAAGTACCACTTATCATCCATCTCTCTGTCACGACAACCTTTTTTTTTTTTTCGGAGACACCGTCTCACTCTGTTGCCCAGGCTGGAGTGCAGTGGTACGGTATCTCGGCTCACTGCAACCTCTGCCTCCCGGGTTCAAGCGATCCTCCTGTCTCAGCCTCCTGAGTAGCTGGGATTATAGGCAGTCACTACCACACCCAGCTAATTTTTGTATTTTTAGTAGAGACGAGGTTTCATCATGTTGGCCAGGCTGGTCTCGAACTCCCGACCTCAGGTGATCTGCCCGCCTCGGCCTCCCAAAGTCCTGGGATTATTACAGGTGAGCCGCCATGCCCACCATACAACCTTTTGGGGTTTGTTATAGGTCCTTCAGGGGTTAACTTAGAAGCTGTCCCCTCATCCCACCCCAAGAGCCTTGGATAGGGCCGATGGCTCCTCCAAGCCCCAAAGTCCTGCTGAACACTACTGAACACTGGGATTGATTGATTGATTCATTTATTTAATTTGGAGGCAAAGTCTTGCTCTGTCGCCCAGGCTGGAGTGGAGTGGCACAATCCTGGCTCCCTGCAAACTCCCCCTCCTGGGTTTAAGTGATTCTCCTGCCTCAGCATCCCGAGTAGCTGGGACTATAGGCAGGCACTACCACACCCAGCTAATTTTTTGTATTTTGAGTAGAGATGGGGTCTCATCATGTTGCCCAGGCTGGTTTCAAACTCCTGAGCTCAGGCGATCCGCCCACCTCGGCCGCCCAAAGAGCTGGGATTACAGGCGTGCGCCACGGTGCCCCTTAACACTGGACTTAGAATGCTCTAGTATTGTCTGCCTGCTTCTGCCTCTTGACTGTGGGCTCCTGCCAGGCAAAGGCAGGTGTTCCTTCATTCTGAATGTCCATCAAGATATTTAACCACCTGTACCACCCTTCCAGGCCACACCAGCTAATAACCAGCCCCGCCACTTGGTGGCAGCATGCGGCATGACACAGATGAGGCTGGGGCCTGGCAGTGGAGTGAACGACCCTGGGCGTGACACCTTTGTGCACCTTGCCCTGCATCAACCGCGTGGCTGTTTCCCTTGGGAGCTCTTAGTGGGAGGAGGAGCTAAGGCTGGGAAGGGAAGCAGAAGCTGAGGTTTTGGCAATACAGATTCAGGAAGTTGGGGAAAAATGAGCCCAGAAGCTCAGGATGGGTGGGGTGCAGGGCCTGAGTTGGGACACAGAGGGGTAGCCCCAGGTCAGGGTTTGTGCCCCCATAAGGAGCTCCCACACGCATGCCTGCACACACATGCCTGCAAACGCACACCTGCACAGTCTGCACACATATACCTGCACACGCATGCCTGCAAACACACACCTTGGACATCTACACCTGCACACACATGCCTGCACACATGCCTGTACATACACACCTGCAGACGCACACCTGCACACGTACACCTGCACATACATGCCTGCACACACACGCCTGCATACTCAAACTCTTCCTGGCGCCAGATTTTGCCACAGGAAGGAACAAGGAGCAGGGTTCTCTAGAATGATCCCTCCCTCCAGCCTGTCTCTTGAGGATCAGTTGATTTGTGGGGTCAGGGTCTCCTGACCCATTGGGAAGCCTCCCTGTCTGTCTCTAGCTTCCAGCACAGTCCGGGAGATCTGCGGGGCTGATGTCAGCTCCTCACACACCCTCAGCTGGTATGGGACAGGTGGAAGTTTCTCAGGGTCTGGAGCAGCCAGGTGAGGGGAACAGGGAGAGAGGATTATCCAGCCTCATCACCACAGGCTCTGAAGGTCTCTCGGGGGAGCCCCTGGCAGCTCAGGTCTGTGAAAATGGGTTAGAAAGGGTCAGAAAGCACCAGAGATGGGTGCCCCGTGTCCACATCCTGGGTGCCATGTCCTTGGGGCAACACTTCTCCCTTTTCAGCCACAAGTGTCCCATCTGTCATTTCTTCAGCCAGCCCCAGAGGGCTCCGGGCTGTTCTCCAGTGTGCAGATTCCAGGGCCTGGTGCAAAGGGAGACGCCCTCGGGGGCCACAGAGGCTGCAGCTCTCAGCAGGGCCAGGGGTACCCTGGGAATTCAGCCTCCGCCTGCACAGGGAGGAGTCCTGGGCAGGTGGCCCTGTGAATCGATGTCTTCCAGGAGTTTGCAAACCTTCTGGCCCTGCTTTCAGGAGCCCCAGGAGGTAGTCATCTGACCTCCATGGCCAGCCTTTAGAACTCCAGTCCCAAGGGACAGACGTGGGCTTAGGAAGTGTTCTGCAGCTCTGCCTGGCTGCTGTCAGCACACCATAAAGAATGAGCAAGCGCCGCAGAGCCCTGCCATCTTGCACACGCACTGCGGGGGTGGAGACATCCTCCCGCACAGAGTTCTCACGCTCCCTCCCCTTGGCCCTAGAGTTAGAATCCCCTCCAACTGTGGTCTCTTCTCTATACCTCAACCAGGGGACCAGTGCAGGCCCCTCAGCCCAGGACCGCTCAGCAGCAACAGCAAAACTCCAGTCCCGAATTTCTAGAGCTGTACTACCCTCCTTTTCCATCAAACCATCCAGGGCCAACGTGCGACCTTGGATCACCCTCTCTGGCTAGGACTACCTAAGCCCTCCGTAGCCTCAGGCTGTCTGAGAACTGCCTTTGACTTTGTTTCCTGGAGATGGTCCTGAGGGGCAGCCCTGGGTCTCTTGATTCTTTCTGGAAACATCAGGGCGAATGCCACCCCTCTGCATTTGCTACAGAAAGTTCTAGGCCTCCTGAGGACTTTTCTGTCCAGCTCCATAAAGCAGGGTTTTGTTTTTCTTTTCTTGAGACAGGGTCTTGCTCTGTCACCCAGGCTGGAGTGCAGCGGTGCAATCTCGGCTCACTGCCGCCTCCTCCCAGGTTCAAGTGATTCTCCTGCCTCAGCCTCCCAAGTGGCTGGGATTACAGGCATGTGCCACTACGCCCAGCTAAGTTTTGTAGTTTTAGTAAAGACGGGGTTTCACTATGTTGGCCGGACTTGTCTCAAACTCCTGAGCTCAGGTGATCTGCCTGTCTCAACCTCCCAAAGTGCTGGGACGACAGGCGTGAGCCACTGCACCTGGCCGTAAAGCAGGTTTTTAACTAGAAGATTCACGGAGGGACTTCGGGGAATTTACTGAATTTTCCATGTGTCTGTACAGGTGCATTTTTGTTTTTTGTCTGGGAAGAGCCCTGAAGATCAGTAACCATAGCTGAAGGAGGACGGGACAGACAGGCCCTAGAACTGCAGCCAGGGCCTGGCACAGCCTTTCCATATCCAAAGCTGTGTTATAAGGCCGGGTTCAACGCAGCTTCCCTTTCACCCCAGGGGAAACTGAGACACAGCAAGATGGGGACTTGGCTCAGGGCATACACCCGTGTAAGGGAGAGCCGGCCTGGAAGTCCAGCCTGGGCTGCAGTTCTCAGGAGGGCTGGGGGTACCCTGAGAATTCAGCCCCTTCCTGCATAGGACGGCAGAACACTTCCCACCTGTGTCCTTAGATGTCCTGGGAAGGTCTCATCGCCGGGTTCTGGGGTGGAATGAGCCTATTGTAAACCCTAATATTCACAGGTACACACACACACGCACATGTGCACATAGACATATACACACATGCACACGTATGCTCATATGCACACGTCCATATAGACATATACACACATGCATACAGACATAGACACACATGCACACATATACACATATGCACACGTGCATGCACACACATGCACACGCTCCCTCTCAGAGTGCAGCAGAAAGAGTGCAGTTTCCCCAGCCAGCTCGCCCACCGAGCCCTCTCACTCGCTCCACTGTGGGTGTCTGGCTTCCCACCCTCGCTGCAGCAAAAGGCTCCATGAAATGATGAATGAGAAGCCCGGGCAGGGAGAGAGGCCTCAGCAGGATGGCATGGAAGCCGCCTCCAGACTGGGGCGTCACCGGGAAAAAAAATCACAAGGCTGTAAACACAGGCAAACAATAGGACAGATGGGCCCTGGGGCTTCATAAAGAGCGTGTGGCCGGGACAGAGCTCAGGGCCTGCTTGGCTCAGGGGCGGCTGAGGGGATGGCAAACCGGGGGCTGCTCCGGGCTTGGCTGGGACGGACGTCTCGGGCCACGGCTGGCCCGTCCAGCTCAGAGTTGGCTGGGAGGCCTGGCCTCCATGCAATAAACAACACAGGAGATAAATCGAAAATGTGTCTGGAACTGGTAGGAGCGGGGAGAGGTGGGCGGGGGTCACTGGGAGGCCTGTCTCCTTCCTTGGCCACTGCCTCCTCTGAGAGGAGGGCCCAGACCTCTGGTGGGGGGGCTGAATCTTGGAGCCTACAGGCCTGCGGGGGGTTGGAGGTGGTGGGCCCAGAGACAAGATGTCTTGAACATGTAGAATCAGAGAGGGCCTTTGAGGAGAATTTCCACCTGGAAAATTCCAGGGATGTGTGAGTGCTCAGTGTGGAGTTGAAGTGCTAGAGGGCAGAGGTGGGGGCCTCAGGCCAGGGCAGGCGGGCCTGGGGGAGCCCAAAGACCCTTCTGAACCTGCCTCTGGGCCTGGGGACACATTCTTAGACAGGACAGCCATGTTTCAAACCACAGGGCCTGGGGGCAGCAACAAAGTTAAATTCCATACTTTTTTTGTTTTGTTTTTGAGACAGAATCTCACTGTCACCCAGGTTGGAGTGCAGTGGCGCGATGTCTGCACACTGCAAACTCCGCCTCCCAGGTTCAAGCAATTCTCCCACCTCAGCCTCCCGAGTAGCTGCTCTCCTCCTTATTTCACCTCTGGGTCACCCTGACTCAGTCTCAGAATGTCCCCCCTCCCCAGGCGGCCTCACACATGCAATGCTACCTGCACTGCCCCAACTTCTCGGCCTCTACCCCTGGTGCACACTTGTTCTTGCACCAGAACGTTGGACTTTTCTCTTTGCAGGTACAGGCCCTGAATAGCCCCCATCATCTCTCCCGCCAATATGTCCTCCCAAGAACCCCTTTGGTTGCCTGGGCCAGAAGCCAGGGAGCTGAAGTTGACTCCCACATCCTCATGCCCTTTATTGCACCCAAGAAATTCTTCCTGGCTGGGCACGGTGGCTCAAGCCTGTAATCCCAGCACTTTGGGAGGCCGAGACAGGCAGATCACGAGGTCAGGAGATCGAGACCATCCTGGCTAACACGGTGAAACCCCGTCTCTACTAAAAAAAATACAAAAACTAGCCGGGCGAGGTGGCGGGCGCCTGTAGTCCCAGCTCCTCGGGAGGCTGAGGCAGGAGAATGGCGTAAACCCGGGAGGCGGAGCTTGCAGTGAGCTGAGATCCGGCCACTGCACTCCAGTCTGGGCGACAGAGCGAGACTCCGCCTCAAAAAAAAAAAAAAAAATTTTTCCTCCCCACCTGTTCCCCCAGTAGTCCAGCACCCCGGGCAGTCCAGGCCTTAAAGCAGTTGCCTCGTCACAGGTCCCCTGGCCTGCCCACCAGGCCACCGTAGCCAGGAGGATCAGTGGGAAACACTGGGTTGCCCCCATCAGATGCCAATAACCCACACCTCTCTTTGCCTCCCAGGTCCCCTCAGTTGCCCCCAGACCCTGTGGTTTGGGACATGGCTATATTGCCTAAGAGTGTGTTTAATCTTTAAGAAATGCCTCAAAAATATGGAATTTGGGCTGGTGTGGTGGCTCACGCCTATAATCCCAACACTCTGGGAGGCTGAGGTGGGTGGATCACCTGAGGTCAGGAGTTCGAGACCAGCCTGGCCAACATGGTGAAACCCCATCTCTACTAAAATTATAAAAACTTAGCAGGGTGTGGTGGTGCACGCCTGTAATCCCAGCTACTTAGGCAGGAGAATTGCTTGAACCCGGGAGGAGTATGTTGCAGTAAGCCGAGATGGGGCCACTGCACTCCAGCCTGGGCGACAGAGTGAGACTCTGTCTCAAAAAAAGAAAAAAAAAAGTATAGAATTTTACTTTCTTGCTCCTTCCCTGTCTTCCACAATCTTAGGGACCAAGGCTCAGGCTCCTGGCATCATAGACCCACCTGGCCTCTAGCTCCTCCTCTGCTACTCTCTCTCCTCCACCCCTGGACTTCCCACCCATAGAGCACCCAGTGGGGCCTTGAATTCACCATGTTTCCCCCAACATCCGGAACTTCTCATGCTAATTCTTTCCAGAATGCTCTTGCACTCCCTTCCCTAGTCGGAGCAGGAGACGTAGACTGGCCCCAAAAAGTCAGTCAGTCAGTCAAGCCTGGGCAACATAGCAACACTCTATCTCTACAGAAAAGAGAGGAAAAATAAAACTGGCCAGGTGTGGTGGTGTGTGCCTGTAATCCTGGCACTTTGGGAGACGGAGGCAGGAGGATCGCTTGAGGCCAAGCATTTGAGACCAGCCTGGGCAACATAGTGAGACCCTGTCTCTACAAAAAATATTTTAAAAATTAGCCAGGCGTGGTGGTGGTGCATACATGGAGTACCAGCTATATAGGAGGGTGAGACAGGAGAATGGCTTGAGCCCAGGAGTTGGAGGATGCAATGAGCTATGATTGTGCCACTGCACTCCAGCTTGGGGCACAGAGCAAGATTCTGTCTCTAAAAAAAAAAAAAAAAAAAAAGTCAGAATGGGAAAGGCACCCACTTGCTCTGGGAAGGGGTCTGAGTGAGGAGACACAGCTCTGGCCCGGAAAGTCTAGTCTAGTGGGGAGGTGGTGGTGTAGGACACAAGGCCCTTCCCTGAGAAGCCCTAGTCAAGGGTGGCAGCTGGGGACAGGGACCCTCAGAGCCTGGGGAGAGATGTGGTCCCACTCCTCAGGCCCCACTCCTCAGGCCTCCCTGGGAGGGTCAGCGGGCGTAGGTCTGGCTCCAGGCACCTTCAGCTCCTGGAGGGCCGACTGGCATAGGCACAAGCCTACATCCACCCACAGGAAGCTTGTACCCGGGCAGTGCCAGAGGGATGCCAGGCATAGGGCCAGGATCAAGGACAGGGTTGGCCTTGCCAGCAGCTTCAGGGCCAGGGCTGGGTGCGCCTGGTTCTGGTCCCTGCAGGGCTGCCAAGGAGGGCAGAGCGCGGGGGCCTGTGGCAGCTTGTGGGCAGGAGGGCACCCCCTGTACCCTCAACTCAGGCAGCCATCTCTGTCAGGGCAGGGACTTCCAGGACCACCCTACTACCCTTGCATTCCCACAGGGGCACATTGGGGGGCTTCTACAGGCTGGAAGGTCCCCAATCCCTGCTTGAGGATGGCCCCAAGAGTTCCACGTCAAACCAGAAGCTCTGGAAGAAGAATGGGCTGCAAAGCGACCCACTGTGTGCCTTCTCAGCCTAAACCATCGCTTCCACTACCCTGGCGGGGAATGGCGTCACCCAGCTTCATAGTTGAGGAAATGGAGGCTCAGAGAGGGTGAGCGTCTTGCCCAGAATACACAGCTAAGAGATAGTAGAGCTTAAATTCCAGCCCACGTCATCCTATGCTCTAGGCTGCCCCAGAGCAGGCTTCCCTGGGGGCAGGAGCCAGTTTGCCTCCATCAGACACCGATAACCTGTGCCTCTCCTCGCCTCCCAGGTCCCGTCAGCTGCCCCCAGACTCTGTGGTTTGAGACATGGCTGTCCTGCCTGACAATGCATCTAATCTTCAAAAAATACCTCAACAGTATGGAGTGGAGGAATGAATGAATGTGTCCCCAGGGCCCTGTTAGACCAGTGTTGGATCCTGGGGCCACAGAAAAAAGGAAACTAGGCTGATGCCTGCCTCTAGGAGGGCTTTTGTTTGTTTGTTTTTTGCTTTTTGTTTTGAGATGGAGTCTCACTCTGTCGCCCAGGCTGGAGGGCAATGGCACAATCTCAGCTCACTACAACCTCCGCCTCCCAGGTTCAAGTGATTCTCCTGCCTCAGCCTCCTGAGTAGCTGGGATTACAGGTGTGTACCACCACACCCGGCTAATTTTTTATATTTTTGGTAGAGATGGGGTTTCATCATGTTGGCCAGGCTGGTCTCGAACTCCTGACCTCAAGTGATCTGCCCGCCTTGTCCTCCCAAAGTGCTGGGATTATAGGCGTGAGCCACTGTGCCTGGCCTAGGAGGTTTTTTTTTTTTGGTTTTGTTTTGCTTTTTGAGATGGAGTTTCACTCTGTAGCCCAGGCTGGAGTGCGGTGGCGCCATCTTGGCTCACTGCAGCCTCCACCTCCTGGGTTGAAGTGATTCTCCTGCCTCAGCCTCCGGAGTAGCTGGGATTACAGGAAGGCACCACCTTGCCCAGCTAATTTTTGTATTTTTAGTAGAGATGGGGTTTCACCATGTTGGCCAGGCTGGTCTTGAACTCCTGACCACGTGAGCAGCCCGCATCAGCCTCCCAAAGTGCTGGGATTACAGGTGTGAGCCACTGCGCCTGGTCTAGGAGGTTTTGTATTGGTGAAGACAGGCCAAGACCCAAATTGGTGCCCCCAGTGTAACAGTCAATGCATCACACCAGTGTCATATGGGTGCCGCATGTGTGCCCAGCAGCCTAAGTGGGGCAGCCTCAAGGGGGTGGTCAACTCCCCCAGGCTGTGAGGAGGTAGGGAGGCAATGTGGAGGTTTCATGGAGACCAGGATGTTTTAGCCAAATCTTGAGAGAAGGCTGTTCCAGGCCTGGGCTGCAGGAGCACTGCTGAACAGCCAAGACTTTCCAGGAGTCACCTTACCTGGAAGGCAGGTGAGGTGCATGCGGAGAGGGACCCAGAGAGCACCAATGCCTTAGGGGCCAGGACTCCGGGAACCTTGACTACACGGCTAAGGAGCTGGAACTTTCTCTACAGTATATAGGAAGCCGGGGAAGGGCGTCAGGCTCAGGGGACACGGTCATATGGTAGGAGTTGCCACTTTCGCAAGCTCACCCTGACTGCCGAGGGGTTTGGACAGATAGGGCGAGCCTGGGGGCAGGGGAGTCTGGCAGAGGCTGGTGCAATGATCCCAGTAAGGGATGGAGAGGTCTGTGCTTAAACACTGCCACGTGGCTGCAGAGGGAGAGCGAGAGAGAGCGAGAGAGAGAGAACGAGAGAGAGAGAGAGAGAGCAAGAGAGAGTGACAGGGAGAGCGCGGGCTGTCCGGAAAACTGAATGAAATTTCATAATGGAGTGGAACTGAAAGTCGAGGGGGTGGTTATAGAGGGCTGCCTGGACTCTGGGGAGACCGTCGGTTTCACCTGCTGAGATGAGACACCCAGAGGTTCGGGGGAGGCTTGCAGACGACGAGTGACTGAGGACACCCAGTGGGAGATATTCGGGTATGTGGACCTCCACTTGCCTCCTCTCACCTGGAAAGTCTCCCCTAAAACACCCACTTACTGCCAGCCCTCAGCTCCCCTCTCCTACCTTAGATCTCATCTGCTTCTCCTCACCTCTTGGTGGGCAGTGGGCAGCAGGGGAGCCAAGCCCAGATACCAGGCCTGAGCCCAACCCCGGCCCCAGAGGCAGCCCCAGAGGCCTCACTCTCCCTGCTCAATGAGGCTCCGTGTCTAGACGCCAGCTGCCTGCTCAGCCCCGTGGCTGGCTGTGGCTGGCATGGGCCCAGGGCTCACTTATGGACGGTGCTCCAGGTACCCAGGCCCACTGGCGTGGGAGTTGTGCCTGGACCATAGGGAGAGAGGGCGGTGGCTTGGGGAACCAGGCGTTCTGGCCACCCGCGGTGCAGCAGGCACCAGGCCCTGGCAGAAGCAGGCTGGGCTGGGGGTGGCAGGCAGCCCTGGCCCGCAGGCGGTTGGCGGGCTGAGCAGCTGCTTGTCTTGTTTTCCATCTCCTCCCCAGATCACCATCCAGCCTTTCCCCATGGGTCCTGCGGGGAGTGGATGGGGAACAGGGGGCTTCCATGCACGTCTCAGGGGCATCGAATGAACCTTGAATCTTCCCAGCTCTGCTTTCACTGTGCACCTTGGGCAGTTGCCAAACCTGAGCCTCAGTTTCTCCACTATGACATAAAGTGTCTGGGGCAGCTCTAGATGAAAGTGAGGCAGGCATGACTGTGGCACAGGAGTGTGGCTCTCCTGCAGAACTGCTGCCAAGAATACTGAAGTTAGATGGAGTCTTGCTCTCTGTCGCCCAGACTGGAGTGTAGTGGCATGACCTTGGCTCACTGCAACCTCTGCGTTGAGGTTCAAGTGATTCTTCTGCCTCAGCCTCCCAAGTAGCTGGGATTACAGGTGCGCGCCACCATGCCTGGCTAATTTTTGTGTTTTTAATAGAGATAGGGTTTCACCATGTTGGCCAGGCTGGTCTCAAACTCCTGACCTCAAGTGATCCACCTGTCTCGACCTCCCAAAGGGCTGAGATTACAGGTGTGAGCCACCATGCCCAGCCTTGACTGTCATGTCTAAAGGCTTCATCTGGCAAAAGACTCCTGGACCCCTGGACCCAAAACAACAAAGACAGGAAGGGAAGAAAGCCGGGACTCAGGCTTGTCCTCGAGTACCAATCTCCATGGACATTGGACCATTTTGCTCATGATGCAAAAGACAGCATCACCTCAGGGTGGCAGGAAGGAGAAAAGCCCAGGTGTCAGCTCTGGCTCTGTCCTTGCCCTGCTCTTCTCTGGCTTTGACTCTCCTTTGAATGATGTGGATGTGCGGGTGGGCTCCGAGGACCCTCCTAGTGCTTGGCTTTAAGGATCCAAGATCCTTCTTCTATTTTTTAGACAGGGTCTTGCTCTGTCGCCCAGGCTGGAGTGCAGTGGTGCAGTCAGAGCTCACTACAGTCTCGAACTCCTGGGCTCAATCCATCTTCCCACCTCAGCCTCCTGAGTAGTGGGAACTACAGGCGTGTGCCGCTATACCCAGGTAATTTTTTTTTTTTTTTTTTGAGAGACAGGGTTTCACCATGTTGCCCAGGCTGGTCTCGACTCCTAGTGCTCAAGCGATCCACCTGCCTTGACCTCTCAAAGTGCTGAGATTACAGGTGTGAGCCGTCACACACAGCCTCCAAGATCCTCCTTATTTACCGGCCAGGCGTTCATGCTCTTACAGCCCCCACCCCACTCGGTGCTTTCTCAGGTCTCCAACACTTGCCTGATCAGATAGCCTCTCCTGCGACCCCCTTCTTCCTCTTCTCTGGTTTTCCAAGGCCTCCTGGTTCCCTGACACCCACCTCAGGCCAGCCCTTCCCAGCATTCTTGCCTTTGAACTCCCCAACGACATTCTGCCAAGTCCTGCTTCCAGGTCTGGAGTTGCTCACTCCCTCCCAGTCCCGCTCTGCTGCCGTAAGCCTAACGTCTCCCTTACCTGGCTCGGCTATGGGCTCCAGGGCAGGGACTGGGCCTCAGCGTCCCTGTGTGCCCCCTTGAAGTCGGACACACAGTCCCAAAGCAGCAGGAGGTTAGAAAAGGAAGCAGGAGGCCCACAGCCAGGCCCCGAATCCCTGCACTGTCACTTCAGACTGGATGAGCTCAGGCAATTCTCCCCCTGACTCCACGCCACCCCTGCCAGTTCTGCGCCTCCCTCTGAAAAGTGGGGCTACACCACCCCTGTCTGCCTGCTCACAAGTGAGAACTGAAACCAAATACTGGGCCTGGCACGGTGGCTCACACCTGTAATCCCAGCACTTTGGGAGGCTAAGGCAGGAGGATCACTTAAGGTCAGGAGTTCGAGGCCAGCCTGGCCAACATAGTGAAACCCCGTCTCTACCAAAAATACAAAAATTAGCTGGGTGTGGTGATGGGCGCCTGTAATCCCAGCTACTCGGGAGGCTGAGGCAGGAGAATCACTTGAACCAGGAGGCAGAAGTTGCAGTGAGCCGAGATTGTGCCACTGCACTCCAGCCTAGGTGACAGAGTGAGACCCTGCCACTGGAAAAAAAAAAAAAGAGAGAGAAATGAAAAGAAAGCAAGTGCTATACATGAATGAGCTCAGGTAATCTGCATAGACTCCACCCCTTAATTTAAGCCTAGCAGGCTGACACTGCAGTGAGCTATGATTGCAACACTGCACTCCAGCCTGGGTGACAGAGCAAGACTCTAAAAATAATAATAATAACCTACTGTTTAAGATGCCCTTGTGTGGTAGTTTATGTGGTGGAGTGTATTGTTTATCCTCTGTTGACAGATGAGGAAGCTGGCGCTCGGCAGAAACAGTGAGTGACTTCCTCAGGGTCTCAGGGCTGCTGAGAGGTGGGAGCTGGAAATGCTCCCAGGTGGTCTGAGATGGAAGCCCTGCTGGGAAGTCCTCCCTCATGGGACAGGGACCTGTGGACATGCCTTGCACCCTGTTGCACCCTCTGTGGATGTGAGGAAGCGCTGCTCTCTTCATCTTAGAGATGAGAAAGGGAGGCCTGGAGAGGAGGCAGTGACTTTTGGAGGCCACCCTGAGTCTACAGCACAGTTGAAGCACTGATTTCTGCTTTCAGCTCTTCCCTCCTCCTGGAATTTCCAGATTTCTTTGAGATCTGAAGTAAGGGGGACAAGTCTCCTGAGCCCCCATAAGCCAGGTGGCCCTGATGGTGAGCCACCCACAGATCCGCAGGCATTGGCAGCAGGTGCCAAGCCAGTCAGCACAGACCTCCACCATCTGCTATCATTGCCATGCAAGAAAAGAGTCTCAGCTCACAGGCAGACATGAGCCACAAGGCAGGCAGGACCTGCAGCCTGGCCACACCCATCATCCAAGGTCACCTCTCTGTCCAGACCCATGCCTGGTTATTAAGCATTTAGTGATGGCAGAAGACCCATCCGGAGGCTGGGTGAGTGAGGGTGGCAGTGATGATGATGGAGTTGGTGAAGATAGTGGAAATGAGGATGAAGGTAAGAACAGATGTGAAGGTGAAGGTGGAAGTAAGGATGGAAGTGAAGGTGGAGGTGAGGATAGAGATGAGGATGAAGGTGAGGATAAAGGTGAGGGTGGAGGTGAGAATGAAGGTCAGGATGGAGGGCAGGAGAAAGGGGAAGGCAGAAGTGAAGATGGAGAGAAGAATGGAGGGGAGGACAGAGATGAGGATGGAGGTGAATGAGTGACAGTGAGTGAGAATAGAGTGAGAATGGAGGGGAAATGGAGGTGAAGAAAGGAGAATGGAGGGGAGGAGGGAGGTGAAGATGAAGGTGAGGATGGTGGTAAAGGTGGAGGTGAGGATGGAGGTGTGGATGGAAGTGAAGTAGAGGTGAGCATGGAGGTGAGTGTGGAGATGAGAGTGGAACTGAAGGTGGAGGTGAGGATAGAGGTGTAGGTGAAGGTGGTCTTAAAGATGCAAGTGAAGGTGGAGGTGAGGATGGAGGTGAGGGTGGATGTGAAGGTGGAGGTGAGGAGAGAGGTGTAGGTGGAGGTGAAGGTGTTCTTGAGGATGGAAGTGAAGGTGCAGGTGAGGATGGAGGTGATGATGGAGATGAAGGTGGAGGTGAGGGTGCAGGTAAGGATGGAAGTGAGGATGGAAGTGAAGGTGGAGGTGAGGATGGAAGTGAGGGTGGAGGTGAAGTTGGAGGTGAGGATGAAGGTGAAGGTGGAGGTGAGGGTGGAGGCGAGGGTAGAGGTGAGGGTGGAGATGAGGGTGGAGGTGAGGGTGGAGGTGCAGATGGAGGTGAGGGTAGAGGTGAGGATGGAGGTGAGGGTGGAGATGCAGATGGAGGTGAGGGTGGAGGTGAGGATTGAGGTGATGGTCGAGGTGAGGATGGAGGTGAGGGTGGAGGTGAGGATGGAAGTGAAGGTGGAGGTGAGGGTGGAGGCGAGGGTGGAGGTGAGGGTGGAGGTGAGAGTGGAGGTGAAGGTGGAGGTGAGGTGGAGGTGAAGGTGGAGGTGAGGTGGAGGTGAAGGTGGTGAGGACAGAGGGGATGATGGAGGTGAGGATGGAGGTGAAGGTGGAGGTGAGGATGGAGGTGAGGGTGGAGGTGAAGGTGGAGGTGAGGATGGAGGTGAGGGTGGAGGTGAGGGTGGAGGTGAAAGTGGAGGTGAGAGTGGAGGTGAAGGTGGTGAGGACAGAGGGGATGATGGAGGTGAGGATGGAGGTGAGGTGGAGGTGAGGATAGAGCTGAAAGTTGAGGTGAGGATGGAGGTGAAGGTGGAGGTGAGGATGGAGGTGAGGGTGGAGGTGAGGGTGGAGGTGAAAGTGGAGGTGAGAGTGGAGGTGAAGGTGGTGAGGACAGAGGGGATGATGGAGGTGAGGATGGAGGTGAAGGTGGAGGTGAGGATAGAGCTGAAAGTTGAGGTGAGGATGGAGGTGAAAATGAAGTTGGGGATAGAGGTGGAGGTAAGAATGGAGGTGAGGATGGAGGTGAGCACAGAGGTGAGAATGGAGCTCACGGTGTAAGAAATGATAAAGATGGTGAAAACACTGGCTGTGGCAATAGTGGGATGGGGATGCCATTGTGGGTCATGAGATGAGCTCTTGACCGAGGTCCCTCCATGAACCTCGAAGTTCACCCTGCCACAGGGTGGATCCCTTCATTTCAGCCCTAGCAGGCTCCCCCAACCAGTCAGGATCCCTGAAAAGCACCTGGCTCTCCACAAGACAATAGGCAGCAAGGGGACCCAGTGGACCCCAAGTCTTAGCTAATGTGAGTAAAGCACCAGGCAGGAGCCAGGCAGCAGATGGGATAGGAGTTTCCAAGCCAGTGCTTGGTGACAGGCCCTCCCATTCAGAAAGGAAGCAAGGCCCTGGCCACAGCCGGGAAGGATTGCAAGGGCCTTCCTGAGCAGACACAAGGGAGCCCTGAGCCGCTGGGGGTGATGAGGAAGGGAGGCAGGGCTGGGCAGAGGGTCTGCAAAGAATTAGACTGGAAAGGTGGAAGAGGGACATTAGGCCTAGTGGTTTGGCCTGGAGAGAGCTGTCAGGAGAGGGGACGATGAGGCTGGTGGTGACGCCTGAGGCAAGGATGTTTGGGGGTCTTGTTGGCAGCTCGGTAACAGAAGGCTCTCAGGCAGCCGCTGGGAATCCCACCACCTCTGGCTCGCAAACACCTCCCCTATTGTTAACATGAACACAGACTGTCAGGCCCTCCATGATCAATGCTTGGACTTTTCCATTATCCATGGGCAGCCTGCCACTCACGGTTCCCCGGGCGTGCCAACTTCTGGCCACCGCCGGGACCCCAGCGAGGGGCTGGCTTGGAGAAGCCTGGCTGGGAGCATGGGCCGGCCTTCCCGACTCGCTGCCCAGGCTGTGGGCCTTGCCAGGTGTCAGACTCAATTTCCTGACCCTTCCTGCTCAGAGAACCAAACATGTCATCTCTGTACCCAAGCTGGGTCCACCCCGGTCACTGGATTGGCAGGAGGAAGACTCCTGGGGGTCCAGACCAACGGACCAGGCAGGCAGGGTAGGGGCAGAAGACTGAAAAGTCATGGGTCCAATTTGTCACCCAGGGGACAAATTGCCAAAGGGAAGGCAATGCCAGGGGATGGGGTGGCCAGGGAGGCCGCGGGAGGTACTGGAGGGAGCCCCAGGCCCAGAGTTCCCCCATTCAATCCCCTGACTCGCCCTGTCCCATGGGCAAGAATCAGGACCAGCTCCACTGGCAAATCAGGTAGTTGAGTAACTGGATTTTTGAGTTCCACCCCACCTTCCATTAGTCAGCAGAGATCCCTCCTACGGCCAACCCCATATCCTTACACAATTTTGCACTTATTGCTTTAATTAAAAGAATAGCTTTATTGTGACAAAATTCACACACCATACAATTCACCCATTTAAAGTGTACAATTCAGTTAGTGGTTTTTAGTATATTCACAGGGTTGTGCAATCATTTCCACAGTCTATTTTATTTTATTATTATTTTTTTGAGATGGAGTCTTGCTGCAACACCCAGGCTGGAGGGCAATGGTGCTATCTCGGCTCACTGCAACCTCCGCTTCCTGGGTTCAAGCGATTCTCCTGCCTCAGTCTCCCAAGTAGTTGGGACTACAGGCGCCTGCTACCATGCCTGGCTAATTTTTGTATTTGTAGAAGAGACAGGGCCGGGCGCGGTGGCTCACGCCTGTAATCCCAGCACTTTGGGAGGCCAAGGGGGGCAGATCACGAGGTCAGGAGATCGAGACCATCCTGGCTAACACGGTGAAACCCCGTCTCCACTAAAAAATACAAAAAATTAGTCGGGCATGATGGTGGGCGCCTGTAGTCCCAGCTACTCGGGAGGCTGAGGCAGGAGAATGGTGTGAACCTGGGAGGCGGAGCGTGCAGTGAGCTGAGATTGCGCCACTGCACTCCAGCCTGGGCGACAGAGCAAGACTCCGTCTCAAAAAAAAAAAAGAAGAGAGGGGTTTCACTATATTGGCCAGCCTGGTCTTGAGCTCCGGACCTCAAGTGATACGCCCACCTCGGCCTCCCAAACTGCTGGAATTACAGGCATGAGCCACCACACCTGGCCTCACAGTCCATGTTAGAACATTACATTATCCTGGTAAGAAAACCTGTGCTTTTTGGACTGGGTGTAGTGGCTCATGCCTATAATCCCAGCACTTTGGGAGGCTGAGGTGGGGGGATTACTTGAGCCAAATAGGAGTTTGAGACCAGCCTGGGCAATATAGCAAGACCCCATCTCTATAAAAAAATTTAAAAATTAGCCAGGAGTGGTGGTACACACTTGTAGTCTCAGCTACTTGGAGGCTGAGGTGGGAGGGTCACTTGAGCCCAGGAGTTGAAGGCTGCAGTGAGCTATGATGGCACCACTGCACTCCAGCCTGCACAACAGAGCAAGACCCTGTCCCTCATAAAATAAAATTTAAAAAAAAGGCTTAAATCCCTCCTAATCTCTGAGTGGCCTCCTGGTCTTTGAGCCTGGGGTGAAGCTGAACCTATAGGTGAGAGAATAAGAAGCCCCAGCTACAGGGAGAGAGGATTGCAGAGCTGGAGGCAGGTGACCCAACTACTACCCAGCAGATATGAATAAGCATCCACTGACTAGGTGCTCTCCTAGTCATTGGACAGCTCTGGGTCCCAGCTGTAGGCAAAGCCTGGGCTGGGTGCTTTGGGATTCTGGCTCTGTGCCTGGCATCCCTTTTGGCCCTGTCTGAGTAGCAGCTTCCTGCAGACAGATGTGGCCTTGTGCCCTGTGCTGACAGGCCCTCCCGAGAGCTGAAGGTGCCTTAGGACCCAAGCCCATGCCTGCTGACCTCCACTGATCAAGGGAGGCCTGATGAATGGGGGCTTTTCTAAGTGGGACCACATCTCTCCTCAGGTCACAGTTCCCAAGAAAGGGTCACAGCTTTCCGCCTCTGACTGGGGCTTCTCAGGGAAGGGTCCATGCCCCCCTCAGATTAGACTTTCCGAAGCATGTTTGTACCTCCCTCATCAGACTTACTTTTCTGGGGAGCTCCCTGTGTCTTCCCTCTGACATTTTGCAAAGCATGCCTATGTCTCTCCCCTCAGGGTAAGGCCATGTCCTTTCTGTTATACCAGCTTCCTAGGAGTTCCACTCACTATGTGGCCTTCTATCTGAGCCGCTCTTTCCTCATCCGTAAAGTAGGGAGAATCATATTTGCCTCATAAAATTGCCATGGATGGAACAAGAACAGCATAACATCACAGTATTCACCATCCAATCAAAACTTACTATAGCCATACTATGGAATGTTATTGGCAACAAAAAGAAACAAGAACTGATATATGCCACAACATGGATGGACTTTGAACACATGACACTAAGTCACAAAGAATCACAGATTGTCTTATTCCATTTATATGAATAGACAAGTCTCTAAAGACAAAAAGTAGATTGGTGGTTGCCTAGGGCTGAGGGTGGGGCAGAATGGAGGGATTGGGGAATGAGGGCTTCTTTTAGGGATAAGGAAAATACTATAAAATTGATTGTGATGATGGATGTACAATTCTGTGAATATACTTAAAGTCATTAAAGTATACATGTTAAATTAGTGAATTGTATGGTAAAGTAAACTGTATTTTGATAAAGCAGTAAAAGGCTGTACAGACATGTGAGGAAGCAGGAAAATATGACTTGTAATTTTTTTAAAATTCAATGAAACAGACCCAGAAGCGATCAAATTAGTTTGCAAGACTTTAAATTGGCTATAAAAATATGTTCAAGATTTTAAAGGGAAAACAAATATAATGAGGAGAGAAATAGAAGATTTAAAAGAGAACCAGTGGAACTTCTGGAGATGAAAACATAATGTCAGCCGGGCGCGGTGGCTCAAGCCTGTAATCCCAGCACTTTGGGAGGCCGAGACGGGCGGATCACAAGTTCAGGAGATCGAGACCATCCTGGCTAACACGGTGAAACCCCGTCTCTACCAAAAAGTACAAAAAACTAGCTGGGCGAGGTGGTGGGCCCCTGTAGTCCCAGCTACTTGGGAGGCGGAGGCAGGAGAATGGCGTGAACCCGGGAGGCGGAGCTTGCACTGATCTGAGACCTGGCCACTGCACTCCAGCTTGGGCGACAGAGCGAGACTCCGTCTCAAAAAAAAAAAAAAAAAAAAAAAAATAGAAAACATAATGTCTAAGATAAAAAACATATGGGATGAGCTTAACAGCAGATTTGACACTACAAAGACAAGATCAACAAAGCTGAACCTATCCAAACTAAAGCACTGAGGGAAAAAAGCAAGCCAAAAAAATTTTAACAGAGCCTTGGTGACCCATAGGACAATATTAATCCATCCAACACACATATAATTGGAGTACCAGAGGCAGAAGAAATAATTGCTGAATTTTTTTCAAATTGCAAATTTGATGAAAACCATAAACCCAGATCCAAGAAACTAAAACAGCTCTAAGAAGAATAAATATTAATTCAAAGAAAACCACACCAAAACATATCACAATCGAGTTGCTGAATACCAAAAATAAAGAGAAAAATCTTAAAAGCAGCCAGAGGGGGAAATGACACATTATGTAGAAGGAGCAAAGATAAGAATGACTGTTACTTACCATCAGAAAATGAAAGCTAGAGGACAATAACATGACATCTTTAGAGTGCTGGGGTTGGGGAGGAAGCTGTTAACCTAGAATACTTTATTCAATTAAAATAGTCTCCCCTAAATGAAGAGAAAATAAAGGTTTTGCTTTTTTTTTTTTTTTTGAGACGGAGTCTCGCTCTGTCACCCAGGCTGGAGTGCAGTGGCGCAGTCACGGCTCACTGCAAGCTCTGCCTCCCAGGTTCACGCCATTCTCCTGCCTCAGTCTCCCGAGCAGCTGGGACTACAGGTGCCCGCCACCACGCCCGGCTAATTTTTTGTATTTTTAGTACAGATGGGGTTTCACTGTGTTAGCCAGGATGGTCTTGATCTCCTGACCTCGTGATCCACCTGCCTTGGCCTCCCAAAGTGCTGGGATTACAGGCATGAGCCAAAAATAAAGGTAGTTTTTAAAGAAACGGTGAGAAAATTTATTGCCCAGCAGAAATTGCACTACAAAAAGTTATAAAATTAAAATTTCTGGCTAACGGAAAAAGATACATGTAAACATGAGATACAAGACAATGAAAAACACTAGGAATGGCAAATATGTAGACTAATGTAACAGTTATTTTCTCATATTTTAATTTCTTTAAAAGATAATTGGCTGGGCACAGTGGCTCACTCTTGTAATCCCGGCACTTTGGGAGGCCAAGGCGAGCAGATCACCTGAGGTTGGGAGTTTGAGACCAGCCTGACCAACAAGGAGAAACCTCATCTCTACTAAAAATACAAAGTTAGCTGGGCGTGGTGACACACGCCTATAATCCCAGCTTCTCGGGGGGCTGAGGCAGGAGAATCACTTGAACCGGAAGGCGGAGGTTGTGGTGAGCCAAGATTGCGCCATTGCACTCCAGCCTGGGCAATAAAAGTGAAACTCTGTCTCAAAAAAAAAAAAAGGTAATTGTTTAAAGAAAAAAATAGCAGTGTATTGGGGGTTTTGGAGGTTTATAACTTCATAGATGTGAAATGCATGACTACAATAGCATAAAGGATGGAAGAGTGAAATCATAGTATGCTGTTGTAAGGTTCTTGTATTATTCATGAAGTGTTAAATGCAATTTAAAGGTAGATTGTGAAAAGTTAAAGATTCAAATTATAAACTCTAGGATAATCACACACACAAAGAAATAGCTTATAGGTAAAAGGTAACAAAAATGGCAAACAAAAACCAAAACAAACAAAAAACTTCAATCGCAAGGAAGGTAGGAGGCTGGGCGCGGTGGCTCACATCTGTAATCCTAGCCCTTTGGGAGGCCGAGGCGGGTGGATTGCCTGAGCTCAGGAGTTTGAGATCAGCCTGGGCAACATGGTAAAACCCCGTCTCTCCTAAAATACAAAAAAAATTAGCTGGGTGTGGAGGCGGGCACCTGTAGTCCCAGCTACTTGAGAGGTTAAGGCAGGAGAATAGCTTGAACCTGGGAGGTGGAGGTTGCAGTGAGCCGAGATCGCACCACTGCACTCCAGCCTGGATGACAGAGCAAACTATCTCTACCAAAAAAAAAAAAAAAAAAAATTGCTGGGCATGGTGGCAGGCGCCTGCAATCACAGCTACTCGGGAGACTGAGACATGAGAATCACTTGAACCCAGGAGGTGGAAGCTGCAGTGAGCCAAGATCACGCCACTGAACTCCAGCCTGGGAGACAGAGACAGACTTTGTTAAAAAAAAAAAAAAAAAAAAAAAAAGGAAGGTAGGAAAATAAGCAAAGAGGAAAGAAATAAACAAATAGTGAGATGGTAGAGTTAAACCCAAACATATCACTTCGCATCTAGCCACATGGAACGACGGGAACTGGATTGATCCTTCTATCTTAAAAACTAGAAAACCAAACAAAATATGTGAAACAGCAGTTGTCTGACATGAACCCCAGGCAGTGGCTGAGATGTGATCCCCCAGAGAAGAAAAATAAAGTGAATTCTAAGATCTGGAAATTTTGCAAATATTAGGAAATTATCATACTTCTAAATAACCCATGGGTCAAAGAAGAAATCACACGGGAAGTTAGAAAATACACTGAATTAAACAGAAATGAAAAAACAGCCTATTAATATTTGAGGGGCAGCCTTAAGCAATGCTTTCAGGGCAATTTATAGCTCTAATTGCTATACACAAGAAGAAAGCTCTAAAATAAATGAGTGACGGTTCTACCTTTGTGTGTGTGTGTGTCTGTGTGTGTGTGACGGTCTGGCTCTGTTGCCCAGGCTGGAGTGCAGTGGTACAACCAGAGCTCACTGCAGCCTTGACCTCCCAGGCTCAATCAATCCTCTTACCTCAGCCTACCAAGTAGCTGGGAGTACAGGCATATGCCACAGCACCCAGCTAATTTTTAATTAATTCATTATTTTTTGGTAGAGATAAGGTCTTGCTATATTGCCAGGGCTAGTCTCAAACTCCTAGGCTCAAGTAATCCTCCTACCTTGACCTCCCAAAGTGCTAGGGTTACAGGCATGAGCCACTGCACCCAGCCAAGGGTCTACCTTACATGCTAGATGATGAAAGAGCAAATTAAACCTGATGTAGAAAAATATGAACATAAAGAGCAGAAATCAATCAAATAGAAAATGAACCAATAATGAAGAAAATCCCTGGTACCAAAAGCAGCTTCTTTGAAAAGTCCAATTGTTGAAGTATTCATTATCTATTGCTATGTAGCAACACAACCACTACAAACATGGTGGCTTTAAACAACATACATTTATTTTCTCATAGTTTCTGTGGGCCAGGAGTCCAGGCACAGATTAGGTAGTAGGTCCTCTGCCTCTGGCTCACTAAGTTGCAATCAAGGTGTCTTATCTGAGGCCAACTGGTGAAGAATCTACTCCCAACTCATGTGGTGGTTGACAGAATTCAGTTCCTTGCAGGCTGCTAGACTGAGAACTTCAGTTTCCACCTGGCTGTCAGCCAGAGGCCACCCCCCTCTCCTTGCCACATGGCAGCTTACTTCCTCAAAGCCATTAGGTGTAGGGTGGGGAGAAGAGTGTCCCAGCAAGATGGATTATTATCTTACATAATGTAATCACATACACGTCATCCCGTACATGCCTTCACCTGTGTTATATTCTATGATTTAGAAGCAAGTCACAAGTCACATCCACACCCAAGGGGAGACCACACAAAGATGTGATGGCAGGAGGTGGGACTCATAGGGCTAGTCTCTCACCACCACTGATAAGACTCAAGCTATATTCTTCAAACCAAAAATGGAGAATACTGCATTATCAATATTAATAAGGAAAGAAGAGACATTACTAAAGCTTCTGTGTACATTAAAGAGATACTAAGGGAATATTATGAACAATAGCATGCCAGTACATTTGATACTTCAAGTAGCACGGACAAATTCTTTGAAGACACAAATGACCAAAACTGGCTCAAGAATAAATAGAAGTTTAGAAGGAAAACATAGCACTGTAAATTCCTATATTAAAAATGAAACAAGATCTCAAATCAATAACCTAAACTTCCACCCTAAGAAACAAGAAAAAGAGGAACAAAGTTAAACTCAAAGCAAATACAAAGAAAGAAATAATACAGATTAAGGGGAAATAAATGAAATAGAGACAGAAAAGCAACAGAGAAAGCTAATGAAACCAAAAAGTTGGTTCTTCGAAAAGATCAACAAAATTAACAGATCTTTAGACTTGCCAAGAAAAAAAGAGAAAAAAAATTCAAATTACTAAAATTGAGAATGGAAGAAGGGACATTACTTTTTTGAGAATGGAAGAAGGGACATTCCTTTTTTTTTTTTTTTTTTCTGAGATGGAGTCTCTCTCTGTTGCCCAGGCTGGAGTGCAGTGGTGTGATCTCAGCTCACTGCAAGCTCCACCCCCTGGGTTCAAGTGATTCTCCTGCCTCAGCCTCCCAAGTAGCTGGGATTACAGGCACATGTCACCACGGCTGGCTAATTTTGTACTTTTAGTAAAGATGGAGTTTCGCCATGTTGGCCAGGCTGGTCTCGAACTTCTGATCTCAGGTGATCCGCCTGCCTTGGGCTCCCAAAGTGCTGGGATTACAGGTGTGAGCCACTGTGCCCGGCCAGGACATTACTATTAACCTTACAGAAGGATAGAGAATTATAAGGGAATACTATGAACAATTGTACCTCAGGGACAAATTCTTACAAAGGCTCAAGCTACTAGAACAGACTCAAAAATAAATTTAAAAACCTCAAAATATCTATAACAAGAGATTGAATTAATAAAACAAAACAAAACAAAGCGAAACAAAAACAAAAGAAGTCCTCGCAAAGAAAAACCCAGGACCAGATGGCTTCACTGATGATTTCTGCCAAACATTTAAAGAAGAATTAATATCAATCCCTCAAAAATCCTTCCAAAAATAGGGGTGGAAATTTTCCAGCTCATTCTGAGGTCCTGACACCAAAACCACACAAAGACAAAGCAAGAAAAGAAAACTATAGACCAATAATTCTTACAAATAATGACAAAAATAATCTCAGCAAAATACTAGAAAATGAATTCACTAATGTGTAAAAGGATTATATACCAATGATCAAGTGGGATTTGTGCCAGGAATGTAAGTTTGCCTCAATATACAAAAATCAACCCAGTTAATACACCCTATTAATGGAATAAAAGGCAAAACCGTAGCATCATCTCAATAGATGTAGAAAAAGCATTGTCAAAATCCAACACCCTTTTATGATAAAAAACAATCTCCAAACTAGGAATAGAAGGATAATTTCTCAACCTGACAAAGGACATGCATAAAAACCCACCCAACATCATACATAGGGATGAAAGATAAAAAGTTTTCTTCCTAAGATCTAAAACAAGACAAGGATGTCCTCTGTCAACACTCATATTCCACATTGCATCACATGTTCTAGCCACGGCAGTTGGGCAAGAGAAAGAAATAAAGGCATCCAGATTGGAAAGGATTAAGTATAACTGCCTCTATTTGCAGAGGATGTGGCCTTGTATAGAGAAAATCCTAAGGATTACACAAACACACAGACATGTACACACATACACACACACACAACTATTACAACTAATGAGTTCAGCAAGGTTGTGGAATACAAGATAAATATACAAAACTCTGTTATATTTTTTGGAAATGAACAATCCAAAAAATCAAGAAAACAATTCCATTTATAATAACATAAAAATAAAATACTTAGGAATAAATTTAACAAAACAAGTGCAAGACATACTCTGAAAACCACAAAACAGGGTTGAAAGAAATTACAGAAGACCTGGCTGGGGGCAGTGGCTCATGCCTGCAATCTCAGCACTTTGGAAGGCCGAGGAGGGTGGATCACCTGAGGTCAGGAGTTTGAGACCAGCCTGGCCAACATGGTGAAACCCCGTCTCTACTATAAATATGAAAATTAGCCAGGCATAGTGGCACTTGACTCTAATCCCAGCTACCAGGGAGGCTGAGGCAGGAGAATTGCTTGAACCCAGGAGGTGGAGGTTGCAGTGAGCCAAGATTGTGCCATTGCACTCCAGCCTGGGTGACAGAGTGAGACTCCATCTCAAAAGAAAAAAAAAAGAAACAGCAATTAAAGAAGACCTAAATAGATGGAAAGACATCCTGTGTTTATGGATTGGAAGACTTAATATTGTTAAAATGCCAATAATCCCTAAAATGATCTATGGATTCAATGTAATCTTTATCAAAATCTCAGCTGCCTCTGTTGTAGAAATTGTCACGCTGATTCTAAAATTCATACAGAAATGCAAGGGACTCAGAATTACAAAACAATCTTGAAAAAGAAGAAAAAAATTGGAAGTCTCACACTTCTTGACTTTAAAACTTACTACAAAGCTGTAATAATGAAAACGTCGTGGTAGTGACTTAAGAATCCACATTGGATTAATAGAATAAAATTGAGGCTCTAGAAATAAGCCCACACATTCACAGTCAATTGATTTTTGACAAGAATGTTACTCTTTTCAATAAATGGTGTGAGACAACTGTATATCCACATGCAAAAGAATGAATTTGAGCCCCTACCTCATACCATATACAAAACTTAGCTCAAAATAGATCATAGACCCAAATATAAGAGCTAAAGTGACAAAACTCTTAGAAGAAAAGGTAAGCATAAATCTTTGTGACCTTGAGTTAGTTTCTTAGATACGACACCTAAAGCACAAGTAATGAAATAAAAAATTCATAAATTAGAGTTCACCAAAATTTAAAACTTTGTATTTCTTTATCTTTTTTTGTAAGGACAGGGTTTTGTTTTTGTTTTTGTTTTGAGACGGAGTCTTGCTCTGTTACCCAGGCTGGGGTGCAATGGCACAATCTTGGCTCACCGCAACCTCCGCCTCCTAGGTTCAAGTGATTCTCCTGCCTCAGCCTCCCAAGCAGCTGGGATTACAGGCACACAGCACCACGCTGGGCTAATTTTTGTATTTTTAGTAAAGACGGGGTTTCACCATGTTGACCAGGCTAGTCTGGAACTCCTGACCTCGTGACCTGTACACCTCGGCCTCCCAAAGTGGTGGGATTACAGGCATGAGCCACTGCGCCTGGCCCCTGAGACAGGGTCCTATTCTGTCGCCCAGGATGAAGTACAGTGAAACAATCATGGCTCCCTGCAACCTTGAACTCCTGGGCTCAAGTGATCTTCCTGCCTAGACATCATCAGACATATAGGCATGTGCTACCATTCCCAGCTAATTTTTTTGATTTTTTTGTAAAGATGGGGGGGGGGGGTCTCATTATATTGTCCAGGCTGGTCTTGAACTACTGACCTCAAAGTGATCCTCCCACCTCAGTCTACCAAAACACTGGGATTACAGGCATAAGCCACCCCACCCTGCCAAAAACTTTCTGTTTCAAAGCACCAAGAAAATGAAACGACAAATCACCTAATTTTGTGTTTTGTGTTTTTAGTAGAGATGGGGTTTTACCACGTCGGCCAGGCTGGTCTCAAACTGCGGAGCTCAAGCAATCCGCCTGCCTTGGCCTCCCAAAGTGCTAGGATTATAGACGTGAGCCACTGTACCCAGCCTAAATTAAGGATCTTGAGGTGGAGAGACTATCCTGGATTATCTGGATAGGTCCCACTGCAAAGTTTCTCATAAGCGGGGAGGCAAGAGGGTCAGAGTCAGAAAAAATAGATGTGATAATGGAAGCAGAGATTGATACAATGAGAGGCCAAGGCGGGTGGATCACGAGGTCAGGAGATCGAGACCATCCTGGCTAACATGGTGAAACCCTATCTCTACTAAAAATACAAAAAAATTACCTGGGTGTGATGGCGGGCGCCTGTAGTCCCAGCTACTCGGGAGGCTGAGGCAGGAGAATGGCCTGAACCCGGGAGGCAGAGCTTGCTGTGAGCCGTGATCACGCCACTGCACTCCAGAATGGGCGACAAAGTGAGACTCCGTCTCAAAAAAAAAAAAAAAAAGCAAAGGGGGTGGGATTTGAAGACGCTGTACTGTTGAATTTGATGATGGAGGAAGAGGCCATGAGCCAAGGAACTCAGGTAACACCTAGAAGTGGAGAAAGGCAAGCATCTCCCCCAAGAGCCTCCAGAAGGAACCTGAACCTGTGACATCTTGATTTCAGACAGACTGACTTTAGACTTCTGACTTCCAGAACTGTATGGTAATAAATTTGTATTAAGTCACTACATGGCAATATTAGAGTAGCAATAAGACACTAATATACATGCCTATTATTAAATTTATTCCTAGATATTTTGATTTTTAAACACTATTATTAATGGCTTTCTTTTGGCCAGGCGTGGTGGCTCACGCCTGTAATCCCAGCACTTTGGGAGGCTGAGGCCAGCGGATCACTTGAGCTCGGGAGTTCAAGAGCAGCCTGGCCAACCTGGTGAAACCTCATCCCTACTAAATGTACAAAAATTAGCCATGCGTGATGACACATGCCTATAATCCTAGCTACTCGGGAGGCTGAGGCAGGAGAATCAGTTGAACCCGGGAGGTGGAGGTTGCAGTGAGCTGAGATTCTGCCACTGCACTCCATCCTGGGAGACAAATAATAATAATATAATAATAATAATAATATAATGATTTTCTTTTTAAAATTTCAGTTCCCATTGTTTGGGAATGGAAATTCAACTGACACTTTGTTCTGCTAACTTATTAGCTCTAGTAACTTACTTCCTATTTCCTAGGATTTTCTACATAGATGATCATGTTGTCTGCAATAAGGACAGTGTTACTTCCTCCTTTCCAATGGGTATGACTTTTATTTTTTCTTATTTTATTATTGCACAAGCTGGAACCTCCAGTACCACGCTAAATGCAAATGGTGAGAGTGGACATGCTTGCCTTGTTTGTGATCTTAGGAAGAAATCATTCATACTTTACCCATTAAGATATTAGCTTTAAGTTTTTGTAGCTGTATTTTTTGTGGTTGAGACAGTTCCCTTTTATATTTAGTTTGCTGAATTCTTTTTTTTTTTTTTAAATCATCAATGGGGCGGGCACAGTAACTCATGCCTATAATCCTAGCACTTTGGGAGACTGCGGTGAGTGGATCACTTAAGGGCAGGAGTTCGAGACCAGCCTGGCCAACAGGGCGAAACCCCATCTCTACTAAAAATACAAAAATTAGTTGGGCGTAGTGGCACATGCCTGTAGTCCTAGCTACTGGGGTGACTGAGGCACAAGAATTGCTTGAGCCTGGGAGGGGGAGGTTGCAGTGAGCCGAGATCATGCCACTGCTCTCCAGCCTGGGCAATGGAGCCAGACTCTCTCTCTCAAATAATGATAATAATAATAACAATAAATGGATTCTGAATGTTATCAAATGCTTCTTTTCTGCAACCATTGAGATGATCATGCCATTTTAAACCTTTCTTCTGTTAATATATTGCATTACACTGGCTTATTTTTGTTTTCTTTGTTAAAGCAACATTGTATTTCTGGAATACATTTCACTTGATCTTGATATTTTATCTCTTTTATTTATTGAGTTTCTTTCTAAAGCATTTTTGCATCTTTTTCCATAAAGACTGCTGGTCCATATCAGGGACCAGCAGACCTTGTTCTGTAAAGAGTCAGTAATATTTGAGGCTTTGCAGGTCATGTAACTTCTGCTATAACGACTACTCAACCCTACTACTGTAACAGGAAAACAGGAAGAGATAGTATGTAATTTAATAAATGTGGCTGTGTTTCAATAAAACTTTATTTACAGAAACAGATCGTAGTCTGGTTTGGCCCCACAAGCCATGGTTTGCTGACTCCTGGTCTACTTGTTAGGTGTTTTTGGTTTTGGTATCAGAGTTAACACTGGCCTGATAAAATTACTTGGGAAGTATTCTCTTCTATGTTTTCTAAAAGTTTTGGTGGGATTTATGTTACTCCCTCCGTAATTATTTGATAGGATAATCAAATAATTATCCTGGTCCCTCCATAATTATTTGACTGGTAAAGTCAAGCCATCTGGATCTGAAATTTTTATCAGAAAGGTTTACATAAAAAATTAAAATTTTGGCCGGGCATGGTGGCTCATGCCTGTAATACCAGCACTTTGGGAAGCCGAGGTGCTGAAGCCAGGAGTTTGAGACCAACTTAGGAAACACCACAAGACCCCATCTCTACAAAATATATATATAAATTAGTGGCTGGGCACGGTGGCTCATGCCTGTAATCCCAGCACTTTGGGAGGCTGAGGTGGGCGGATCACAAGGTCAGGAGATCGAGACCATCCTGGCTAACATGGTGAAACCCTGTCTCGACTAAAAATACAAAAAATTAGCCAGGTGTGGTGGTGGGTGCCTGTAGTCCCAGCTACTTGGGAGGCTGAGGCAGGAGAATGGCGTGAATCCGGGAGGTGGAGCTTGCAGTGAGCTGAGATTGCACCACTGCACTCCAGCCTGAGCGACAGAGTGAGACTCTGTCTCTGAAAAAAAAAAAAATTAGCTGGGCTTGGTGGCATGCGCCTGTGGTTCCCAACTACTCAGGAGGCTAAGATGGTAAACCAGGTACAGACAGAAAGAGCTCTAAGAGAAGCTCTGTAATTGTGGTTCAGGGTCCCCTAGAGGTCAGGAAGAATGGAGACAGCCCCAGTTTGTTTTTTGTGACGTCGTTGGTTGGTTGGTTAGTTGGTTTTTGGTGTTAATTGCCGTTCCCTACTGTCCCAGCTTCCAGACAATCCCATGACACAGTGAGACAGGCAAAAGCGGTTGGGAAGCCACCAAATGCTCTGACAGGGAACACTTCTCTCAAGAGTCTGTGGTCCCAAGGGTGCTGGAGGGATTCCTGTTGCTGTCTTTCTCTCTATGCTCTTGCCACTTGGCGCTGAAGAAAGATGCAGTCATAAGAAGTATGTGGCAGAGCAGAGAAACTGAAGCCCTGGTTTTATAGAGGACTAGGGAGGGGCTCTTGGGAGCTGAAAAGTGTCAGTGAAATCGATGAGAAGGGGGAGCTCAAAACTATAATTTAATAAACAATTTATATAAACTCCTCAGCTCACCCCTGAGCTGTGTGTGTGTGCATTTGCCCCTAAACAGCACAGGCTTTGAGAAAGAAATTACAGGACGGACCACTCCCCAGGTTCCAGACTGGCCACTGTGTGGTACATACTCAGGACATATCTGAATAGTACTGCACAGTGTTTGGGAACTAAACTGACATTGTAACCACAGCTCACAGAATGTAGGTAGGAAGTTACAGCTGGAACCTAACCAAATCCATTGCCTTTTTTTTTTTTTAAATTAAACTTCTCCACAGAATTTAAGCAAGACTCAGAACCACATAACAATATGTTCGATACATCCAAAACACAATTCAAAATTATCCAGTATATAAAGAACTAGGAAAACCCTAAACATCTTATATAGAAAAAGATAATTAACAGATATCAACCCCTAGATGGCACAGATGTTGGAATTATCAAACCAGGATTTTAAGGCAGCTATTTAACTATTTTTCTTATTTATTTATTTATTTATTTATTTATTTATTGAGACAGAGTTTTGCTCTGTCACCCAGGCTTGAGTATGCAGTGGCATGATCTTGGCTCACTGCAACCCCTGCCTCCTGGGTTCAAGCAATCCTCCCACCTCAGCCTCCTGAGTAGCTAGGATTACAGGCATGTACCACCATGTCTGGCTAATTTTTTTTTTTTTTTTTTTTGTATTTTTAGTAGAGATGGGGTTTTACCATGTTGGCCAGGCTGACCTCAAACTCCTGACCTCAGGTGATCCAGCCCCCTCAGCCTCCCAAAGTGCTGCGATTACAGGCGTGAGCCACCATGCCTGGCCTATTTAACTACTTTTCTAAGGGAGAATATTTTATAAATGAATAGAAAGATAGAAACCCTCAATGGGAGAACAGAAGATACAAAAAAGAACCAAATAGAAATTTTAGAACTGAAAATATACTATTATCAAGTTTTACAATTAACTCAATGAGCTCAGTAGCATAATGTGTATGACTGAAGAAAGAGCTGGTAGACTTGAAAACAGGTTTTAAAATGTTATTTGGTGGCTCACATTTGTAATCCCAGCACTTTGGGAGGCCAAGGTGGTAGATCACTTAGGCCCAGGAATTTGAGACCAGCCTGGCCAACATGGCGAAACCCCATCTCTGAAAAATACAAAAAAAATTAGATGGGAGTGGTGGTGTGCACCTGTAGTCTCAGGTCCTTGGGAGACTGATTTGGGAGGATCTCTTGAGCCTGGGGAGGTTAAGGCTGTGGTGAGCTGTGATCGCACCACTGCACTCCAGCCTGGGTGACAGAATGAGATCCTGTCTCAAAAAAGGAAAAAACAATTATCCAACATGAACTACAGAGAGGAAACAGATTGGGAAGAACAATGGCAACAACAACAGCGAACAGTCTCAATAAAGTCAAAGAATGTGGTGCAAAAGGTATTTGAAGAAATAATGGTTTAAAACTTCTGAAACCCGGAAAAATAAAAGCTTACAGGTTCAAGAAGCTTAGCGAACTCCAGTTAAGATCATCTCAAAGAAATCCATATCCAGACACATCATAATCACACTGCTGAAAACTAAAGACAAAGAAACTGTCTTGAACACAGTCAGAAAAATGACATATCACGTAGACAGTAACAGTTATTTGAACGACTAGGGATTTATCATCTGAAACCATGAAGGCCAGAAGGAAATAACACACCCTGCGAAAGTGCTGAAGGAAAAGAAAGGTCAACCAAGAATACTACATATCTAGTAAAAACATCCCTCAGGAATGAATGTAAAATAAAGACATTTTGAGATTAAGAAAAACTAAGAGAATTCACTGACAGCAAAACTACACTAAAAGAAGTGCTAAAGAAAGTTCTTTATTCAAGGGAGGAATAACACCAGAGGGAGTCTTGGAACCTCAGAAAGGGCAACAGAAATGATAAATATCTGGACACATAAAATGCACTATTTTGCCCACTTAAGTTCTTTGAAATATGTATGACTTTTTTTTGTTTTTTTTTTTGTTGTTTTTGTTTTTGTTTTTTGAGACGGAGTCTCGCTCTGTAGCCCAGGCTGGAGTGCAGTGGCCGGATCTCAGCTCACTGCAAGCTCTGCCTCCTGGGTTTACGCCATTCTCCTGCCTCAGCCTCCGGAGTTGAGACTGAGTCTCACTCCGTCACCCAGGCTAGAGTGCGGCGGTGCAATCTCGGCTCACTGCAGCCTCTGCCTCCTGGGTTCAAGCCATTCTCTTGCCTCAGCCTCCCAAATAACTGGGATTGCAGGCACACGCCAACATACCCAGCTAATTTTTGTATTTCTAGTAGAGATGGGGTTTCACCATTTTGGCCAGGCTGGTCTTGAACTCCTGACCTTAGGTGATCCACAGCCTCAGCCCAAAGTGCTGGGATTACAGGTGTTAGACCACGCCCGGCCTAAAATATGTATGATTATTGAAAGCAAAAAGTGTAATATTGTCTAATAAGTATTTTAAAAGTAAACTTTATTTTTTGGAACAGTTTTAGATTCGAATGGAGTTTTCAATGTTTGTAGATGTAATACAGCTGATAACTACAACATAGAAAGGATAGGGGAAAGGAACCTACATGATAGCCAGGTTCCTACATTTTACAAGTAGTAAAATATTTATTCCAAGCAGAAAGTAAAAAGTTTGGTGTACATTTTGTAATTTTTAGAGCCACCACTAAAAGAACACTATACAAAGAGATATAGTAAAATAATCAATTGATAAATTAAAATTGAATACTAAGCAATATTCAAATAACCCCAAAGAAGGCAGGAAAGGGAACAGTGAGGAATAAAAAACGCAGAGAGCAGCCGGGTTCAGTGGCTCACACCTGTAATCCCAGCACTTTGGGAGGCGGACGCGGGCAGATCACCTGAGGACAGGAGTCTGAGAACAGCCTGGCCAACATGGTGAAACCCTGTCTCTACTAAAAATACAAAACTTAGTGGGGCATGGTAGGGGGTGCCTGTGGTCCCAGCCACTCAGGTGGGTAAGGCACAAAGATCATTTGAGCCCAGGAGGCAGAGGTTGCAGTGAACCGAGATCACACCACTGCACCCCAGTCTGGGCGACAGAGCAAGACATTGTCTCCTGTCTCAAACAAACAAACAAACAAACAAAGAGAGCAAACAGAAAATAATGAATAAAATGACAGACCTAAATCCAAGTACATCAACAATAACAATGAATGTAAATGGTCTAATCACACCAACTAAAAGGCAAAGATTGACAAAAGAGATTTTTTTTTTTAAGAAAGACATGACTATACATTTTGTTGTTGCTGTTTTATTTATTTATTTATTTATTTATTTATTTATTTATTTAAGACAGAGTCTTGCTCTTTCCAGGCTGCAGTGTAGAGGCGCCATCTTGGCTCACTGCAACCTCTGCCTCCCAGGTTCAAGCGATCTTCGTGCTTCAGCCTCCTGAGTAGCTGGGACTACAGGCACGTGCTGCCACACCTGGCTAGTTTTTTGCATTTTTGGTAGAGGTAGGGTTTCGTCATGTTGCCCAAGCTGGTCTCTAACTCCTGGCCTCAAGTGATCTGCTCACCTTGGCCTCCCAAAGTGCTGGGATTACAGGCATGAGCTACTGCGCCTGGCCTGACTACACATTTTAATATAGGTAGGTTATAAGTTTAAAAATGGAAAAAGATATGTTATGTAAATGCTGGTCAAAGGAAAACTGAAGTGGTTATATTTACATAAGACAAAGTATACCTCAAAGCAAGGAAATTTACTATGGATTTAAGAGGGACATTACATAATGGTAAAGACCCAAGGCAACACCATTTAAAATGTATACACATGTAAAAACAGAACCTCAAATATATAAAGCAAAACTAACAGAACTTGAGGAGAAAAAGACAAATTCACAATTATAGTTGGAAGCGCCAATGCTCTTCAAGAATGGCTAGAACAGATAGAAAATCAGCTAGGATACAGAACTAAACACAATCATGAACCAACTAACATTGATAAAACACTCCATCCACAACTGTATTCTTTTTGAAGGCACATAGCCAGGCATGATGGTACATGCCTGCAAGCCCAGCTATTCAGGAGACTGAGGCACGAGGATCACTTGAACCCAGGAGTTGGAGGCTGTAGTGCACTATGATTGTGCTGGGAATAGCCACTGCACTCCAGCTTGGGTAACACAGCCGAGAAAGCACATAGAACATTCACTAAGACAGACCATGTCCTTGGTCACAAAATAAACCCTAAAAAGTGTTTGTAATTTAAAATTACATAAAGTATGCTTTCTGATGATAATAGAATTTAACTAGAAGTCAATAATAGAACACTAAAAAATATTCAAATGCCTAGAAATAAACTACACACTTCTACATAATCCTGGGTGAAAGGGGAAGTCTCAAGGAAAGTAGAAAATATTTTAATTTGAATGAAAATGAAAATAGAACGTATCAAAATTTACAGCATGCAGCCAAATTAAAGGGGAATTTATGTAATTAAATGATTATATTAGAAAAGAAGAGGCTGGGCACAGAGGCTCACACCTGTAATCCCAACATGTTGGGAGGCCAAGGTGAGAGGATTGCTTGAGGCTAGGGGTTCAAGATTAGCCTAGGCAACATAACAAGATACCGTGTGTACAAAATTTTTAAAAAATTAGCCTGGTGTGATGGCACATACCTGTAGTCCCAGCTACTTGGGAGGCTGAAGCAGGAGAATTACTTGAGTCATGACTTTGAGGCTGCAGTGAGCTAGGATTCTGTCATGATACTCCAGCCTGGGTGACAGAGTGAGACCCTGTCTCAGGAGAAGAAGAAAGAAGGAAGGGGAGGAGAGGAGAAGGAGGAGAAAAAGAAAGAGAAAGAAAAAGAGAAAGAGAAGAAGGAGGAGAAGAAGAAGCGAAAAAGAAAGAGGAGGAAGGGGAAGAGGAGGAAGAAAGTTCTCAAATCAATAACTTAAACTTCTGTTTTAAGAAACTATAAAAAGAAGAGTAAAATAAACTCAAGGCAAGCACAAAGAAGGAAGTAACAAAGGTAAGAGCAGCAACCAATGAAATTGAAAACAGTAGAGAAACCAATTAAACCAAAAGCTAATTCTTTGAAAAGATGTGTAAAATTCCTAAACCTCTGGCCAAATAACACACACACAAAAAAAGAGAGAAAAGAAAGGAAACGAGACATAAATTATCAGTATGGTGAATGAAATACATGATATCACTACAAATTTCACAAGTGTTAGATAGATAATAAGGGGATATTATGAGCAAGTCTATACTTATAAATTTGACAACTTAGATGAAATGCACCAATTTCTCAAAAACCACAAACTACCAGAACTCACACAAGGTTAAAATAGATAATTTAAATAGTCCCATACTATTAAAGAAATTGAATTTGTTGTTAAAAAAACCTTTCAAGAGGAAAGCTCAAGGCCCAGAAAATTTCTCCAGATAATTTTTACTAAAGATTTAAAAAAGAAAAAGCAATAATTCTACACATTTTTCCCCCAGAAAATAGGGGAGTGAATAATTCAAAAATTGTTGTATAAAGCCAACATTACTTTTACACCAAAACTGGACTATGCTAGTACAAAAACAGAAGCCTACACAGACCAATAGTCTGTATGAACATAGACAAAAGAAATCCTCAAAAAAAGTAGCAAATTGAATGCATCAATATATAAAACAGTAATAAATCACAACCAAGGCAGTGTCATATCAGCAATGTAAGGCTGGTTCAATATCTGAAATTAATCAATGCAGTGTTTCTTATTAACAGCTTATTAACAGAAGAAAAAACATCTAATCATATCAATACATTGATCAATGTATCCATTTCTTAAAATAATATATCAATATGATCATATCAATATATCATACTATCATATGCAGAAAAAGCATTTGAGAAGATTCAACATCCATGCTAAATAAAAACTCATCAAAGTAGGAATAAAAGGGAACTTCCTCAACCTGATAAAGGACATCTCCAAAAATCCAGAGCTAAAGTCATACTGGTAAAAGACTGAATGCTTTCCCCCAAGTTAAGGTACAAGGTAAGCATATTCATTCTCATTGCTCCTCTTCAACATTGTACTGGAAGACCAAAGTAGGGCAATAAGGCAAGAAAAGAAATAAAGAGCATACAGATAGAAGAGGAAGAATTAAAACTGTCCCTACTCACAGAACTTATGATTGTCACCATAGAATATCCCAAGGGCTGGGTGTGGTGATTCATACCTATAATCCCAGCACTTTGGGAAGCTGAGGCAGGAGGATCACTTCAGTCTAGGAGTTCAAGACCACCCCTGTCAACATAGCAAGACCTCATCTCTACAAAATATAAAATAAAATTAGCCAAGCATGGTGGCATGCCTTTAGTCCCAGCTACTTGGGAGGCTGAGGTTGGAGGATCACTTGAACCTGTGAAGTCAAGGCTGCAGTGAGCCGTGTTTGTACCATGGCACTCCAGCCTGGGTGACAGAGCAAGACCCTATCTCGAAAAAGGAAGAAACGAAACGAAAAGAAAAGAAAAGAAAGGAAGGAGGAGAGAAAGAGGGAAGGAAGGAAGGAAGGAAGGATGGAAGGAAGGAAGGAAGGAAGGAAGGAAGGAAGGAAGGAAGGAAAAGAAAAAGAAAAGAGAAAAGAAAAGAAAAGAAAAATCTCAAGAAATATTCAGAAAGAGGCTGGGTGCAGTGGCTTACTCCTATAGTCCCAGCACTTTGGGAGGCCAAGGTGGGTGGATCCCTTGAGCCCAGGGGTTCAAGACCAACCTGGGTAACATGGTGAAACCCTATCTCTACAAACAATACAAAAAATTGACTGGGTGAGGTGGTGCACACAAGTAATCTCAGCTACTCAGGAGGCTGAGGTGGAGGATTCCTTCAGCCCTGGAGGTCGAGGCTGCAGTGGGCTATGATCACGACACTGCACTTCAGCCTGGGCAACAAAGTGAGAGCCAGTCTTAAGAAAAAGAAAAAAAGGAATCTAGAGAAAGAAAAATATAGTATAACTATAAATAAGTTTGTAAAATTTCCAACATAGAATTGTGTATTTATGTGCTAGCAACAAAAGATTAGAAACTGAAATTTTTAAAATGCCATTCACAAAACACCAAAACAGTGAAATACGTAGGTATAAAATCAACAAAACATGTGCAAGATATTTATGCTACAAATGTCAAAATGCTTTTAAAAGAAATCTTGAAAGGCCTAAATAAATGAAGAGGAATACCGTGTTCACAGATTAGAAGACTTAATATAGGTACATGTCACTGTACCCCAAACTGATCTGTAGATTTAACAAAACACAGATCAAAATCTGAGCAGGAATTTTGTAGATGTACACAAGCTGGTTGTAAAACGTATATGTAAATGCAAAGGAATTAGAATAGCCAAAGCCAATTTGAGTAAGAATACAGCTGGAGTACTCACATTACCTGAATTTAAGACTTACTATAAGGCTATAGTAATTAAGACAGCGTAGTATTGGCAACGAGACATAGGTCAATGCAATAGAATGAAATAGAATACATCAATGCAAAAGAATAGAGTATAGAAATAGATGCACAGAAATACAGCCCACAAGATTTTTGACAAAAGTGCAAAGACATTTCAATATAAGTATAATCTTTATAACAATTGGTGCTGGAACATTGCATCTTATTTGGCAAAAATAAAAGACCTTCAACCTAACCTCACAGCTTATGCAAAAAAAAAAAAAAAATTAGCTCAACAAGATCACAGATCTAAAAGTAAGACTAAAACTTTTAGAAGAAAACATAGAAGAAAATAATCGTGACGTTAGTTAGGCAAAGAGTTCTTAGATACAGTATCAAAACCACAATTTGCAAAATAAAAGATTGATTAATTGGACTTCATTAAAATGATAAACTTTTGTTCTCTGAAAGATTACTATTAAAATGAAAAGACAAGCTACAGAAAGAAAAAAAATTTAAAGATGTACTTACTCTGTCAACCAGGCTGGAGTGCAGTGACACAATCACAGCTCGCTGCAGCCTCAGCCTCCTGGTCTCGAGTGATCCTCCCACCTCAGCTTCCGCAGTAGCTGAAACTACAGGTACATACCACCATGCCTGGCTAAGTTTTTTTTATTTCTTTCTTTTTTTTTTTTTTTGTAGCGATAGGGTCTCACTATGTTGCCCAGGCTGGTCTTGAACTCCTGGCCTCAAGTGATCCTCCTGCCTTGGACTCCTCAAATGGTGGGATTACAGGTATGAACCACTGTGCTCAGCCCCAAGAAAGAAAATCTTTACTAAACATATACTCAACAAAGGACTTGTACCTAAAATATATAAAGAATTATTAAAACTCAACAGTTAGTCTATTTCCCCAACTTCCTCAGGCAAAGTAGGGAAAAATTGAACAGACACTACTCCAAAGAAGACAAAACAGGTACAGTACATGAACAAATGCTTTATATCATTGGTCTTTAGTGAATGCTACTTAAAACCACAAGACGATACCACTAAACACCTCCTTAGAATGGCTAAAATTAAAAGGGCTGATCATATAAGTGCTGGCAAAGATATAAAATGACTGGAACTCTCATACAATGCTAGTGGGAGTGCAAAATGGTACATCCACTTTGGAAAACAGTTTAGCAGTTTCTTAAAAGATTAAATGTATACCTACCAGATGACACAGCATTCCATTGCCAGGTTATTTATTGAAGAAAAATGAAAGCATGTGCCCATACAAACACTATTATCTAGATGCTCATAGTATCTTTATTGGTGATAGCCAAACACTAAAAACTACCTAAATGTCCATCAACAGGATGAATAGATTAAAAAATTGTGGTATATCCATTCAATGGGGTACTACTTAGCAAGAAAAAGGAATGAACTATTGATACACATAACGTGCATGAATCTTAGAATAATTATGTTGAATGAAAGATGCCAAAAAGAGCATATAGTAAATGATTCCATTTATATGAAATTCTAGAACTGCGTGGTACAATGTAGAAGGTACTAGCCACATGTGGCTGCTGAGTGCTTGATAGGTGACGAGTGCAAAATAACCGACTTTTAAATTTTACTTCATTTAAAATTTAAAATGAAAGCAAAATAAAATATTTTCTCCATTAAGCAACTTGTTTTGGTAGAACTGCATTTCTTTCATGACTGTGTTATGTTATTTTTGCATTGTGGTGTGAGGGTTGGGCTTACACAATTGTTTCTAGTATTACATACTAGGTGTACAGACATTGACACATCTAGTCAATGTCAATGATCTGATTCAACTGGAATATTTTCTTTTTTGTTTTTTTTTGAGATGGAGTTTTGCTATTGTCACCCACGCTGGAGTGCAGTGGCTCGATCTCAGCTTACTGCAACCTCCACCTCCCAGGTTCAAGCTATTCTCCTGCCTCAGCCTCCTGAGTAGCTGGGATTATGGTGTGCGCCACCATGCCCAGCTAATTTTGTATTTTTAGTAGAGACAGGGTTTTATGATGTTGGCCAGGCTGGTTTCGAACTCCTGACCTCAGGTGATCCACCTGGTCTCAGCCTCCCAAAGTGCTCGGATTACAGGCTTAAGCCACTGACCCTGGCCTCAAATTGAATATTTTCTATGAACCACTGTAATATTGTAATATGTATATTGATTTGAATATTTTATGTAGATAGCGCTAGTTACGGTGATGCTTATGTACATTGTAAAGGGTAGGAAAAATTACAATACTCTTCTTTTCTTTTTTTTTTTTTTTTTTGAGACAGAGTCTCGCTCTGTCACCCAGGCTGGAGTGCAGTGGCCAGATCTCAGCTCACTGCAAGGTCTGCCTCCCGGGTTCACGCCATTCTCCTGCCTCAGCCTCCCGAGTAGCTGGGACCACAGGCGCCCGCCACCTCGCCCGGCTAGTTTTTTGTATTTTTTAGTAGAGACGGGGTTTCACCGTGTTAGCCAGGATGGTCTCGATCTCCTGACCTCGTGATCCACCTGTCTCGGCCTCCCAGAGTGCTGGGATTACAGGCTTGAGCCACCGCGCCTGGCCAATACTCTTATTTTCATTATGATTTAATTAATTCATTTTTGCAGTTTAAAAAACAAGTACAGATGCATTTTTAAAATTTAAAACAGGCCGAGCGCGATGGCTCATGCCTGTAATCCCAGCACTTTGGGAGGGCAGATCACCTGAGGTCAGGAGTTCAGGACCAGCCTGACCAACATGGTGAAACTCCATTTGTACTAAAAATACAAAAATTGGCCAGGCATGGTGGCGGGTGCCTGTAATCCCAGCTACTTGGGCAGGAGAATTGCTTGAACCCAGAGACGCAAAAGTTGCAGTGAGCCGAGATTGTGCCATTGCACCCCAGCCTGGGTGACAAGAGTGAAACTCTGTCTCACAAAAAAATTAAAACTAAAAATTAAAACAAAGTCATACTACTGATGCAGAATCAAGTGGAGGTACAACAGGAAAGGGTAAAAAAAAAAAAAGGACTGAAACAAAGTATATTGCAAATTTCTTTTTTTTTCCTGCCACCTCCTCCTCTCTATTGCAAATTTCATGGTAAATAACAATTTGGCTGTATTAGAGCAAAACAAAACCAAACCTATTTTTCTGTTGTTGTAAATTTTTTTTCTTTTTGTGACGGGGTCTTGTTCTGTCACCTAGGCTAGAGTACAGTGGTGCAATCATAGCTCACTGCAACCCCAACCTCCTGGGCCCAGGAGATCCTCCCACCTCAGCCTCCTGAGTAGCTGGGAACACAGGCATGTCCCACCACACCTTGATAATTTTTAAAATTATTTTATTTTTGTAGAGATAGAGTCTCCCTATGTTGCCCAAGCTGGTCTCAAACTCCTAGGCTGGCCAGGGGAGGCGGCTCACACCTGTAATCCTAGCACTTTGAGAGGCTGAGGTGGGCAGATCACTTGAGGTCAGGAGTTCAAAACCAGCCTGGCCATGATGGTGAAACCCAGTCTCTACTAAAAATACAAAAATTAGCCAGGCATGGTGGCACAAGCCTAGAATCCCAGCTACTTGGGAGGCTGACGCAGGAGAATCACTTGAACTCAGGAGGTGGAGGTTGCAGTGAGCCGAGATTGCACTACTGCACTCCAGCCTGGGTGACAGAGTGAGACTCCATCTCAAAAAAAAAGATATCTCTGATGACAATGTAGTTTTTGAATTGTAATGTGCTTTAAGTTATAAACCATACACTGAAGTTTGAAGTACCGGTGCTTTTCAAAACGCAAAGTAAACTATCTCATTCATAATTCTTTATGGTGATTACAAGTTGAAACGATATTTTGAATATGGTGGGTTAAATATATTATTAAAGTCAAATTGATTTTACTTTTTAATGTGCCTGCTGAAAATGGAAAACTACTACATGACTCCCATAATATTTCTATTGGCAGCAGTACTTTAGAAAATGCTAACTCAGTTTAGCATTTCCATCATTATACTGATGGAAAACAGATCAATTATTCACTGGGAAGGGGAGACGAGTGAGGGACAAGATGCCCAGACTACAAAGAATTGGTCAGGCACAGTGGGTTACACCTGTAATCCCAGCACTTTGAGAGGCTGAAGCAGGCAGATCACTTGAGGTCAGGAGTTCGAGAACAGCCTGGCCAACATGGCGAAACCCCGTCTCTACTAAAAATACAAAAATTAGCCAGGCGTGGTGGCATGCGTCTATAGTTCCACCTTCTCGGGAGGCTGAGGCAGGAGAATTACTTGAACCCAGGAGGTGGAGGTTGCAGTGAGTTGAGATCAGGTCACTGCACTCCAGCCTGGGCAACAGAGCAAGATTCTGTCTCAAAGAAAAAAAAAAGAAAGAAAGAAAGAAAAAAGAAACTCCAAAATTCTACTTTTAGATAAAAACAACAGAAAAAAAAACTTGCAAAAGCCTGTCAGAATCCATTTTTCGCAACTCTGGAAATTAACCAAAGGCTTGTAGCAATCCAGGAGCACTTATTCAAGAAGAACAGCTGAATCTCAGTAAGAACAGCAAAGTTTGTGGTGTTTTAACTTACCCCAGTCCCATTCTCCACTCCTCCAGCTCAGTTTAACAGCCCACATTCTGCTGGTGCAGAATGGACCGCATTCACCTACAAATGTAATTAGTTATTTTGACCAATCTGGTGGTTCCCTGTAAGATCATCTCAGAATGTTTGTCTTTATTTTGCCTAACTCAGAGCTGGCCCAGTGCTAGAGCCACTACCTTGGGGTAGATGGTGAAGGTGTTTATCAAAAACATTTGCAAGCAAATATTTAGTCACTGCTGCCTGAGTCATTGGATAACAATGGGGCAAACAATAGCCTAATCAAAAAGCTTGGCAAGAAAGGTCAAGAATGAAATGTCCATAAGGGATTTGACAGCTCCAGCATATTCTGGGAATCCGGGAGGCTATAGACATGTCCAAGGATGATTGCATGCTCTTCGGCAAAGGCTGGGAGATTTCTTGGTTCCAGAAAGGTTCAAGTACATCTTTGTCTAATCATTAGCTGGAATAGAGACTTCAGTGGCCATGCTTGACAAAGAATACAGAATTTACAGAATTTGTTCCGACATCACTGAACAAACAATAATGATCACAATAAGCAGAAGCAATGATAAAACCTGGGGATAAAGAGGAAATCTTATTTCTAGAGTTGTATATTATAATATTTCAAAATGTACAATCTTCAACAAAAAATTATAAGGCAGGTAAATAAATTGAAAAGTATGGTTTAGAGATGGTGGGGTCAGGGGAAATGGGAAGCAATCAATAGAAATTATTCCTGAGGAAGTCCAGACATTGGATTTTCTAGACAGACTTTATTTATTTATTTTTATTTTATTTTTGAGACAGTGTCTCACTCTGTTGCCCACGCTAGAGTGCAGTGGTGTGACCTCGGCTCACCACAACCTCCGCCTCCCAGGTTCGAGTGATTCTCTTGCTTCAGCCTCTTGAGTAGCTGGGATTATAGGTGTGTGCCACCATGCCCAGCTAATTTTTTTGTATTTTTAGTAGAGGTGGGGTTTCGCCATGTTGGCCAGGCTGATCTCGAACTCCTGACCTCAAGTGATCCACCCGCCTCAGCCTCCCAGATTGCTGGGATTACAGGCTGGACAGACTTTAAATAAACTATTTTAAATATATTCAAAAAGCTAAAGAAACCATGTCTAAAGAACTAAAGGAAAGCATGAGAACAGTACCTCACCAAATAGAGAATATCAAAAAAGAAATTGAAATCATACAAAGGAAGGAAATAGAAGTCCTGGAATTGAAAAGTATAAGAACTGAAATGAAAAATTCACTAGAAGGGCTCCACAGATTCAAGCAAGCAGATTTTTAAAAATAGCAAACTTGAAGATTAGTCAATTGAAATTATCAAGTCAGATGAACAGAAAAAATAAAAAAGAATGAAGAAAAATGAACAGAGCCTCAGAGAACTATGGAATGCCATAAAGCACAACAACATATGCATAATAGGAATCTCAGAAGAAGGAAGACAGAAAGGGAAAGAAAGAACATTTGAAGAAATAACAGATAAACATTCCCAAATTTGATGAAAACATAATCTGTACATCTAAGAAGTTCAACAGACCCCAACTAGAATAAATTCAAAGTGATCCATACCTAGATACATCATAATCAGATTGTCAGAGGTCAAGGAGAGGATCTTAAAAGCAGCATGAGAATAAAGGTTTACCACATACAAGACATCCTTAATAAGATTAATGTCTGGTTTCTCATCAAAAACCATGAAGGCCAGAGGGAGTAGGATGACATATTCAAAGAGGTGGAAGAAAATAAAATCAACCAAGAATGCTATATCTGACAAAACTATCCTTCAAAAATGAAGGAGAAATTAAACATTCCCAGATAAACAAAAACCGAGAGAATTTGTTCCTAGCACACCTGCCCTATAACAAATGCTAAAGGGCGCCCTTCAGGCTGAAATGAAATAACACTAGCCAGTAACTCAAATCCACATGAATAAATAAAGAACACCGGGAAAGATAACTCCATAGTTAAGTATAAAAGGCAGTATAAATGTATTTTTTGTTTGTAACTCCCATTTTTCTATCTGGTTCCAAAGACAATGGTACAAAGCAATAATTATAAATCTATGTCAAGGGGCACATAATGTATTAGGATGTAATTTGAGCAAGAACAGCATGGGAGGGCAATGAAGCTATATAGCAGCAAAATTTTATATACTATTGAAATTAAGTCAGTATTAATCAAAACTACTATTAGCCAGACACAGTGATGCATGCCTTTAGTCCCAGCTACTTAGGAGACTGAGGTAGGAGGATTGCTTAACCCTGGGAGGCAGAGGCTGCAGTGAGCCAAGATTGCATCACTGCACTCCAACTTGGGCAAATTGGAGTGAGACCCTGTCTCAAAAGAAAAAATAAGGAAAAAAACACAAAACTACATTGCTATAAACAAAGACGTTAATTGTCATCCCAGGGCAAACACAAATAACTAAAACATATATAGTAAAAGTAACAAGGAATTAAAATGGCATACTAGAAAATATCTAGAAAACATAAAAGAAGGCTGTAATGGAAGAACCAAAGAACAAAAAGGCAAATGACATATAAACTGGCAAAAGTAAATCCTTATGATTAATTACATTAAATTAAATGCGTTAAACTCTCCAACTAAAAGGCACAGATTGGCAGAATGGAAATAAAAAACACAAACAGGTTGAAAGTGAAAAAATGGAAAAAATATTCCATGCAGAAAGTAACCAAAAGAGAGCTAGAGTGGCTATACTAATGTCAGAAAAAAATTAGCTTTAAGAAAAAAAATGTTACTATAGGGACAAAGAAGGATATTACAGAATGACAAAATGGTCAATCCTTCAAGAAAATATAACATTTGTAAGCCTATGTGCACCTAATAACAGAGTCTCGAAGTACAGGAAGCAAAAACTGCGGTAATTGGAGGGAAAATAAACAATACAACAATAATATTTAGCCACTTCGATACTTTTTTTTTTTGAGATGGAGTCTTGTTCTGTCGTCCAGGCTGGAGTGCAGTGGCGCGATCTTGGCTCACTGCAACTTCCACCTCCCAGGTCCAAGCGATTCTCCTGCCTCAGCCTCCTGAGTAGCTGGGATTACAGGCATATGCCACCACGCCTGGCTGATTTTTGTATTTTTAGTAGAGACAGAGTTTTCCCATATTGGTCAGGCTGCTCTCGAACATATGACCTCAGGTGATCCACCAGCTTTGGCCTCCCAAAGTGCTGGGATTACAGATGTGAGCCACTATGCCTGGCCTCCATTTTTAACAATAAAGAGAACAACTAGATATCAGATTAGCAAAAAGACAGAATGTATGCCAACCAGACCTAACGAACATCTATAGAACATCCTACCCAACAATATGATACACATTCTTCTAAAGTGCACATAAAATATTCTCCAGTATAAATTATATGCTAGGCCATAAAATAAGTCTTAATAAATTTTCTTAAAACTGAAATCATACAAAATACATTTTCTGACCACAATGGAATGAAATTAGAAATTAATAACAAAAAGATATTTGGAAAATTCACAAATACGTGGAAATTAATCAACATACTTCTAAATAACCAGTAGGTCAAAGAAGAAAGTAAATTAGAAAAATCACAAGGTAAATTAGAAAACATTTTGAGTCTGGGCATGGTTGTTCACACCTGTAATCCCAGCACTTTGGGAGGCCTAGGCAGGCAGGTTGCTTGAGCCCAGGAGTTTGAGATCAGCCTGGCCAACATGGCAAGATCTGTCTCTACAAAAAATACAAAAAATTAGCCAGACATGGTGGTGCACACCTGTGGTCCCAGCCACTCAGGAGGCTGAGGTGGGAGGATCGCTTGAGCCTGGGGAGGCAGAGGTTACAGGGTGAGATTGCACCACTGCACTCCAACCTGGGTGACAGAGCAAGACTCTGTCTTAAAATATATATATATATATATATATATATATATATATATATATGGAGAGAGAGAGAGAGAGAGATGAAAACAAAACACAATGAAATGAAAACAAAAGCATAACATATCAAGATGTGTGGGCTAGAGGGAAAGCGGAGGCCCAGAGTGAAATTTATATCTACAAATATTTACATTTAAAAAGAAGAAAGATCTCAAATCAATAATCTAACATTTCACCTTAAGAAAGTATAAAAAAGAACAAAATAAGCGCAAAGGAAGCAGAAAGAAGGAAATAATATAAAGTAGAAAAAATTAAACAGGAATAAAAGATTAAAGAAAATCGATTAAAACCAAAAGTTGGTTCTTTGAAAAGATCAACAAAATTGACAAACCTTTAGCTAGACTGATCAGCCTAGAAAGTGTAGCAAGACATTGTGTCTAAAAAACAAAAAAAAATTTTTTTAATTAACCAGGCATGGTGGTGCATGCCTGTAGTCCTAGCTAGTTGGCAGGCTGAGGCAGGAGAATCGCTTGAGCCCAGGAGTTCCAGACTGCAGTGAGTTGTGATTGCACCACTGCAATCAAGCCTAAGCAACAGAGTGAAACCCTTTTTCTTTTTCTTTCTTTCTTTTTTTTTTTTGAGATGGAGGTTTTGCTCTTGTCGCCCAAGCTGGAGTACAATGGCGCGATCTCGGCTCACTACAACCTCTGCCTCCCGGGTTCAAGCGATTCTCCTGCCTCAGCCTCCTGAGTAGTTGGGATTACAGGCACACACCACCAAGCCCAGCTAATTTTTTGTATTTTTAGTAGAGACAGGGCTTCACCATGTTGGCCAGGCTGGTCTTGAACTCCTGACCTCAGGTGATCCACCCACCTTGGCCTCCCAAAGTGCTGGGATTATAGGCATGAGCCACCGCACCCGGCATGAAACCCTTTTTCTCCTAAAATGAAAAGAAATGAAACGAAATGAGGATGAAACGGCAACCCGCAAACTAGGAGAAAAATTTTGAAATCGATTTTTCACAAAAGATTCAGATTATATGAAAAAACATATGAATTAATAAAAAAGATAAACCACCAAATGTTTAAAAAGATGGGCAAGTCCTAAGCAGGCTTTACTGAGGAAGGTACGTGAATTGCCAATAACTACATGAAAAAGTCCTTAATATCACGAGTCATCAGGTAAATGCAAATTAAAACTTTGAGTTATTACTATATATCCCCAAAACCAATTAAAATTCGCAAGACTGACAAAACCAAACATGAGCCAGAAGGGGAGTGCCTGGAAATCTCATACACTGCTGATGGAAATGTTATTAATAAGATAGTACAGGCTGGGCACAGTGGCTCACGCTTGTAATCCCAGCACGTTGGGAGGCCAAGACGGGTGGATCACGAGGTCAGGAGATTGAGACGATCCTGGCCAACACAGTGAAATCCCGTCTCTACTAAAAATACAAAAGTTAGCTGGGCGTGGTGGCGGGTGCCTGTTGTCCCAGTTACTCCGGAGGCTGAGGCAGGAGAATCGCTTGAACCCGGGAGGGGGAGGTTGCAGTGAGCCGAGATCACAGCTCTGCACTCCAGCCTGGGCAACAGAGCAAGACTCCGTCTCAAAAAAAAAAAAAAAAAAAGGGAATAAACTAATGATACATGCAAAAACATGAATAAATGTTAAAATCATTTTGCAAAAGACACATACATTATTGTTCCATTTGTAGAAAATACTATAAGAGGCTAATAAATCTGTAGTGACAAAAATTAAATCAGTGGTCATCAGGGGCTGGGAAAAAGGTAAGTATATTCATTTCCTGTGGCTGCTGTAACAAATTATCACAAACTTGGTGGGTTGTAACAACAGAAATGTATCCTCTTACATTTCTGGAGGCCAGCGGAGCAAAATCATTATTGCTGAGCCCAAATGCAGGTGTCCCTAGGGCTGTCTGTGATTCCTCTGGAGACGCCCCGGGGAGAAGCCATTTCTTGCATCCTCCAGCTTCTGGTGACCACCAGCATTCGTTATTTATTTATTTATTTAGACGGAATTTTGCTCTTGATGCCCAGGCTGGAGTGCAATGGCACGATCTCAGCTCACTGCAACCTCCACCTCCCAGGTTCAAGCCATTCTCCTGCCTCAACCTCTCAAGTAGCTGAGATTACAGGCATGTGCCACCACACCCGGCTAATTTTTGTAATTTTAGTAGAGACGGGGTTTCGCCATGTTGGTCAGGCTGGTCTCGAACTCCTGACCTCAGGTGATCCGCCCACCTTGACCTCCCGAAGTGCTGGGATTACAGGTGTGAGCCACCGTGCCCAGACTGCTGCCAGCATTCTTTGGTTTGTGGCTGCATCACTCCAACCTCTGCCTGCCTCGGTGATCACACTGCCTTCTCATTTTCTGCCAAATCTCTCTCTGCCTATTTCTTATAAGGACACTTGTGATTGCATTTAGCCCCCACCACCCTCAGATAATGCAGAAGAATCTTCCCATCTCAAGATCCTTCACTTAATCACACCTACAAAGTCTATTTTTTTTTTTTTTTTTTTGCCACACAACATTCATACATTCATAGGTTCCAGGGATTAAGGCATGGATATCTTTAGGGAAGGACATTATCCAGCTTCCCACAGAGGAACTGACTATAAAGGGACAAGGGGCAGGTTTTAGGGATAACAAAAAAGTTCTATATGTTGATTGTGGTGGCAGTTTTTTGAGATATATATCTACGAGAAGCCATTGAGTTATATACTTTAACTGGATCCAGTTTGTTGTACCTGAAGTATGGCTCAATAGCATGCATTTAAAACTTTTTTTTTTTTGAGATGGAATCTCGCTCTGCTGTCCAGGCTGGAGTGCAGTGGCACAATCTTGGTTCACTGCAACCTCTGCCTCCCAGGTTCAAGCAATTCTCCTGCCTCGGCCTCCCAAGTACCTGGAACTACAGGCGCCCGCCACCACGCTCGGCTAATTTTTTGTATTTTTAGTAGAGAGGACATTTCACTGTGTTAGCCAGGATGGTTTCCATCTCCTGACCTTGCGATCCACCCACCTTGGCCTCCCAAAGTGCTGGGATTACAGGCGTGAGCCACCATGCAGGGCCTGGATTTAAAACTTTAAGAAGAAAAGTCATACATTAAATTGCCACCTTAAGAAGCTAGAAAATATAAGCAAATGAAACACAAATAAGTAAAGGAAAGAAATACTACAGCTAAAAAGAGTGATCAGTGAATTAGAAAACAAACAACAGAGAAAATGAACAAAAACAAGAGTTATGTGGTCAGGTGCGGTGGCTCACTCCTGTAATCCCAGCACTTCAGGAAGCCGAGGCAGGCGGATCACTTGAGGTCAGGAGTTTGAGATCAGCCTGGCCAACATGATGAAACCCCGTCTCTACTAAAAATACAAAAATTAGTTGAGTGTGGTGACACGCACCTGTAGTCCCAGCTACTCTGGAGGCTGAGGCAGGAGAATCACTGAAACCCCCCCAAAAAAGTTAGTTCTTTTAAAAGATTAATGAAACTGATGTACTTACAACAACACTGAACAAAAGAGAGGAAAACATAACTTACCAATAACAAGAACAAAAGAACGAATATCTATATTGATCATATAGATATTAAAAGATAGTGAGAGAAATTCTGCTTCCACCAAGCATAGAGAAAGGTGGATCTGGGCGCAGTGACTCACGCCTGTAATCCCAGCACTTTGGGGGGCCGAGGCAGGTGGATCATGAGGTCAGGAGATTGAGACCATCCCAGCTCACACGGTGAAACCCCGTCTTTACTAAAAATACAAAAAATTAGCTGGGTGTGGTGGTGTGTGCCTGTAGTCCCAGCTACTCGGGAGACTGAGGCAGGAGAATCGCTTGAACCCAGGAGGCAGAGGTTGCAGTGAGCAGAGATCACGCCACTGCACTCCAGCCTGAGTGGCAGAGCGAGACTCCGTCTCAAAAAAAAAAAAAAAAGAAAGATGGAAAGAGTATCACTCTGCAGTGAGCTGAATGTTTATGTCTCCCCCAAAGTTGTATGTTGAAGCTCTAACCCCTAAGATAATGGTTTTAAGAGGCAGGGCATTTGAAATGTGATTAGGTCATGAAGGCGGAGCCCCCATAAATGGAATCAAGATCCCTCCCCTTTCTGCCATTTGAGGACACGGCAAAAAGATGGCTGTCAGGGCCAGGCACAGTGTCTCATGACTGTGATTCCAGCAGTTTGGGAGGCAGAGGCAGGCAGATCATGAGTTCAAGAGGTTGAGACCATCCTGGCCAACATGGTGAAACCCCGTCTCTACTAAAAATACAAAAATTAGCTGGACGTGGTGGTGCACAACTGTAGTCCCAGCTACTTGGGAGGCTGAGGCAGGAGAATTGCTTGAACCCAGGAGGCAGAGGTTGCAGTGAGCCAAGATCACGCCACTGTACTCCAGCCTGGTGACAGAGCAAGACTCTGCCTCAAAAAAAAAAAAAAAAGATGGCTGTCTATGAACCAGAAAGCTGCCCTCACCAGACACTGAAGCTGCCAGCACCTTAATCTTGGACTTCCCAGCCTCCAGAACCATGAGAAATATCTGTTGCTTACAAGCCATGGTATTCCGTTATAACGGCCTGAATGGGCTGAGGCACATTCCCACCCTAACAAGATAAAGCAAGATAAACCACAAAACCATATTTTCTTGAACCCATCATATTTTTGAGGTTGTATGGCAACAAAACAACCTGAAATCCAAGGAGAAACAAGTGCCTCAAAGTACAGACATGCCAAGAGCATTGACTTACCTGTAGCAGAGCATGAGAGGGAGAGATACCAGGTGGTATTCATGTGGGTAAGAAGGATTCCGGTGAAGTTTAGAGTGAGTTTCTAAGGGCTGGGTGTGACTAGCATGAGAGTACAGAATCTTTGAAAGCAAAAGACACAAGTGGAGCTCACACTTACTTTAGCCAACTCCTCTCCACATACCTCCACCAGGTTCTCATGAGAAAGTTTGGGGGCAGGGCAGAAACTGGAGAAAGCCTCTATCACTGGTACAGACTAGAGGTGAGGACCAATAGCCTCTGAGGAAAACAGTAATGACAACAAAAAAAACCCAAATCAACTTAATTTCTGATTAGATTGGCTCAACCCTAAATCCCCAATAATAATTGCCTGGCAGTAAAAGAGACGTGCATTTCTGAACATAAATACTATCTTCTTCAATCTCTACTGTCTACTCATGATGTTGAGTATTCAATCAAAAATTATAAGACATGCATAAAAGCAAGAAAAACCGTCAATTTGTCAAGAAACAAAGTAAGCAACATAACCAAACTCAGAGGTGATCCAGATTGGTAATGATTTGAAAGGGTATTTAAAATAACTATGAGTAATAGTTTAGAGACTCTGGTGGAAAATATAAATGCAATGCATAAACAGGTGGGTGATTTCAACAGACAGATGGAAATTATCACCTGAAGAAAATGGGCATACTAAGAGCAGAAAATGTGATAAAAGATAAAGAATGCCTTTAACCTGTAATCCCAGCACTTTGGGAGGCCGAGGTGGGCGGATCACAAGGTCAAGAGATAGAGATCATCCTGGCCAACATGGTGAAACCCCGTCTCTACTAAAAATACAAAAATTAGCTGGGTGTGGTGGCAGATGCCTGTAGTTGCAGCTACTCAGGAGGCTGAGGCAGGAGAATTGTTTGAGCCCGGGTGACAGAAGTTGCAGTGAGCCGAGATCACACCACTACACTCCAGCCTGGTGACAGAGTGAGACTCTGTCTTAAAAAAAAAAAAAAAAAAATGCCTTCAGTAAGTTTGTCAATCAATCCAACACAACCAAGGAAAGAATTAGTGAACTTGAAGGTAAGTTAATAAAAAACACACCAACTGAAACATAAAAAGAAGTAAGAGTGGAGATAAAAAAAATCATAGTATCCAAGAGAAGTGGGACAATGTCAAACATTTCATATGTACAATTGGAATCCAAGAATAGGGAAGGAGAAAAAATATCTGGAAAAAATATGACTGAGAATTTTTCAATATAGTTAATATGCTAAATCACAGACCCAAGAAGAATTTCTAATACAATAAATTCATTAAAAAATCAAACATGACCCGGCACAGTGGCTAACACCTGTAATCCCAACAGTTTGGGAGGCCAAGGTAGGAGGATCACTTGAGCCCAGGAGTTCAAGACCAGCCTGGGCAACATAGCAAGACTCCATCTCCACAAAAATAAAAATTAGACAAGCATGGCAGTGCATGCCTGTAGCCCCAGCTACTTGAGAGACTGAGACAGGAGAATAACTTGAGCCCAGGAGGTCAAGGTAACAATGAACTGTGATCATGCCACTGCACTCCAGCCTGGGCAACAGAGTGAGCTACTGTCTCCAAAAACATATATTCAAAATAAAAAGTAAGGCTTGCCATGGTGGCTCACACCTGTAATCCCAACACTTTGGGAGGCCGGGGTGGGCAAATCACCTGAGGTCAGGAGTTCGAGACCAGCCTGGCCAACATAATGAAACCCTGTGTCTGCTAAAAATACCAAAAATTAGCCAGGCGTGGTGGTGCATGCCTGTAATCCTAGCTACTCGGGAGACTGAGACAGGAGAATTGCTTGAACCCAGGTAGCATTTGCATGAGCCGAGATCGCACCACTGCACTCCAGCCTGGGCGACAGAGCAAGACTCCCTCTCAAAAACAAAAACAAAAGTAAAATAAATTTTAAAAAACCAAACACCTAGAAATATAATATTCAAACTATTTTAAACCAAAGATAAAGCAAAAATACTGAAGGCAGACAGAGAAAAACGACACATTGCATACAGTGAAACAAAGATAAGTATTACATCAGAAAAAAATGCAAACCAGAAGACAATTGGTATGAAATTGCTAAAGTACTGAGAGAAAAATAGCAACAACAAAAAACACTGTGAAGCTGGAATTTTCTAGCCAGTGAAAATAGCTTTCAAAAATGAGGAAATAAAATATTTTTCAGACAAACAAAAGCTTAGAATTTATTACTATCAAATCAGCACTGAAGGAATAGTAAAGGAAGTTATTTAGGTAGATGGAATATGACATCAGTTAAAACTTGTATCTATCAAAGAAATGGAAAGTGCTTGAAATGCCATCAACAAAAGTAGTTATAATGTTTTTTCTTAATTGTGATGGTTCTAAAAGATAACTGAAGCAATTATAGCAAGGTTGCAGGATGTAAAGCTACTACATAGAAGTCTATTGCATTTCTTTTTCTTTTTTCTTATTTATTTATTTATTTATTCTGAGATGGAGTTTCGCTCCATCGCCTAGGCTGGAGTGCAGTGGTGCAATCTCTGCTCACAGCAACCTCTGCCTCCTGGGTTCAAGTGATTCTCCTACCTCAGCCTCCCTAGTAGCTGAGATTACAGGTGTGCACTGCCACGCCTGGCTGATTTTTTGTATTTTTAGTAGAGACGGGGTTTCACCATGTTGGCCAGGCTGGCCTCGAACTCCTGACCTCAAATGATCCACCTGCCTTGGCCTCCCAAAGTGCTGGGATTACAGGCATGAGCTACTGCGCCCGGCCATCTATTGCTTTTCAATGTATCAGCAAGGAACAAGTAGAATTTGAAATGAAAAATACATTCCCATTTACATTAGCTCTCCCCAAAATGAAATACTTAGGTATACATGTGACAGAACGTGCAGAAGAACCCTCATCTATTGCCGGTGGGAATGCAAATTGATGCAGCCATTTTGGAAGACAGTTTGGTGGTTTCTTAAAAAAGTAAATACAGGCGGGTTTCAATGGTTCACGCCTGTAATCCCAGCGCTTTGGGAGGTCGACGCAGGCGGATCACCTAAGGTCGGAAGTTCGAGACCAGCCTGACCAACATGGAGAAACCTCATCTCTATTAAAAATACATAAAATTAGCCCGGCATGGTGGCACATGCCTGTAATCCCAGCTAATTGGGAGGCTGAGGAAGGAGAATTGCTTGAACCTGTGAGGCGGAGGTTGCAGTGAACTGTGACTGCGCCATTGCACTCCAGCCCAGGGGACAGTGCGAGACTCTGTCTAAAAACAAACAAACAAACTAGGCCAGGCGCAGTGGTTCATGCCTGTAATTCCAGCACTTTGGGAGGCAAGGGGGGCAGATCACAAGGTCAGGAGATCGAGACCATCCTGGCTAACACAGTGAAACCCCGTCTCTGCTAAAAATACAAAAAATTAGCTGGGCGTGGTGGCGGGCGCCTATAGTCCCGGCTCATGCCACTGCACTCCAGCCTGGGCAACAGAGCGAGACTCCATTTCCAAAAAAAAAAAAAAAAGTAAACTAAATACATTCTTACCAAACTATCCAGCAATCACGCTATTTGGCATTTACCCAAATGACTTGAAAATTTATGTCCCTGTGAAACCTGGACAGAGATGTTTATAGCAGCTTTATCCATAACTGCTAAAACTTGGAGGCAACCAACAAGCCCTTCAGTAGGTGAATGGATAAATAAACTGATATATTCAGACGATGAAATATTTTCCAGCACTAAAAAGAAATGAGCTATCAAGCTATGAAAAGACATGAAGGAAACCTAAATGCCTATTATTAAGTGAACAAAACCAATCTGAAAAAGCTACATATTCTATGATTTCAATTATATGACATTCTGGAAAAGGCAAAACTATGCAGACAGCAAAAAGATTAGTGGTGGCGGGGCGCAGTGGCTCACGCCTATAATACCAGCATTTTGGGAGGCTGAGGCAGGTGGATCACCTGAGGTCAGGAATTCAAGACTAGCCTGACCAATATCGAGAAATCCCGTCTCTACTAAAAATACAAAATTAGCCAGGCATGCGCCAGCATGCCTGTAATCCCAGCTACTTGGGAGCCTTAGGCAGGAGAATCGCTTGAACCAGGGAGATAGAGGTTGCAGCGAGCCGAGATCACACCATTGCACTCCAGCCTGGGCAAGAAGAATGAAACTCTGCCTCAGAAAAAAAAAAAAAAAAGTTTGATGGTTGCCAGGGAGGGATGAATAGGCAGAGCACAGAAGATTTTTCAGGCAGTGAAACTATTCTGTATGGTATTTGTAGGATACTATTATACAACAGTGGACACATGCCATTATACATTTGTCAAAACCCATAAAATGTTAGCCAGGTGCACTGGCTCACGTCTGTAATCCCAGCACTTTGGGAGGCCAAGGCGGGCGGATGACCTGAGGTCAGGAGTTCGAGACCAGCCTGGCCAACATAATGAAACCCTGTCTCTACTAAAAATACAAAATTAGCTGGGTGTGGGGCACACACCTGTAATCCCAGTTACTGAGGAGGCTGAGGCAGGAGAATCGTTTGAACTCGGGAAGTGGAGGTTGCAGTGAGCCGAGATCGCGTCATTGCACTCCAGCCTGGGCAACAAGAAGGGAATTCCATCTCAAAACAAAACAAAACAAAACAAAACCACAGAATGTATAACACCTAGATTGAAGACTATGGAAACTGTGAACTTGGGTGTTAATGTAGGTTCATGGGTTGAATATAAAATCATTGCCAAATTCAAGGTCATGAAGGTTTACCACTGCTTTCTTCCGAGAGTTTTATAATTATAGCTCTTACATTTAGGTCTTTTCTCTGTTTTTGAATTATGGCGTCAAGTATGAACTCTGGTATATCCAAATATACCATCGTGATGAGGGATGTTAATAGCGGGGAAGGTTGTATGTAGGGGCAGGGTGATATGATAATTCTCTGTACTTTCTGCTCAGTTTTTCTATGAACCTAAATCTGCTCTAAAAAATAGTCTAGGCTGGATGCAGTGGCTCATGCCTGTAATCCGAGCACTTTTGGAGGCCAAGGCAGGAGGATTGCCTGAGGCCAGGAGTTCAAGACCAGCCTGGGCAACATAGCAAGACCTTGCCTGTGATCAGTGAGCCGTGACTCCAGCCTGAATGACAGAGTGAGACCCTTTCTCTTAAAAAGAGAGTGAGAGAGAAAGAGAAAAACACAGTCTATCTAAAAAAGAGATAATTGACTGTCTAATAGCAAAAATAGTGGCAATGAATTGTGTATTTGTAGCATATGTAAAAGTAAAAGGGATGGTAGAAATAGCATCAGCGGAGGAAGGGATTGAGAGCATACTGGTGAAAAGTTTTACTCTGCACATAAAGTAGTATATGACTTGAAGATACACTTTGATTACTTAAACACTTTAATTGTAAGCCCTCATATGTAGCTGGTGGGAATGTAAAATGATACAACCACTTGGGAAAATAGATTGGGAGTTTTAAAATAAGGCATACAGAGTGATGTCACTGAAAAGAGCAGTGTAAGGAACTCCAGAAATCCATCAGTCCACTAAAGCAATAATTGAACTGGCAAAAAGTGTCAGATTCAACTTTTTTGAAACTCTGAAATTAAAAAAAAAAAAAACTTACATCCACTAAAGGAGTGCTTAATTAAGAAATAACCTGTTAAATTTTGGTTAGGAGAATGTTGCAACTTTTCGCTTAGTGCCTACAGTCTCGCATTGTCCACCTCAGAGGTGGCTGTGGTGATGACAGTTTGTGCCCCTGGTGTGGCTTGCTAGTGCCAGAGTAGGGGAATAAAGAACTCTGTTCCATACACTTGTAATAAGCAATTCAAAAATAAAATTAAGAAAGTCATTCTATGTGCAATAGCTTCAAAAGGAATAAAACACTTAGGAATAAATTGAACAAAGGAGGTGCAAGACTTGTATGCTGAAAAGTATACAACATTGTTGAAAGAGATTAAAGAAAGCCTAAATAAATGGGAAAGCATCCCATGTTCATGGATTGGACAACAGTATTGTTAAGATGGAAATACCCACCAAAATGATCTACAGATTCGATGCAATCCCTATCAAAATGCCTACTGCCATTTTTCACAGAAATGGACAAGTTTATCCTAAAGTTCAAATGCAAATACAGTGAATCTCAAATAGCCAAAAATAATCTTGAAGAAGAACAAAGTTGGAGGACTCAAATTTTCCAATTTTGAAATTTACTTACAAAGTTGCAGTAATTAAGAACTTGTGATACTGCCATAAAGCTAGACATATGGACCAGTGAAATAGAGTTCAGAATCCAGAAAAAAAAAAAAAAAGCCAATTCATCCATTGTCAATTGATTTCCAACAAAGGTGCCAAGATCATTCAATGGGGAAAGAATAGTCTCTTCAACAAATGGTGCTGAGGCAACCAGATGTCCACATGCCAAAAAATAAAGTTAGACCTTTGCCTCACTTCATGTATCTTTACCTAACACCACAATTCAAAATGGATAAAAGACCTAACTGTAAGAGCTAAAATTATAAAACTCTTAGAAGAAAACAGAGGTAAATCTTCAAGACCTTGGATTTGGCAATGATTTTCTAGATATGACACCATAAGTACAAACAACAAAAGAAAAAATAGATATGTTGAACTTCATCCAAATAAAAAAACTTACATTCATTAAAAGACACTATCAAGAAAGTGAAAATAAAAACCCTACAAAATGACAGAAAATATTCGCAAATCATATTGCTAATAAGGATCTAGTTCCCAGGATATACAAAGAACTCTCAAAACTCAACAACAAAAAGACAAACAACCTGATGAAAATATTGACAAAAGACTTTTTTTTTTTTTTTTTTTGAGACGGAGTCTCGCTCTGCCGCCCAGGCTGGAGTGCAGTGGCCGGATCTCAGCTCACTGCAAGCTCCGCCTCCCGGGTTCACGCCATTCTCCTGCCTCAGCCTCCCGAGTAGCTGGGACTACAGGCGCCCGCCACGTCGCCCGGCTAGTTTTTTTTTGTATTTTTAGTAGAGACGGGGTTTCACCATGTTAGCCAGGATGGTCTTGATCTTCTGACCTCGTGATCCGCCCGTCTCGGCCTCCCAAAGTGCTGGGATTACAGGCTTGAGCCACCGCGCCCGGCCGACAAAAGACTTGAACAGACATTTCTATAAGGAAAAAAACACAAATTGCCAAAAGGCACGGGAAAATCTGTTCAACATCATGAATTATTAGGGAAATGTAAGTGAAAACCACAGTAAGACACCACTTCATACCCATAAGGATGACGATAATTAAAAAATGAGGCCAGCGTGGTGGCTCACGCCTATAATCCCAACACTTTGGGAGGGTGAGGTGGACAGATCATGAGGTCAGGAGATCAAGACCATCCTGGCCAACATGGTGAAACCCCGTCTCTACTAAAAATACCAAAAAAATTAGCCAGGTGTGGTGGCGGGCGCCTGTAGTCCCAGCTACTTGGGAGGCTGAGGCAGGAGAATGGCATGAACCTGGGAGGCAGAGCTTGCAGTGAGCCGAGATCACAGCACTGCACTCCAGCCTGGGCGACAGAGCGAGACTCTCTCTTAAAAAAAAAAAAAAAAAAAAGATAAATTTTGCTGAGGGTCTGGAGAAATTGCAGTTCTCTTATGTTGCTGGTGGGAATGCAAAATGGTGCAGCTTTTGTGAGAAACAGTGTGGCTGTTCCTCAAAAAGCTAAACAGAATTGCCCTGTGACCCAGTATCTCCACTCCTGGGTATATTTCCAAGAGAACTGAAAACGTGAGCTCACACAAAAACTTGTTGGCTGCACGCGGTGGCTCACGCCTGTAATCCCAGCACTTTGGGAGGCCGAGGTTGGTGGATCACGAGGTCAGGAGATTGAGACCACCCTGGCTAACACAGTGAAATCCCATGTCTACCAAAAACACAAAAAGTAGCCGGGCATGGTAGTGGGCGCCTGTAATCCCAGCTACTCAGGAGGCTGAGGCAGGAGAAATGCTTGAACCCGGGAGGTGGAGCTTGCAGTGAGCCGAGATCATGCCATTGCACATTGCACTTCAGCCTGGGTGACAGAGTGAGACTCAGTCTCAAGAAAAAAAAAAAAAAAATTGACCGGGCGCGGTGGCTCACTCCCGTAATCCCAGGACTTTGGGAGGCCAAGGTGGGCGGATCACGAGGTCAGGAGATGAAGACCATCCTGGCTGGCACGGTGAAACCCCGTCTCTACTAAAAATACAAAAAATTAGCTGGGTGTGGTGCCGGGCGCCTGTAGTCCCAGCTACTCAGGAGGCTGAGGCAGGAGAATGGCGTGAACCCAAGAGGCGGAGCTTGCAGTGAGCCGAGATCACGCCACTGCACTCCAGCCTGGGGGACAGAGCGAGACTCCATCTGAAAGAAAAAAAAAAAAAAAATTAGCTGGGCATGGTGGCGTGCACCTGTAGCCCAGCTACTCAGGAGGCTGAGGCAGGAGAATCGCTTGAACCTGTGAGGTGGAGGTTGTAGTGAGCCAAGATGGTACCACCGCACTCCAGCCTGGGCGACAGAGTGAGACTCCATTCCCTCCCCTTCACCCCTCCCCATCCAAAAAACTATGTACATGAAGGTTCACAGCGATACTATTCAAAATACCCAAAAGTCAGACCCTAAAGGAGCTGACCAACACACACAAACAAAAACAGAAACAAAACGGTAGCCAGAAGGTGGAGACAACCCAAATATCCACCAATGGATGAAAGGATATTCAAATCATGGTCAAGCCATACAATGAAATATTATCCAGCCCTGAAGAGGAAGAAAACTTTGATACATTCTGCAAAGTGCATGAACCTTGAAAACATTATGCCAAGTGAAAAAAGCTAGACACAAAAAGCGACCTACTGTTGATTCTATTAATATGAATATCCAGATAGGCGAAGCCATAGAGACAGAAAGTAGATTAGTGATTGTCAGGGCTGGGAAAATGGGAGATTGGGGAGTGACAGCTTAATGGGTATTGGATGCCCTTTTGGAGCAATGGTAGTGGTGATAATTGCACAATATTGTGGATGTACTTAATGCCACTGAATTTTACATTTTAAAATGGTTAAGATGATCCGTTTTATGTCATGTATACTTAACCACAATTTTAAAAAACAGTCATCAATAAAAATATCAATATAAAAACCACAGACTTTTAAGAAAATAGTCACAAACTATGTATCTGATAAAGAATTTGTACCCAGAATATATAAATACCTTCTACAAATCAATAATTTTAAAAAATTAAGAACCCAATTTTAAAAAAAACAGGCATATCACATAAGCATTAGACACTTATCTAATGAATCTGTCTAAATGGTAACAAGTTCAACATAATTAGTCAGCAGGAAAATGCAAATTAAAATTACAATGAGACACCACTGTGTATCTATTAGGATGGTCAAGCTAAAAAAAGGCTATAGACTGTATGACTCTACTCTAAAGGCTAAAATTTAAAAGACTGACAACACCAAATTTGGTGAGAACACAAAGCAACAACCTCATCCACTGTTGGTAGAAATGTAAAATAACACAAACGCTGTAAGTTGAATCTTGGCTGTTCTTGCTTGATTAAACATCCACTTTCCTTATCACTCATCTGTTCCACCCCTAGTTAGTTACCCTAGAGAACATTCTAGAATGATAAAAGCTTTCTCTGTCTTGACTGGTGTTAGGAACTGAATGCTTTGGTTTCCTGCCAATTTACACATCGAAGCACTAACCTTCCACAATATGATGGATATCTAGAGATAGGACCTTTGTGGGGTAATTAGGTTTAAGTGGACTAATGAGGGTGGGAACTCCATCGTGAGATCAATATCCTCATGAAAAGAGGAAGAGAGACCAGAGCTCACTCTCTTTCTACCATGTGAGGACACAGCAAGATGGCGGCCATCTGTAAACCTGAAAGAGGACTCTCGCTGGGAACTGAATCTGCCAGCACCTTGATCTTGGTCTTCTCAGCCTTGAGAACTGTAAGAAAGAAGGCTGTTCTTTTAGCCACCCAGTCTATGGTATTGTTATGGCAGCCTGAGCAGACCAAGGCAATTGTGTGATGGGTAGCACAAATACATGCATTTGTCAAAACTTATCAAGTCATACACTTAAAACGTGTGCATTTTACAATATTAAATTGTATCTTAAGGAACTGTGAAGAAATGTGGACTCGGCCAGGTGCAGAGGCTCACGCCTGTAATCCCAACACTTTGGGAGACCTAGGTGGGAGGATTACCTGAGGTCTGGAGTTTGACACCAGCCTGGCCAACATGGTGAAACCCCATCTCTACTAAAAACACAAAACTTAGCCAGGCATGATGGTGGGCGCCTGTAATCCCAGCTATTCGGGAAGCTGAGGCAGGAGAATTGCTTGAACCCAGGAGGTGGAGGTTGCAGTGAGCCACTACACTCTAGCCTGGGTGACAAGAGCGAAACTCCACCTCAAAAAAAAAAAAAAAAGAAAAGAAAAGAAAAGAAAGAAATGTTGAACTCTAGTTGTAGCTTGCGTGTTACAGTCATATGGGTTTTATCAATTCTGAAACTATTCTCTTGTATTCTAGGCTCAAGCAAATGGTGAAAAACAGGAGCCAAATTTTAAAAAGTAATTCATCAGGCATGGTGGCGCATACCTTAGTCCCAGCTACTTGGGATGCCTAGGAGGGAGGTTCACTTGAGCCTAGGAGTTCAAGGCTGCCATGAGCTATGATCACACCACTGCACTCCAGCCTGAGTGACAGAGTGAGACCCTATCTCAAAAGAAAATTGGAGCCAGATTTCCCATTGTTGGAGAAGTGAAGTATATATATCGAAAGAGTAAATTTAGACGTATAAGAGGTTATCAAATTGGAATTGGATGTATCAATATGAACTTGTGTGTGTGTGTGTGTGTGTGTGTGTGTATGTGTGTAGAGAGAACATGGGCTGGGGGTGGTGGCTCACACCTGTAATCCCAGCACTTTGGGAAGCTGAGGCGGGTGGATCACCTAAAGTCAAGAGTTCGAGACCAGCCTGGTCAACATAGTGAAACCCCATCTCTGCTAAAAATGCAAAACATTAGCCGGGCGTTGTGGCAGATGTCTGTAATCCCAGCTACTCGGGAGGGTGAGGCAGGAGAATTGTTTGAACCTGGGAGGCGGAGGTTGCCAGTGAGCTGAGATTGCGCCATTGCATTCCAGCCTGGGCAATAGGAGTGAAACTCTGTCAAAAAAAAAAAGAGAGAGAGAGAAAGGAAAGGAGAGGAGAAGGGAGGAGAGGAGAGGAGAAGAGAGGAGAGGAGAGGAGAGGAGAGGAGGAGAGGAGAGAGAAGAGAAGAAAAGGGGGCAAAATTTAAACAAGCGATGACTCCAGGTTAAAAAAAAATTACTGGGGAGTTCCTTGCATGACTCTTGCAACTTTTCTGTAATTCTGAAATTATTTCTAAAAACGTTTCAAAAAACAAACAAAAAAATTTTAATAAAGTGAATTGGCAGAGCCAGCTTCCAGGGATGAAGAGAGCAGAGAGGGTTTTGAGATCACCCCACCCAAGGGTGCTTAGGAAGGGAAATCCACTTTGCACACTCTCTTATCCCATCCAGAATCAAGGAGAAATGCCACGTGGATTCTCCCTTTTGGAAGAGACAGCAGCCTGGCAGAAAGAGAAGAAGCCAGGCTGGGAGCCAGGATACCTGGGCCCCTGTTCCAGCTTTGCCACAGCCTGTGTGGGATGGCCCCTGTCCTCTGGACCTCACGGTCCTGTCCACACCGCGAGGTGGCCAGAATCTCCAGCCACTCTGTTTTCACCACTCTGGATGGTCCCAAAGCCAGCATGGGGCTCGCCAGCAGCTCAAAGACCCGCTGCAGCCCCGCTGAGGGTTTCCACTTTCCAAGAATTAATCTCTCTGCCTGCACTGGCCGCCTGTTGGACCGTCGGCCTCTCAGCACTCTGCCTGCCTTGTCCCCGGGCCAGCCTCAAGCTCGTGATGCGATTTTCCAGGCTGAGGCATCTCGCCCTTGGAGCCTCCAGTTCTCACTCTTCCCTGCCACAGTCTGAAACAACCTCTGCCCCCAGCCCAAAAATGTACAGCGGCAGCAGCAGCAGCTGGGGTCTCTATCCTGCTGGGACCCACAGACCTCCGGGATGGTGGCCACAGATAGAGGCCTGACCTCAGGGCAAGCCTGACTAATGCTCTCCAGGCTATGGTAGACAGGTCTCACCTGCTGGCCCCAGCTGCCTCCGCCCAAATGTCTACACTGGAGTCTTGGAGACTTCCTCTACAGGCTCCAGCCTCCCCAGGACAGATATGGCCGGGTGTGGCCGCGCATGCCTGTAATCCCAGCACTTTGGGAGGCCGAGGCAGAGAGGATTGCTTGAGGTTAGGAGTTTGACACCAGCCTGGGCAACATAGTCAGACCCTGTCTCTACAAAAATGAAAAATTAGCTGGACATGGTGATGCATGCACACCTGTCGTCCCAGCTACTCCAGAGGCTGAGGCAGGAGGATCACTTGAGCCCAGAAATTGGAGGCTGCAGGGAACTATGATCATGACACTGCACTCCAGCCTGTGTGACAGAGCGAGACCGTCTCCAAAAAAAAAAAAAAAAAGAAAAAAGGCACTTCAGGGTCTACTTCTGAGAAACCTGACCTCAGGCAACTCCTAAGACTGAATCTCTGGTCTAGACCCTACTTTCAACCCCAGCTGTATATATGTCCAGCTTTCTTTAGACACATCCCCTGGCTGGCCCACCTCAACCTCCATAAGCCCCCAGCTGAGGTCATCCTTCTCTGTCCCAAGTTTGCCCTTCCTTGTTCCCTGCCCTTGCCATCTCCTGCTCCCAAAATGAGAGGGTCATCCTCACCCAGCTCCACCCCTCTTTATCTACAGCATTCAAGCTGTAGCTCCCGGAGATTGTCTCTTTAATATCTAGAGGTGTTCTCTCTTCCTCCCTCCCTGGCTGCTTGCTTTCTTTTTCTTCTTTTTTTTTTTATGAGACAGGTTCTCTCTCTGTTGCCCAGGCTGGAGTGCAATGATGCCATCATAGCTCACTGCCACCTTGAACTCCTGGGCTCAAGAGATCATCCTGCCTCAGCCTCCAAGCAGCTAGGACTACAGGTGTGTACCACCAGGCTTGCCTAATTAAAAGGGTGTTTTTGTTTTGTTTTTTTTTGGTAGGTATGGGGTCTCACTATGTTGCCCAGGTGGATCTTGAACTCCTGGACTCAAGCAATCCTCCTGCCTCAGACTCCTGAGTAGCTGGGATTACAGGTGCACACCACCATGCCTGGTTAATTTTTTCATTTTTTGTAGAGACAGGGTCTCACTATGTTGCCCAGGCTGGTCTCAAATTCCTGGGCTCAAGCCATCCTCCCTCCTTGGCCTCCCAAACTGCTAGGATTACAGGCATGAGCCACTGCACTCAGCCTAGCTGCTTGCTTTAAGGAATACCCCAGCCAACCTTTCCTTCACCACCGCTTGTGTCCAAACATCTGGGTGTAGCATTTCCCTGCTTCACCGCCCTCCACAGCTCCCTGCTGTCTTCTAGATAACACATTCTTCAGCATGGTGTTTGAGGCCTCAGGGTCTGACCGATGTCGGCTCAGGGTCTGGCTTCTTGCTGGCACAGGGGCCGGGCGGTAACACGTCCTCAGCTCCGCTTGGGCGTACCCCTCGTGCCGACGTCCTTCCCAAGCCCCGCCGCACCAGGCTGTCCTTTTTCCTTCATTTTCAAAAATGAATTTTCATAATTCAATCATTTAGAACATTTCTGGCGCTGCATCTCTCATGATCTGATCGCTGTGCTGTTTACTCGTGGGTGTTTATATTTTGATGGTTTCTAGCCGGGCTTTGGGTGATCCCACTTTTCAATTGTTTTCTCGTCGCAGTGATCAGATGTGTCCTCTGGTGTCCCCTGGTTGTGTGTTTGGACCTCCTTCCAGAGCCCTCATGTCTGGCAACCGGCTTCCTGGGTAACTTCTTCAAGACACCATCTGGATGTCTTTAGACTGGGGGCTAGGCCGGAAATCACAGGGTCGCCACTGCCACCTCCCTGCCTCTGCCTGCACCCCTGTGGGTTCTGTGCACCATGGAGAGGCCAGCGCCCCTGGGCCTGCTCCCAATGAGACATAGGGACTTCGCTCAGACGAGGCCCAGCGAGACAACTTCCCGGACACCTGTCTGCGACCCCCCGCTCCACCACCCTGGCTTGGCAAAAAGCAGGTCTTTCCCACAGGAAACTTGCATCCAAGTAGAACCAGAAAGCAGCAACAGTGCCCAAGAGCTTTTTATAGTTGACAAAGTGCTTTTGCATACACTGATCCCATTTGCACCGCATTAGAAGTCTGGGAGGTGGGCGTGATTATAACCATTTCCCACTCACAAAGGAAGAACTCGGGGCATAGAGGGAGCATCGAAGATGCCTTCCGGGCCTCAGGGAGACCACAGTAGGGCAGCAGGGGTCTGAAACCTAGACCTCTGGCCTCCAGTGCTGCACTTGAAATAAACAGGCATGTAACTATAACCAGCTGTGCATGCGAAGTGCTGAACGGTACTGAGTTGAGGGATCTTGGGGATCCAGGGAGTTTCTTGCGGGGGCAGCCCAGAGTTGGACACAAATGTCAAGGAACAGAGACAATTCAAATGTGTACCTTCCCCATGTGCCCTCTCATCTGGGCCTCCTCCCACCTCACACAAGGGGTCACTGTCATGCACCCCGTTTTCCCAATCAGGAAACCAAGGTTCAGAGATGTAAGGACCCTGTCAGGTCACCCAGGCACCCAGGCAGTGGAGGGGAGGAGGGGAGGCGAGGCGTGTCAAAACAGTGGGCCCTCTCAGCCTCACCTGGGTGACTGCCAGGAGACCACGGGGGACCGAGGGGCATTAGAAGTGGGGCTGGGGCCAGGGCAGAAGGCAGGGGCCCTCCTGCACCAGGCAATGGAGCATGGCCTTTATAGGCACAGGGCAGCCGGCAGGCCATCGGTGACATGGAGTGGAAGTGTGGCTGTAGCAGGACCTGTCTGTAGCCTCCCTAATCAACAGACAGGATGAGGAGATGGTCAGGGAGTGGGGCTCCAGAGAGACCAGCAGGTGTGTTCAGACAACCCGGTTCCCAGCCACCGAGAGGAAGCCACCTCTCCACTCGCTGCTGCAGGGAGCTGGGTCCCTTGTTCTCCTCTTCTGCTTTGTTCTGTCTCATTCTGATTGGATGTTGGCCTCTCTACAGATGTTGGGGGAAGGGCAGGGAAGGAAGGTTTGTTTCCAATTGGTTTCAGGAGGCTGGAGGGAGTCGTCTGTTTTTCCGAACCAAAGCAGAGACGGTCCACATTAGGGCCGAGGCATGAAATTCACTCTAAAATGTTCCGTGTGTCTCCAGCATGGAGTTGGTCCTCACCACCACTGTATCCCATCCGGGCCCATTCCCTGGACCAGAGAGGGAGCTGATACTCTGCCAGTCTCCCCTGATCCGAATCACAGCAGAATGGCCCAGGGCAGAGCATGCAGCAACAACTGCCAATCCCACAGCACTTGACATCTTTGAGGCTGGCTGGAGCCAGCTTGGGCTAGTCACTCCCACTCCACCTCCTCCAGGAAGCCCACCCTGACCACCACCACCCACAGGGTTTCACAACACTGCCTCCCCACGGCCTGGGCTCTGGGCAGCATCACAGCCAATTTATGCTTGGTCAGATCCCACATTGCACTGCCACGTTTCAGAATTTAATATCAATCTCCTTCTATTCTATGTTTTCTTCTCATGTATCATTAATTCATTAAATTATTTATTGAAAAAACTTATTAAGTGGTTACTGGGGATGGGAGCAGTGTCTCACACTTATAATCTCAGCACTATGGGAGGCCGAGGCAGGAGGATGGCTTTAGCTCAGGAGTACGAGACCAGCCTGGGCAACACGGCAAAACCGCATCTATGCCAAAAATACAAAAATTATCAGGGAATAGTGGTGTACACCTATAATCCCAGCTACTCAGGAGGCTGAGGCAGGAGGATAGTTTGAGCCTGGGAGGCAGAGGTTGCAGTGAGCTGAGATCGCACCACTGCCCTACAGCCTGGGCAACAGAGTGAGACTCTGTTTCAAAACAAAACAAAAAAGAGCAAGTGTTGATGCAGCAAAGAGAAAGGTTGGGGAAGGCTTCCTAGAGGAGGTGATTTTTGAGCTGAGTCTGAGGGAAGAAAAAGAGTTCCCAGGGTAGACAGAGCGGGCAGGGGTGCCACTGTGGGACTGAGGTTGGAAAGGCATGGAGGGAGGGCATGGTTGGAGAGGTCAGTATCATCATGATTATGGATGCCATGGTGGTTCACCCCTGTAATCCCAACACCTTGGGAGGCTGAGGTGGGAGGATCATTGGAGCCCAGGAGTTCAAGACCAGCCTGGGCAACATAATGAGACCCCCCCCATCTCTACCAAAAAAAAAAAATTGTTAATTAAAAATTAGGCTAGGCACAGTGGCTCATGCCTGTAATCCTAGCACTTTGGGAGGCCGAGGCAGGAGGATCATCTAAGGTCAGGAGTTCGAGACCAGCCTGGCCAACATGGTGAAACCCCATCTCCACTAAAATTACAAAAAATAGCCAGGCATGGTGGCAGGCACCTGTAATCCCAGCTACCTGGGAGGCTGAGGCAGGAGAATCGCTTGAACTCAGGAGGCAGAGCTTGTAGTGAGCTAAAATGGTACCACTGCACTTTAGCCTAGGTGACAGAGTGAGACTCCGTCTCAAAAGAAAAAGTAAAAATAAAAATTAGTTGGGCATGGTGGCTTGTGCCTGTAGTCCCAACTACTTGGGAAGCTGAGGCGGGAGGATGGCTTGAACCTAGGGGTTGGAGGCTGCAGGTAGCTATGATCGTGCCACAGCCTGAATGATAGAGGGAGACCCTGTCTCTAAAAATAATAATGATGATGATGATGATGATGAAGATGCAAACATTTGTGGCGCTTTCAGGGACGTTCTGAATGTGTATGAATGTGTTTGAATTGTATGAACGTGTTTGATGACCCACATGGTAGGTAGGTAGGTAGGTGATACTCTCTCCACTTTATAGAAGAGGAGATAGAAACACAGAGAGGTTTAGCAACGTGCCTGAGGTCACACAGCTAGCAGTGTCAGAGCTGGCTACAAGCAGTCTTGCTCTAGAGCTGTGCTTTTTTTTTTTTTTTTTTTTTTTTGAGACGGAGTCTCACTCTGTCGCCCAGGCTGGAGTGCAGTGGCACAATCTCAGCTCACTGCAAGCTCCGCCTCCCAAGTTCGTACCATTCTCCTGCCTCAGCCTCCTGAGTAGCTGGGACTACAGGCGCCCGCCACCACACCTGGTGAATTTTTCATATTTTCAGTAGAGACGGGGTTTCACCATGTTAGCCAGGATGGTCTTGATCTCCTGCCCTCATGATCCGCCCGCCTTGGCCTCCCAAAGTGCTGGGATTGCAGGCGTGAACCACCGTGCCCGGCCAAGAACTGTGCTCTTAACCATGATAAGGTACCGCCTGTTTGGAGATGTATTACTGTGTTTCTTCCAAAGGGTTGTGGACACGTTGCAGCACAAATAAATTAGCATCCCCAAGTCAAACGATTGATAACATCTCCCCCGCACCCTCCAAAGTCCCTCCAATCTTGTTCTCTCATTGTTTCCTTGTGAATCTCCTTTCCCCAATAACAGCACAAGCCCCTCCACTAGAGTCTGTCTCTCGGGGTTCCCCGGGCCCCTTGTTTGTGACCCATCTGGAAGTGGCCCCAGCCCCGGCAGTACTTACGGGATGGAAGTGTTGACCGAGGCCCCCACAAGTCACCTGAGCTGCCAAACACGCAGAGCCTGGCAAGTGGCGAGGCTGAGTGTGAAATTTTCCAACTCGCTCCCCAGCCCTCTCAGCCCTGAGCCCCGCCGCCCCAGGAAAGATGAGCTCACACACAACAACACTCCTGCATCTCGCCGGCTCTGAACTGCAAATGGACACTGGAGTCCCTTCCAATTCCCTAACTCGAAAAACCTGTCTGTGCGAAAAACCTGTCTGTGCGTCCCAGCTGAGGAGGGTGTCCGCCACGCACGATTGGTGCTAAGGAACGGTGCCTGGGGGTGACTTAGCCTCAGTCCAGGCCCAAGAGCTAGGGCCTCGAGAGCATGGCCTCGCCAAGGAGGACCCGCAGGGCTGGCCTTGGAGACCATGTCTGGAGCTTCGGGCCAAGTTGGTTAGCAAAGGTGAGGCCGGAGGTCAGGAGACTGGCAAGGAGGCAAGTGCTGACGAAAGATGCTGAGACTTGAACTAGAGTGGAGGCCATGAAGCTGGAGAGGAGGGGAGGCTCCCTAAGACATTCGAAAGGTGCTGGGGACAGGGCTTGGGTTCTCCATCCAGCTTGGTTGCTGGAGGTAAGAGAATGGGCGTAGTGCAGGCTGGGCGTGGTGGCTCACGCCTGTAATCCCAGCACTTTGGGAGGCCTAGGCGAGCAGATCTCGAGGTCAGGAGATTGAGACCATCCTGGCCAACATGGTGAAACCCCGTCTCTACTAAAAATACAAAAATTAGCCAGGCGTGGTGGTGGGCGCCTGTAGTCCCAGTTACTCAGGAGGCTGAGGTAGGAGAATCACTTGAACCCAGGAGGTGGAGCTTGCAGTGAGCCAATATTGCAGCACTGCACTTTAGCCTGGGCAATAGAGCGAGACTGTCTCACAAAAGAAAAGAAAGAAAAGAAAACAGGCGTAGTGAAAGAAGAGGAGGATCCATACCTGTGTGGCTGGAGAAGTGAAGCAGTGTTTGAGGTGGGTGCAGAGAGGGAGGTTCACCTGGGGGACCATGGAGAGGACAGTTGAGAAAGCATGGATTGTGAGAGGCTTGGGGCCACCCAAGCAGAAATGTCACCAAGCAGTTGACTGTTGGCCCACTTTTACAAGAGAAGTCAGGGGCTGGGCACAGTGGCTCACACCTGTAATCCCAACATGTTGTGGGGCCAAGGTGAGAGGATTGCTTGAGGTCAGGAGTTCGAGACCAGCCTTGGCAACATGGCCAGAACCCGTCTCTACAAAAAAATTTAAAAATTAACCAGGCATGATGGTGTGTGTCTATAGTTATAGCTAATCAGGAGGCTGAGGTGGGAGAATCATTTGAGCCTAGAAGTTCAGGGTTGCAGTGAACTATCACGGTGCCACTGCATTCCAGCCTTGGTGACACAGTAAGACAAAGAAAAATAAAAAAGAAAGAAAGGAAGGAAGGCAGGAAGGAAGGAAGGAGAAACAGAGAGAGAGAGAGAGAGAAAGAAAGAAAAAGAAAGAGAGAGGAGAAAGAGAGAGAGAAAAAAAGAGAGGACCAGGCGCAGTGGCTCACGCCTGTAATCCCAGCACTTTGGAAGGTCGAGGGGGGAGGATCATTTGAGGTCAGGAGTTCAAGACCATCCTGGCCAACATGGTGAAACCCCATCTCTACTAAAAATATAAAAATTAGCCTGGTGTGGTGGTGCACACCTATAATGCCAGCTACTAGGGAGGCTGAAGCAGGGGAATCACTTGAACCTGGGAGACAGAGGTTGCTGTGAGCCAAAATTGCACCACTGCACTCCAGCCTGGGTGACTGAGTGAGACTCTGTCAAAAAAAGAGAGAGAGAGAGAGAGAGAAGAACAGAAGGAAGAAAAAGAGAGAAGGACAGAAGGAAGGAAGGAAGAATGAGAAAGGGCTGAATGGAGACTCTTGGATGCCATCTTCACTGGACTGAGGGTCAAAGCCTCAGAAGGGCATAAGATGGCCAAGGTGATGGCCTAACCCTAATATAGATGGGGTCCAGAAGCGTCTTGAGGGAAGGTCCATCCAGGGCTTCAGGAGAATCAAGACAGTGACAAATGAGAGTTCAGAAAGGCAGGGAGGACCTGGCAGAGGAAGCCCATGGAATTCTTGGGAAGACAGGAAGACTAGGGTTCAAGAAGCAGGGACTGGGGTGTTTTCTACACCAACAACCCATAGCCTGGTTCTCCAGACACCAACTGGATGTCCAACAGTTCAATTCAGGCTGGACGTGGTAGCTCATGATTGTAATCCGAGCACGCTGGGAGGCTGAGGCAGGAGGATCTCTTGAGCCCAGGAGTCCAAGTCCAACCTGTGCAACATTACAAGACCCCATCTTTAAAAAAAAATTAGCCAGCTGTAATAGCACACCTATAGTCCCAGCTACTTGGGAGGCTGAGGTGGGAGGATTGCTTGATCCTGGGAGGTTGAGCCTGCAGTGAGCTATGATCACACCACTGCCCTTCAGCCTGGGCAATAGAGGAAGATCTTGTCTCAGAAAGAAAAAAAAAAATCAATTCAATTCTGACACTAACCACCCAGAATGGCTTGAACCCGGGAAGCAGAGGTTGCAGTGGGCTGAGATCATGCCACTGCACTCCAGCCTGGGTGACAAAGCAAGACTCCATCTCAAAAAAAAAAAAAAAAAAGAAAGAAAACAAGCTGGGTGGGGTGACTCATGTAATCTCAGCACCTTGAGAGGCTGAGGCGGGTGGATCATGAGGCCAGGACATCGAGACCATCCTGGCTAACACGGTGAAACCCCATCTCTACTAAAAATACAAAAAATTAGCCGGGCGTGGTAGCAGGCACCTGGAGTCCCAGCTACTCGGGAGGCTGAGGCAGGAGAATGGCATGAACCCGGGAAGCGGAGCTTGCAGTGAGCCGTGATCACATCACTGCATTCCAGCCTGGGCGACAGAGCAAGACTCCATCAAAAACAAAGAAAGAGAGAAAGAGAGAAAGGAGGAGAGGAAGGAAGGAAGGAAGGAAGGAAGGAAGGAAGGAAGGAAGGAAGGAAGGAAGGAAAAGAAATCAAATCATTAATAGTAAACTTCTCAACAAAGAAGAGCCCAGGGCAAGGTCACTTCCTTGGTGAATTCTACCAAACATTTGAATTAAAAAAAAATGCCAATTTTAAACTCATCCCAAAATTGCAAGAGGAGAGAATGTTTCCTAACTCATTCTATGAAGCCAGCATTACCTTGATACCAAAGTCAGAGAAAGAACACTATGAGAAAACTACAGATTCATATCTCTTATGAGTATAGATGAAACAAAATACTAGCAAACCAAAGTCTGCAGCACATTAGAAGAATTTTCGACCATGACCAACGACCAAATGTGAATTCTCCCCAGAACTCAACAGCGGTTCAACACATGAAAATCAAGCTATATAATACACCACATGAATAGGATGAAAGGAGGGGAAAAAAAAAAAAGCACATACATGCGATCATTTCAATTCATGCTGACAGGGCATTTGACAATACCCAGCTCCTTTTATGATGAAAAAAATCAACCAAGAATAAAAGCAAACTTCCTCAACAAGAAAAAGGCCACAAGGTTGCGCGCCACGGCTCACGCCTGTAATCCCAGAACTTTGGGAGGCTGAGGCAGGCAGATCACTTGAGGCCAGGAATTTGAGACCAGCCTGGCCAACATGGAGAAACCCCATCTCTACTAAAAATACAAAAATTAGTTGGGCGTGGTGGCAGGTGCCTGTAGTCCCAGCTACTTAGGAGGCTGAGGCAGAGGTTGCAGTGAGCCGAGATCACATCACTGCACTCCAGCCTGGGCAACAGAGCAAGACTGTCTCAAAAAAATATAAATAAATAAATATATAAAATGGACAAAGAACTTGAAAAGACATTTTACCAAAGTTAATGTACAAATGATGAATATCAGTAATATTCATTAATAAATACATTCAAAAGCACTCAACATCACTGGTCAATGGGGAAATGCAAATTAAAACCTCAATATAAGGCTGGGTGCAGTGGCTCATGCCTGTAATCCCAGCACTTTGGGAGGCTGAGGCAGGCAGATCATGAGGTCGGGAGTTCGAGACCATCCTGGCCAACAAGGAGAAACCCTGTCTCTACTAAAACTACAAAAATTAGCTAGGCATGGTGGCATGTGCCTGTAATCCCAGCCACTCAGGAGACTGAGGGAGGAGAATCGCTTGAACCGGGGAGTCAGAGGTTGCAGTGAACTGAGATCACACCATTGCACTCCAGCCTAGCAACAGAGTGAGACTCCGTCACACACATCCATACACACACACACAAAGTCAGTATACCACTATATTCCCATTAGAATGGTTTGTGGACCAATGTGAACCTGACAGAGCCAATGCTTTAAGATGGATCTTGAGTGGCTAACTGGGCCTACATTTAAAACAGAGCCAAGTTGACATTTGCTAACTAGAGGCACTCTACGCTCCTCAAAAACTCCCGCCTCTGTTCAACTTCAGGACTCCAGAGCTCACATGAACCAACCAATCAGAACTAAGCAAGTTTCAATCCTTCATTTGCATTAAAAACATGATCGGGAACCTGGGCGGGAACTTTTGCTATAAAATCTGAGCCCTCCCTTGGTTCTCTGGAATGCACATCTTCTTTTACACTGAAGGCTGTGTCTCCTGGGTTTGCAAACTGTTCACTGGAATAGATTCTTTCTTCCAAATTCATCTTCAGATAATTTTTGTACAAAGGCTAAAATGAAAATGATTAGGGGCTGGGCATGGTGGCTCACACCTGTAATCTCAGCACCTTGGGAGGCCGAGGCAGGTGGATCATGTGAGGTGGGAGTTTGAGACTAGTCTGGCCAACATGGTGAAACCCCGTCTCTACTAAAAATGCCAAAAATCAGCTGGTTGTGGTGGCGCGTGCCTGTAATCCCAGCTACTCAGGAGGCTGGGGCAGGAGAATCGCTTGAACCCAGGAGGCGGAGGTTGCAGTGAGCCAAGATCGTGCCATCGCACTCCAGCCTGGGCAACAGAGAGAGACTCCATCTCAAAAACACAAAAAGAAAATGACAACATCAGATGTTGCAGAGGATATGGATGAATGAAAACTCTCATATATCGTTGGTGGAACTGTAAACTGGTAGCAACCATCCCGGCAGACAGTTTGACAGTTTCTTAAATAGTTAGTCGTGGCCGGGCGCGGTGGCTCACGCTTGTAATCCCAGCACTTTGGGAGGCCAAGGCAAGCGGATCACGAGGTCAGGAGTTTGAGACCAACCTGATCAACACGGTGAAATCCTGTCTCTACTAAAAATACAAAAACTAGATAGGTGTGGTGGAGTGTGCCTGCAATCCTAGTTACTGAGGAGGCTGAGGCAGGAGAATCGCTTGAAACCTTGAACCCGGGAGGCAGAGGTTGCAGTGAGCCAAGATCGTGCCACTGCACTCCAGCCTGGGCGACAGACTGAGACTCCATCTCAAAAAAAAAAGAAAAAGAGTTAGTCATACACCTGCCATACAGTACATAATTCTACATATTCCTAGGCATTTACCCAACAGAAATTAAAAATATACATCTACACAAAGACTTGAACACAAATATTCAAAGCAGCTTTATTCCTAAGAGTACAAAACTGTACACAGCCCAGATGTCTGTACCCGGAAGAGTGGAAAATAAATGATAGTATACCCATATAGCAGGATAGTACTCAGGACAAAATATATGCAGAATCATGAATGAATGTCGAAAAATGTTATACTGAGTGAAAAAAGCTAGACCCAAAACACGTATACACATGGTCCCTGACTTACCATGGTTTGACTTATGATTTTTTCAACTTTATGATGGGACAAAAGCTATATGCATTCAGTAGAAACTGTCCTTCAAGTAACCCATAAAACCCTCCCATTTTTCAATTTCAGTAGAGTAGCCAATAAATTACATGAGAAATTCAAGACTTTATTACAAAATAGGCTTTGCGTTAAATGATTTTGCCTAACTGAAGGCTAATGTAGGTGTTCTGAGCACGTTTAAGATAGGCTAAGCTAAGGCTTGGCACCATGGCTTACGCCTGTAATCCCAACACTTTGGGAGACTGAGGCGGGAGGATCACTTGAGCCCAGGAGTTCGAGACCAACCTGAGCAACGTAGCAGGATCCCATTTCTACAGAATTAAAACAAAAAAATTAGTCGGGTGTGCTGGCATGCATCTGTAGTCCCAGCTATTGGGGAGGCTGAGGTGGGAGGATCGCTTGAGGCCAGGAAGTTGAGGCTGCAGTAAGCCGTTATGGCACCACTGCACTCCAGCCTGGGCAGTAAAGCAAGACCCTGTTTTCTTAAAAAACAAATAAACAAACAAACAAATAAATAAAAGTCTATAAATTTGTTTCATTTCTGCAGTTACACTAGGTACACTTCTAGTACATTTCTAGTACTCGGTAGCTCCACTGGCTATCATACTGGACAATCTGCACTGGCAAATTAAGAAGTTCCATCGTCACAGAAAGTTCAACTGGGCAGTGCTGTTTCAGAAGGTCCCCAGGGCACTGGGCCTCCGCTGCTCATTAGTGGACCCTTTGCTGGCTTTTTTTCTTTCCCTGCCTCCCTCTCTTACCCATGCTTCCTGCCACCGCCTCCCATGTAAAAGATCTGCACCCACAGCATAGTCTTAAGGTCAGAAGAACCTCAGAGAGTGCACTGAGCGACACTGGTGTGAGGTGGGAACAGCTGGGATGGCTCCAAGGCACAGTGGCCCTGCCAGTCGTTTGCACCCAAAACCATCACCATGAAAGAGCCGAGGGACTGTGTTCCTGCCATCACCTCTCCAAAAGTGACAGGTAAAGGGACGTGCTGAGAACACTGCATTGGAAGGTCAACAGTCCTGAGATCTGGAGCTGAGCAGTCCAGCCCCTCCAGCTCTAAGTGGTGGGACTGGGAAGTCAGAGACCCTGGTCATCCCTTCCCTGCCTCCCTCCCACCTAAAACTCGCACCCACCCCTCTCTGCCGCCAGGCACTGATGTCCTACAGCCCCCTAAGCCCAGGATGGGAACTCCCTCCTAAGGAACCTCCACATTCCCACGGAGGACACGGAGACTCCAAGAAGGGAGGTGATTTCACGGAGTCCACGCAGCTGCTGAGAGGTCACCTGGCTCCTGGCACCCAGGTCCTGGCTGGACCCCAGCCCCCAGGCTCGAGGGCTGAGGCAAGGATCACGGGAGTTTCAGTTGATACCAGGCTGGAGACCCCCATGCTGGAAGAGGCTGGCACCTCCCAACCTGGGATCTTTTCTAGAGCCCCAGGCCCTCCTGGGGACAAAAGCAGTGAGCTGGTTGGTCCCACTTCCTGGGTCCATGGCCTTCACTCAGCTGAAAGGCACGTGGTTCTGGAAGCCCTGAGCGGCCTCCTTCATGGACAGAGCATTATCTGGCACAGTGACAGGGTGTAAGGAGGACATTCGGGGACAGGGTATTTGGAGTATCTCACCCTTCACCCTCACATTCCCTCCCTCCCTTGAGTGTTCAGAGCAGGGCTGCACGGGGTGGCAATTGGAGACTCCACAGTCATGTATGTCCCCACCCCCCAGGGCACCATCAAAAAGTAAGTTAACATTTTTTCCATTTCCCCTTTATTGCAAACACATTGAATGCTGTTGCACAAACTCCATCTCTCCCCTGGCTTCCCCACTCCCTGGTTTCCCGGCCTGGGCTTTCAGGGTAGGGCTGGCTAAGGGTGAGAAGGTAGGTCTCATGCCCCTCCCTGAGCTCCAGGACCTTGCTGCCCCCAGAGACATGGCCAAGTGTCTGGTCCCCTGACTCCTCCTCCTTCCCTCCAGCGGCTGCCAGCCCTCCTGGCTCCCAGGCCACCATCCACCCTGCCCTCTCCCATGGAGTTAAGAATCCCGGAGGAGCAAAAGTTTTCCACACTTACCAGTGCTCAGAAACATCGAGAACTTGGACCTGCCAGGGCCCAGGGCTGGGAGTGCAGCCTGGACTCAGATGGCAGCATCTCAGGAGGGTCCCCAGAGAGAGGACTAAGACCCTCAGGGAATCATTCATTCATCATTCATGCATTCGTACATTTGTTTGTTCAGTATACTCTTTTTTCTTTCTTTTCTTTTCTTTTTTTTTTTTAGACAGGGTCTCGCTTTGTCACCCAGGGTGGAGTACAGCGGCAAGATCTCAGCTCACTGAAACCTCCGCCTCCCGGGCTCAAGCGATTCTCCTGCCTCAGCCTCCAGTGTAGCTGGGATTACAAGAACGTGCCACTACATTTGATTAATTTTTGTATTTTTAGCAGAAACAGGGTTTCACCATGTTGGCCAGGCTGGTCTTGAACTCCTGGCCTCAAGTGACCCATCCACCTGGGCCTCCCAAAGTGCTGGGATTACAGGCGTGAGCCACCGCACCCGACCTCGTTCAGTAAATTCTTGCTCTCCCTCTGCTCCAGGCCCTGTGGAGACAGCAGAAGGATCAGGCACAGCCTGCTCTCAAAGAGGTCCCAATGCAGTGGAGAACACCGTGGGGCAGCAGTGGCGTTGGGTGTGGTAAGTACAGGGTGCCACAGGAATGGGAAGGATCCTGGGGCGCTTCAAGGAGGGGGCTTTTGACTTGGCAAGGTCCTTTGTGGAATAGTGAAGGGAGGTTCATTCCGGGCAGCAGGGATGGTTGGGAGAAGATGGAGCAAGGATCAGTGAGGCATAGTTGGGCGTGATGAGCCCGGGGAGGTGGACGGAACATAAGGTGTGGGTGGGGGATTGGCCTGCATCCAGCTGGAGAGATGAGAAAGGACCACACCACAGAGGGCCCAACGGGGCCTGGAGGGCAGTGGGGAGCCAGCGAATAGCATTGAGCTAAGGAGGGGCACGGTCAGGTTTGCATGAGGAGTTCATGCAAGCCTATGGCTGGCTCCCTGTGGAGAACCAGCCGGAGGGGCAGGGCCCAGGAGCTGGTGATGTGGGTGTTACAATACCCCGGCCAAAGAGAATGAGGTTAGGATAAAGGCAGTGGCAGTAGGGAGAGAATGAAGTCAGTGGATTGCGTGGATTGGCCTTGGTCTACCAATGGGACAGAGGGTGGAGGGGTGGAGGAGGGTGGAGCCTCCGATGATACCAGCATATCTCTCTGGGTGCTTCAATAGGCGTCAGGGCCCTTCTCTCAAAGAGGGGAGGAACAGGGCTGGGGGATCAGTTAGCCCTTTACTTAGGGGTGTGTGGGACTATGGGTCCCCGGGTGGAGGCGTCAGCCTGGTTTTGGACACGCTGGCCTGGAGCCCTTTTGAGGACCAGGCTGGTGACCCAGGGAGAGTGTGGTGTCAAGCCACAGAATAGAGGAATGGCTCAGAAACAGGACCTTGAGGCTGGGCGCGGCAGCTCAGGCCTATAATCCCAGCATTTTGGGAGGCCGAGGCAGGTGGATCACTTGAGGTCAGAAGGCCGAGACCAGCCTGGCCAACATGGTGAAACCTTGTCTCTACCAAAAATACAAAGATTAGCCAGGCACAGTGGCATGCGCCAGTAATCCCAGCTACCCGGGAGGCTGAGATATGACAATCACTCGAACCTGGGAGGCGGGGGTTGCAGTGAACTGAGATCGTTCCACAGCACTCCAGCCTGAGCAACAGAGTGAGACCCTGTCTCAAAAAAAAAAAAAAAAAAAAAAAAAAATAGACCTGGAGAAAGGGTCTGAGATGAGATCTGAGGGCCACCTATATGAAAGGCATTCGCAAGAGGAGATCAGAGGAAGGCTCTGGAAGACAGACAGGAAGAGACTGTCACGGGCAGGGGCTTTGCAGCAAGAGGCTCCACAGTGGCTTGGACCACCCGTCAGGGAGGAGGAGCGACAGCTCAGTAACAAGAATTGCTGCAGCCTCCGTCAGTCCATCCGTCCGGGGAGGACTGGGGACAAAAGCCAGGCTGGAGAGAGTTCTGGAGAGAGTGGGCCATGAGGAAGTGAGGGATTAGAAGTGTAGATGACTCTGGCTGGGCTCAGTGGCTCACACCTGCAATCCCAGCATTTTATAGATGACTGGCTGGGTGCAGTGGCTCACGTCTGTAATCCTAGCACTTTGGGAGGCCGAGGCAGGAGGATCATCTGTGGTCAGGAGTTCGAGACCAGCCCGGGCAACATGGTGAAACCCTGTCTTTACTAAAAATACAAAAATTAATGGGACTTGGTGGCGAACGCCTGTAATCTCAGCTACTCAGGAGGCTGAGGCAAGAGTATCACTTAAATCTGGGAGTGAGCTGAGATCGCACCACTGCACTTCAGTGTGGGTGACAGAACCAGACCCTGCCTCAAAAAAAAAAAAAAAAAAAAACAAAGAAAAAGTGTAGACGACTGTTTGAAGCCACATGGCTGGGAAGAGACAGAGAGAGCTGGGTGAAACTGAACATGGCCTCACAAGGGTCTTTAAAATATATATATATTTTTTTCTTGAGACAGGGTCTCACTCTGTCACCCAGGGTGGAGTGCAGTGGTGCAATCATAGCTCATTGCAGCCTCAAACTCCCGGGCCCAAGCTATCCTCCCACTTCAGGCCCCCAAGTAGCTGGGATTACAGGTGCCCACCACCACGCCTGGCTAATTTTTATATTTTTGTAGAGACGGGATTTCACCATGTTACCCAGACTGGTCTCAGACTCTAAACTCAAGCAATCCACCTGCCTTGGCCTCCCAAAGTGCTGGGATTATAGGCATGAGTCATCCAGTGCAGCCAAGGGACTTTTAAACATTTTTAAATGACAGAAAATGGACTGTGGGGCCGGGCGCGGTGGCTCATGCCTATAATCCTAGCACTTTGAGAGGCCAAGGAGGGTGGATCACTCAAGGTCAGGAGTTTGAGACCAGCCTGGCCAACATGGTGAAACCCCGTCTTTATTAAAAATACAAAAATTAGGGGCCGGGCGCGGTGGCTCACGCCTGTAATCCCAGTGCTTTGGGAGGCCGAGGTGGGCGGATCGTGAGGTCAGGAGATCGAGACCATCCTGGCTAACACGGTGAAACCCCATCTCTACAAAAAATACAAAAATTTAGCCGGGCATAGTGGCAGGCGCCTGTAGTCCCAATTACTCAGGAGGCTGAGGCAGGAGAATGGTGTGAACCCAGGAGGCAAAGCTTGCAGTGAGCTGAGATTGCACCATTGCACTCCAGCCTGGGTGATAGAGCGAGACTCCGTCTCAAAAAATAAACAAACAAACAAACAAACAAAAATACAAAAATTAGCCAGGCACGGTGGTGGGTGCCTGTAATCCCAGCTATTTGGGAGGCTGAGGCAGGAGGATCACTTGAACCCAGGACGTGGAGGTTGCAATGAGTCCAGATTGTGCCTCTGCACTCCAGCCTGGATGAAAAAAAGAAAGAAAGAAAATGAAGCGTGGTGGAAAATGAAGCTTGGTCATGTGCTGAGGGCTGGGAAACACTGGCAGGAGTGGGAGAGCGAAAGGAGGGCCCCAGGTGAGGTCCCTGTGTCCAGAGCACACCTGGCCCACGGTGGATGGTTTCTGAATAAGCAAGTTATTGGGGACAGACAGAGGGAGCAGGTCTGACATGGTACAGGTCCCCTTGGTGATGGGGGATGCAGAAAGGGGAAGAACAGCCGGCCGTGGGGGTTTTGGGGATAGGGAGGCAAGATACACAGGACTCTCCATGGGGTAGCCAATGTGCCTGGAGCAGAGAGAGAGCATAAGAGGTGCCCCCGACCCCATGCTCCAGGCAACACTACCGCTGGGTGCAGGTACCCCTTCCCTCTGTGTCGACCAGGAAGCACAGTCATGGTGGTGAGGGTGGAGGGAGTGCAGAGCAGGAGCGAGAGGGGCTGGGAAAAGCCTCCGACCAGAAGGCGAGAAGGGGCCTGGGCTCCAGCCCAGCCCTACCTTGGACTCAATAAGAGACCCAGAGCCGACCCCTCTGCCCCGAGAGCCTCTACTTCCCCACCTGGAGAATGGGGCCTTGGCCTCCATGTGCCGTAGGGGGCTTGTTCCGTGGCGTCTCACAAATCTTGCATTTCAGGCCTGCAGAACACAGAAAAGTCCACACTTGGGGATTCCAGGATCCTGACATTCTATAACATAATTTCTGTGTTGCCACCAGGGGTGGGTCCAACCGACGTCTCTCCCTTCACAGTGGCTCTGTCTGCCCATCCCAGCCGCCAGCTCCCCTCCCTTCCCTTCTCCCCGTCAACTCCGGGCACGGCCAGCCTCGAACACATCCCAAGCAAGCACTTGGCAGGCGGGGACCATGATTCATGCCCTTCCAGCAGGCTTCGTGGCTCGCCCGCCCGCCAGAGTAGGCAGGATATTCTTGGCCTCACCGTTTACTCAGGATTAGCAGGGCGGGGGTGGCTGAGGCAGGGGGAGGCAGACTGTGTTCTCCAGCCTCAGCGAGGTGGGGGGCGTTCATGTCTGAAGTGGCCGCCAGGCTGGCCAGGGAGGGAACATCACCCCATAAACCAAGGCCATGTCTGGGACCCAGACAGCAGAAATGGGGTGGGGCCATCGGAGGAAGGCTGCCACCTGCTCTGTGTCCAGGGAAAAAAGGAGGGCCAGGAGCCCGGGGGCAAGCGAGGCCGCTCACCCCAAACCCCTGATCCAATTTCCCTCCACGAGCCTCTTCCTTGTTGGGGGAGCCCGGCCCTCTCCATCCCTACTGCCTAGAGCCCAGGCTGGGCCAGGAGTTGGAAGCCAGCTCCCAAACAGCCAAAGAACAGAGAAGTCAGCAGCCTCCAGCCACTCCCTCCCGCTGCCCACCCCAGCTCCCCAAATTCCCCACCAAAGCCACGCCCCCACCCACCCTCAGACCAGTACTTCAGGATGAACCTGGAGCTCCCAGGATAAGGCTGTGCCTCCCCCGTCAGACCATCACTTCAGAGCAAGACTGTGTCTCCCTAAAACCAAGTGTCCTGAGCCTCACCAGTGTACACAGAGAAAGGCCAGTGTCCCAGGCTAGGGCCATGCCCCTTAGACCATGGTTCCCAGCCAGAGCTGTACCTCCTCCCTTAGATCAGAACTCCCAGGGCAAGGGCTGTCTCCCCATCAGGGGTGACAAGAGAGGACTGGATCATCAAAGTGGGTGGCCCAGGAAAGAGTCGGAGGAGAGTACAAGGTCCTCATCCACCGTGGGCTCACCTGGGCCCAGAGGAATCCGTTCTTCCCAGGTCAGATGCAAACAGTTCCTTGGTTCGGAACAGGAGCCTGGGGCTGGACGATGGGTGAGGGCAGGTGATTTTGGAGCAGGGTCTCTGGGCAGGGAGAGGCCAGGTGTGCACAGGGCTGAGGCAGCAGTTTAGCCTCTGGTAGGGGCAGCTCTCCCCACTCCCTGCAATGCTGTGGTGGTCCGCTATGAAAATGCATTGTCCTCCTCCTCCAGGGCTCCAAGGTGCTGTCCCCAAGCAGTCATCACCCCAGACCTGGGTCTCTGAGGCTCAATGTGGGTGGGTCTACCTCTGCCATCTGGGGCTCCAGCTTTGTGTCAGACCCACGGGAATTTCACTCTTGACTCCACCCTGGTACTCCTCTACCTTTCTAACCTCGGTTTTTCTCATCTGGAAAATGGGGACAGGGGCACCTACAGCAGGGGGTTCCATGGTATGGAACCCTTTCCCCTTGGCTGGCCACAGGTAACTCTGGGTGACCGCAGGGCCAAGGTGCAGGAAGCAACGAAGCTGAGTCCAGCCCGTCCTTCCATCCCACGTGCAGCGCCAGGACCTTCAGGAAGTCACTGAGACAGAGCCACATGGAGGAGCGGGGAGATATCTGGCTGGCCTTGGGAGGGTTGGCCTCAGTAGCCTGTGGGGAGGCAAATTCCAGGCCCCTCTCGGCTTCCTCCTGGGTCCATTCTCTCACCCAAGCTCTGGCTTGAGCACCTGGCTAGAGTCCCTGTCCAGAGACAGCTAGGGACCCATGACCAGCCCAGAGGAGTCAGGGGCAAGGGGCACACATTCCTCTCTCTTTCTCTGCCTCATTCTATGCTCCCCAGACCAGGAGACAAAGGACTGGGTTTAAATTCTGGCTTTGTCATTCACCAACTATGAGGCATTGGGCAAGGTTTTGAATCTCTCCAAGCCTCAATTTTCTCATCTGTAAAGTGGCAGTGGCCAGGTGCAGTGGCTCACGCCTGTAATCCCAGTACTTTGGGAGGCCGAGGCGGGAGGATCCCTTGGGCCCAGGAGTTCGAGACCAGCCAGAGCAACAAAGGGAGATCCTGTCTCTACAAAAAATTAGCTGGTGTTGCCAGGTGCAGTGGCTCATGCCTGTAATCCCAGCACTTTGGGAGGCCGAGGCAGGTGGACCACCTGAGGTCCGGAGTTCAAGACCAGCCTGGCCAACATGGTGAAACCCCGTCTCTACTAAAAATACAAAAATTAGCCAGGCATGGTGGTGGGTGCCTGTAATCCCAGCTACTCGGGAGGCTGAGGCAGGAGAATCACTTGAACGTGGGAGGCGGAGTTTGCGGTGAGCCGAGATCGTGCCATTGCACTCCAACCTGGGTGACAGAGCAAAACTTCATCTCAAAAAAAAAAAAAAATTAGCTGGTGTGGTGGTGTCCACTTGTAATCCCAGCTACTCAGGAGGCTGAGGTAGGAGGATCACTTGAACCCGGGAGGTTGAGGCTGCAGTGAGCCAAGGTCATGCCACTCCACTTCAACCTGGGTGACAGAGAACCTGTCTCAAAAATAAAATAAAATAATAAAAAATAAAATCAAATGGGAATGATAGCAAAACCCAGGACCATTGGAGAATGACATGAGCTAAGGCAGGAAAGGGCCTGGCCCTATGGGACAGGGACGGCAAACCTGGGCAGTCATCTTCATCCTTTCCAGGTTCCTCTGAGGAGCACCCAGAGACCCCAGCTCAGGGGAGGCAGTGCAAACCAGGGACCCCCAAGTTCCTGGCCCGGAGCGCCTGCTGGAGAGGGACTGGAGTCCTCAGCCCTGAGCATCACTGAAGTTTGGGTGAAGGGAGGGACAGAGGCGCAGCCAGACCCTGCACATTCCAGCCCTGGTTCATTCTGGATCCAAGCGCTGAGACCTCTCCCCACCCGGGCGCCCAGCCAAGCCCCCCTGTAATGGCGCCAGATCCGGAGGACAGCCCGACTGGGCCAGAGCTCGCTCTCTGCTCAGTCCTTAAAAGTCCACCAGCCCGAGCTCCTCTTCCGCCTTGAAGGGGGCCTGCGTGTGTAGGGCTGCGTTCCTGGCATGCCATGGATGGGGGAGCAACTGGAGGTCTCCCCAGAAAGTGCATGACTCCAGGTCAGATCCTGGGAAAAGGCCAGAGCCCCAGGACCTGGAGCCGAGGGACTGAGGGCCAAGTTGGCACTAGGGGAGAATGAGGGGAGTTAGGAGGAGGGGAGTTGGGGGAGGGGGAGTTGGGGACTTCTGAGCGGGGGAGTTGGGAGAGGGGACTTAATAAGAGGGTGGGGCTCAATGAGGTGGGACAGTGAGGAGGAGGAGTAAAGGGGCTCAGGAGTGGGGAAGGGAACTCAATGGAGAAAAGGGAGGTTCATGCATGGCACGGGTCCCAGGCTTTCCCTCCCTGGTCACACTTCTCCTGCCACTCAGTTCTCTTCACACCACCCACCCTAAGCCGTGCCCTCTGACCTCCCACCTGCCTGGGGCTGACCACTCTGCCTTGTCTCTTTCCATCCAGGGCCTTGGGGAACTCCAAGACAGAATGGCCCGAGGCCTGGACACTCTCTGAGGAGATCTCTGCAAAGGCCCTAGTGGCCCAGGCCAGTGGGATGCGGGCTCCTGGCCCTGTCCAGACTCTCATGCCGTCTGTCCAGACCCTCATGCCGTGGGGCAAGGGCTCAGGGGTCCCTCCCTGCGTTTGCTCTGGGGTGGCAGAGAGCCATTATGAGTCAGTTCAGGGTGGTGGGCTGCTCTCTCTGGCAGCCCAAGGAAGCCTTCCTGGAGGAGGAAGCCTGACCCTCCAGCTGCGCTTCAATGGGGAAGAGGCTAGGTAGAGGCCTGGCAGTGGGGCAGGGGTGGGGACTGTATGTGAGCAGTTGTGTGGCAGGTATGGCAGGAAGAAGGGCTAGAGGGGTGGGCAGGCACTGCCATCCATAGCCTGGAAAGTGTCACCAACAGGGCAGGATTTCATCCAAGAAGTGACAGGGAGGCCAGGCACGGTAGCTCAGGCCTATAATTCCCACGCCTTCAGAGGCTGAGGCGGGAGGATGACTTGAGCCCAGGAGTTTGAGACCAGCCTGGGCAACATAGCAAGACCTCCATCTCTGCGAAAAAAATTTTAAAAATTAGCCGGGCGTGGTGGTGCACACCAGTAGTCCCAGCTACTAGGGAGGTTGAGGCAGGAGGATCACTAGAGCCCGGGAGATTGAGGCTGCAGGGAGCTATGATCGTACCAGCGCACTCCAGCCTGGAGAACAGAGCAAGACTCTGACTCTTCTTTTTTTTTTTTTTTAATTATTATTTTTTGAGGCAGAGTTTCGCCCTTGTTGCCCAGGCTGGAGTGCAATCGTGTAGTCTCAGCTCACTGCAACCTCCATCTCCTGGCTTCAAGCAATTCTCCTGCCTCAGCCTCCTAAGTAGCTGGGATTATAGGCACCCGGCATCACCCCCGGCTATTTTTGTATTTTCAGTCGAGATGGGGTTTCTCCATGTTGGCCAGGCTGGTCTCGAACTCCTGACCTTAGGTGATCCTCCCACCTCAGCCTCCCAAAGTGCTGGGATTACAGGCGTGAGCCACCGCGCCTGGCCAACTCTGACTCTTAAAAGAAAAAGAAAGAGAGAGAAGTAGCAGGGACTAGAAAGAGGCAGTGTAGGTTGGGAGAGACGGCCAGGGTGGGGGTCTCGGCTTTGACACTCTTGCTGAGGAGCAGAAGAAAGGGGGTACCCTGGGGGCTGCTGTTCCTTGTTGGGCTCAGGAAACTTCTGGGCTCCGTCCCTGCCCACTCACATACTTCATCCATGAAGGATGCATTATACAAGGAAGCCGGGTGGTTCATGCGTCCATCCTCAGGCCCTCTCCAAGATCAAGGGTAAGACCAGCTCTTAGGCCCCAAGTCCCATTAACCGAGAGGGGCTGCGGGTCACAGGGCCTGTGGCAGCTGGAGGAGTTCCTCCCCTAAGCCTCTCACCACCCACCCCCTGGGGAATGCAAGTTGCCCTGGAAATACTGTTTAGGTACAAACACTTCTTCAGGCTATGTCCTGGGGGGGATTGGGGAGGAGGAGGCAGGCTGGGCAGAGGCCAGGGGCGTGGGAGGTATGGAGAGACCCCTTTTGGTCACCAAGTGGCTCTGCTCCCCAGGGAAGGGAGGACCAGGGCTGATGCTGCGTTTCCTGAGGCCCAGAGGGAGAGCTGGGGGTGCCTAGGGGATTCCCAGCAGAGGACAGCCCTAGATCAGAGCCCCAAGGCCCGGATTCTCCACCCTGGTCTGCTACTGGGTCTGAATCTCAGTTTCCCCTTCTGTAAAATGGATAGGTTTTCTCCTTGGTTCCTTCGACCCATTTTTCAACTTTCATGTTCTCTGCTGCTGTCATAGTCTCTTCTGAGGGGAAGAGAGGTCCAGAAGCCTTTCCTGCACAGCCCCTCGAAGAAGCCTCTCTCTGCCACTCGCTTCCTGACTCTGTGCGCCCACGTGAGAAGGAGCAGCTGGTGGGCAGAGCTGCCGAAGGACCCGAGCTGGAGAAATATCCTGGAAGGGCAGGGTGGGGAGGAATTTGGAAATTTTTAGAACCTTGACAGCCCCGTGAGTCAGTGGGGCAGATGGAAGCGATTAGGCGCTGGCAGGAGGCACCGTGGGGCGGAGACGGGAACCAAGTATGGCTTGGAGCTCAGACCCCGACCAGGGCGGGTGGCTTCCTCCAAGCCTGCCGTAGCCAGCCGCTGGGGGCCCGGGCCTGCTGTGCATGTTTGAGGCACCGAGACAGACCGTGCAAAGAGGTTCATGTGATGGGGTGCCCCGGATGCTAGGGCCACAAGAAAGGGATGGGACACAGAATGAGAAAACACTCCTGCCATGGGGTCACAACACTGCTGCCAGAGGAGGGCAGGCTTCCATTGCCTGTCCTCTGCCCCCAATACCTACACCCCTTCACAGCAGGATCTACCCTACTGATAATACAAACACATTCCCCAACAATCCAAAATCATATACTTGGCCCTGCGCGGTGGCTCACGCCTGTAATCTCAGCACCTTGGGAGGCTGAGGCAGGTGGATCACCTGAGGTCAGGAGTTTGAGATCAGCCTGGCCAACATGGCGAAACCCTGCCTCTACTAAAAATACAAAAATTAGCTGGGCATGGTGGCAGGCACCTGTAATCCCAGCTACTCCGGAGGCTGAGGCAGAAGAATCACTTGAACCCTGAAGGTGAAGTTTGCAGTGAACGGAATCGCGCCACTGCACTCCAGCCTGGGCTACAGAGCAACTCTGTCTCAGGAAAAAAAAAAAAATCATATTCTCCCCCGACAGCAGGCTGCCCTTGTGCCTCTCAGGGATGTCTCATCTCTAGGGGAGAAGAAAGCAAAGAGTAAGTCATCTTTCAAATAATTCAATTTGTTAAATTTTTGTTAGAGACAGGGTCTTGCTCTGTCACCCAGGCTGGAGTGCAGTGGCGTGATCATCACTCCCTGCAGCCTTGAACTCCTGGGCTCAAGGGATCCTCCCATCTCAACCTCCCCCATAGCTGGGACTATAGGCATGCACCACCATGCCCAACTGATTTTTAAAAAATTTTTTGTGGAGACGAGGGTCTCACTGTGTTGCCCAGGCTGGTCTCCAACTCCTGGCCCAAGTGATCCTCCTCCTTTGGCCTCCCAAAGCACTGGAATTACAGGTCAGGATTATGCCCACACTTATGTACTGGGCATGTCACAGTGCCCAGCCAGAATTCAGTTTTAAAACTGAATTTAGATCAAGCACCTCCCTGGGCCAAGCACACGCCAGGTTCTGAGGACCCTAAGAAAAGCCAACTGAGGCTGGGTACCGTGTCTCACACCTGTAATCCCAGCACCCTGGGAGGCCAAGGCGGGAGGATGACTTGAGGTCAGGAGTTTGAGACCAGTCCAGCCAACATGGTGAAACCACATCTCTACTAAAAATAGAAAAATTAGCCGGGCATGGTGGTCCACACCTGTGATCCCAGCTACGCGGGAGGCTGAGGCAAGAGAATCGTTTGAACCCGGGAGGCGGGGTTGCAGCGAGCTGAGTTTGTGCCACTGCACTCCAGCCTGGGTGACAGGGCAAGACTCTGTCTGAAAAAAAAAAAAAAAACAGCAAAGCCAACTGGATGTCTTTCCTTAAGGGGTTCCCAGTCAAGTTGCAGAGACTGGTTGTTGAGAATCACAACCTTGATGCTTTAGAATGCATTCCTGAGGCCGGGCACGGTGGCTCACACCTGTAATCCCAACACTTTGGGAGGCTGAGGCGGGCAGATCACTTGAGGTCAGGAGTTTGAGACCAGCCTGGCCAACATGGTGAAACCCTGTCACTACTAAAAATACAAAAATTAGCCGGGCGTGGTGATAGGCACCTGTAATCCCAGCTACTCAGGTGGCTAAGGCAGAAGAATTGCTTGAACCTAGGAGGTGGATGTTGCATTGAGCCAAGATCACGCCACTGCACTCCAGTCTGGGAGACAGAGCAAGACTCTGACTCATTGAAAAAAAAAGAAAAAAAGAATGGACCCCCGGAGCTTGTGTGGCAGCGGGCTGGACTGGAAGCCTGTGTAGTGGAGGCTGGAGAGCTGAATCCAGTCCTGGAGAGAAAGTGAGGAGGAAGGGGCGAGTAGGTGGGAGGAGCCCAAAGGAAGCCTAGGAAGAGGCGGTGGGGGCGGGGGGCTTTCCACCATGCTGCTCCCTCACACAGAAGGACCAGCAAGGAACATGGGATGCAGGGCACATGGGAGCAGGCAGAGGAGGGAGGACTAAAAAAGGGAGTGGACGGCCAGGTGCAGTGGTTCACGCCTGTAATCCCAGCACTTTGGGAGGCCAAGGTGGGAGGATCACCTGAGGTCAGGAGTTTGAGACCAGCCTGGGTGAATGGTGAAACCCCATCTCTACTAAAAATACAAAAACTAGCCAGGCATGGTGGTGTGCACCTGTAATTGCAGTTACTCAGGAGACTGAAGCAGGAGAATCACTTGAACCCAAGAGGTAGAATTTGCAGTGAGCTGAGATTGCACCATTGCACTGCACCCTGAGCAACAAGAGCAAAATTCCATCTCAAAAAAAAAAAAAAAAAAAAAATCACTCTGGTGGCCTGTGATCAGGCCAAGATAAAATCTAAACTAAGTGGCAGTAGGTAAAGAAGAGGGCACAGGCGGCTGGGCGCAGTGGCTCAAGCCTGTAATCCCAGCACTTTGGGAGGCCGAGACGGGCGGATCATGAGGTCAGGAGATCGAGACCATCCTGGCTAACATGGTGAAACCCCGTCTCTACTAAAAAATACAAAAAACTAGCCAGGCGAGGCGGCGGGCGCCTGTAGTCCCAGCTACTCGGGAGGCTGAGGCAGGAGAATGGCGTAAACCCAGGAGGCAGAGCTTGCAGTGAGCTGAGATCCGGCCACTGAACTCCAGCGCGGGCGACAGAGTGAGACTCCGTCTCAAAAAAAAAAAAAAAAGAAGAGTGCACAGGCATAAGAAGGCTTTAGGTGGTAAAGTCAGCTTTGGGTGGAATTGGCATCTTAACAATCATAAGCCTTCCAATCCATGAACATGGAATGTCTTTCCATTTATTTAGATCTTCCATTTCTTTCAATGATGTTTTGTAGCTTTCAGTGTACAAGTCTTACACTTCTTTTTAAATAATTTAAAAATTTAAACTTGATAATAAGGTATAAGGAGGTGAGGTGGGAAAAGGAGGCATCTGGGAAGAGAGCTAGCTGAGTTCCTGTGGGGAAGCAGGAGGATGGAGATGTTGCAGGTGGAGATGGAGACAGTGGAAGAGGAGCTTGAGGTTGGGGCATTCACTGAGTCTCCTTTGAACCTGACTTTACAACATCTGCAACATCTGGGACATCTCAGTGGAGAAGGTGTAGAGACCTGGCTGAAAGACTAAAGCCTTCAATAAGGATGAAGGGTCCTAAACACAAGGCCAAAGAGCTCAGAATTTTCTTGTGGATAAGATGATGGAGTGCTGTTGGCAGCTTTATGCAGAGAAGTGACACAATCAGGTTTAGAAGAATTATTTGAGCAGGAGGGAGGAGATTGGCTCAAGCAGAGAGACACTGCAGGCAGGGAGACCTAAGGTTAAGAATTTAAGTGTTTCCTTAGAGGTCAGGATCTGAGCAGTGGCCAGAGCAGGAAATGGGGTCATAGAGCAGACCTCAGTTAGCAACTAACCCAGGCTAAGTGTCACAGGTGGATCTCTCTTCATGCAAGTGGAGTCTTGACAAGCTGGGTCATAAATGATGCTTATGTTGATCCTTTAGGCCAAATGCTGCTTTCAATGACTCAATCCAAAAAAAAAAAAATTAAGAAAAAACAATTCCATCTACAGTAGCATCAAAAAATAAAATAAAATACTTAGAAAAAAAGGTTTTAAAAGAAGCATAATACTTGTACACCAAAAGCCACAAAACATCATTAAAAAAGTTAAAGATATAAATAATGGAAAGACATCCCATGTTCGTGGATTACAGACTGGTTATTGTTAAGATGACAATTCTACCCAAAGCTGATGACGATACTACCAAAAACGGATTCAGCGCATTGCCTATCAAAATCCCAGTGGTGTATTTGCAAAAATGGAAAAAATCCATTCTAAAAATCAGATGGAATTTCAAGGAACGTCAAATAGCCAAAACAATCCTGAAAAAGAACATTTGGAGAACCTACACTTCCTAATTTCAAAACTTACTACAAAGCTACAGTAATTAAGACAATGTGTTACTGGCATAAACATAGACATATAGATCAATAGAATCGAATTGAGAAATAAACCATTACAATTGTGGTAAATTGATTTTTGACAGCAGTGTCAAGACCATTTAGTGGGGGAAGAATAGTCTGTTTAACAGACGGTGGTGAGACAACTGGATATCCACATGCAAAAGAGTGAAGTTTGACCCCTACCTCACACCATATATAAAAATTAACTCAAAATGGAGTGAAGATCTAAATGTAAAAGCTAAAACAAGAAAACTCTTAAAAGGTAACATCGTGGTAAATCTTCGTGACCTTAGATCTGGCAATGGTGTCTTTGATACTATGCCAAAAGTACAAGCAACCAAAGAAAAAAATAGATAAATTGGATTTCATCAAAATTGAAAACTTTTGTGCTTCAAAGGACACTATGAAGAAAATGAAAAGAAAACCCACAGAATGAGAGAAAATATTTGCAAATCTTATCTTAAATGACTTGAGACTATGTTATATGAAAGGCTCTTCTTGGAAACTTCTTCATAGTGTGAGTGGAGGGGGAAAGACCCTATCCCTATGTACAGCATGCAGGCATGCTGCCCTGCCCTTCGTGGAATGAGTTTACCCAAAGAGGATCTGCTCATATAGGAAACTGAGGAAGTGAAAGTGGGAGAGGGTGGGAGGAAGGAGAGACACTTGCCCCCAGGGCAGCCACAGTTCTCTGGGAACTTGCTCACAAATTCCCTGAATTCCCCCAAATTAATTTTAGAACGAGTCCTCGAAACCCAAGGAGGCCAAGGGACGGCCCGGCGCCAGTTCAGGCAGCTCTCAGAAAGGGGACAGCAAGAAGGAGAGGCCGTCTGGCCTGGACTCGTTTCCCAGCCAGGCCCCGTCCATGAGAAGGTCACGAGAGGCACGAGCCGGGGCCAACCCCCGTGCAGGGCGCGGGCGCAGGCAACAGGCCAGGAGGTCCTGAGGCCTGAGGTCTCCATTCCCACTGACATCAGTGCAAGGTGTCAGGGGGCCTGAATCATCAGGGTTGGGGCCAGCCCCCCTCCCTGGGGGTTGGGGGGAGAGCATAGCAGAGGCATGAGGCAGCCCCAGCCAGGCGGGCGGCCCTGGGTTGGGCTGGCCCCGGTGACTGCTTTATAGAATTAGTGAGTGGGACCCGCCACAGGGGGGAGGTGGAAATGTCATCGTCCTGGATTCCAACAGGCTGCACTCCCCCTCTTTCTGATTCACAAAATTAATTTCAACGGCTAGAGAGAGGAGCCTGTCAACAGGGCCAAGGGGTCATAAACACGGGGAATATTAATAGCTTCAGCCAGGCTGCCTGAGGGGCTGGGGGCCCTCCAGAGGGACTGATTTATTTAGTCTCCTCATTAATGATGTGGAAAGACAAGAGTTTGCCCAAGCCTGGGGCGGATACTGACCTACATCAGGACAGGAATTATCCAAGCTAAGGACACCCTACGGGGGACCATCCTGGGCTCCATCTCTCCCAGGCACTATTCCTCTTGGTTTTATTGTAGTGCCCTGGCTCTATATCCCAGCCAGGTGGGCCCAGGTGAGGCACCACTATTGAGCCATCTCAAAGCAGCAGACGGTGGGAGCTAGGCACACCAGGCACGTACCCTGGCCAGGTAAGGATGGATCTTCTTCCAGAGCTGAGGGCTCAAGAATAATGCATATTCATGCACATGAACACACGTGCTCGGACCTTTCCATGTTTCTGACAACAAGACCAGCCCTACTTCCCCTCTATCCAGCTGGGTGGCTGGACATACAGAACCAAGTCAAGCTGTAGAGTACCCAGCCACTCCAGACTGGCACATGATAGAGTGAGCCAGGTGCAGCAAGAACATACATTCCAGGTAAGGATGGGCTCCTTCCTGAACAAGGACCCCAGCCTCCTTAGCCCTCCACCCCAACCTCATCCAGCCATTAATCAACCTTATATGTCACTCCCAAATCTAGGGATATTTAACACTGGGAGTTCAGGGAAATCCCACGCACATGTGCATGCAGAATATACAGAACACCTGTTCCCCAACACACTTGGCAGAGCCCCATTCCAGGGCATAGATTGACCTGAAAAGGGGAACAGAAACCAGGGGCAGTTGGCGCGCTCTGGCTCTTCCCAAGTCCCCGGGTCCTGAGAACATCATTCCAAACTGCCCTTGGGGCCCCAGAGTCGGAGGTCACAGACCAAGGAGTCTGTGAAGAGGGTCAGCTGGCAGTGGCTTGGGGAGATCCAATTGGGAGGTGTGCCCAGGGCCCACGCAGACAGGCTGAGGGAGCCTCCCCTGGGAAGCCCTCCACTCCCAGCTGCACACTCCTGGCTGCCAGCGCTGGGACAGACACAGACGGACTGGGCCTGGCAGCAGCTGTGGCTGGGAGCCTGCCGAGTCCTGGGCTGGAATGAAGGAGAAACCTGTCCAGCGATGAGATCAAGGCAATGGCACAAGTGTCCCCCCCAGGGAGCCGAGCTCTGTGTCCCAGGACATTCCAAACTCTGTGAACAAAACATGGGATGGGAGGCTGGCCAGGCTGGGCCAGCGCCAGGTGGCCCCCCACCCCTCCCATCAATGGCGGGTTTCGCAGGGGGAGCCCAGCCTCCTCCGGCGGGGGCTGTCCCAGCCCAGCAGTGGGACCGGCTGGGAACGCAGCACGCACTGCTGGGAATACTGCCCACACAAGTCGCCTGGGGACGCCGTGTCCAGACACCTGCCACGTTCTCTCGGCAGGGCGCCACGTGTGGTCATCTGCCTGAACCCGGCGCTGTGTGGGGTGCTGTGGGTGACCCATGCTGCATATCCACCTGCCAGGCTCTGTTTAACTTAGCAAACACCTTCAAAGCTACAATCGTATTTAATAACCCCTGGAGGAGACCCAGTCTGGCTGATTTCCCCCATTGTATGGGAAACTGGGTCCCAACGTGGAGTTTGCTGGGGGCTACACGGTTATCAAGTGCTGATGCAGGATTCTTACCCAGTACTGCTGCCTCCCCAGCTCAATTCTTGCAGCTACACTTTGTGCTGGTTGTTGGAGGCCACCAAGACTCCGGGCTCAGCCTCCCTGACCAAACCCTAATTCCACAGCAGCATCTCTAAAATCAGCAGGTTCAATGCCTTGATTCTATAAATGGGTAAACTGGGGGAAAAAGAGACAAGGCCTTGCCCAAGGTCATAGGGCATCAGAGGTGAAAGTGGAATTCAACTTCAGATGTTGATGCTCATAGGAACGTGAGCCAGGCATGATTCCAGGACAACTGGAAGGCAGCCAGTGTGCATGACTCAGAGAGCTGGGGAGTGGAGAGAAATCATGGTGGCTTCCTGGAAGAGGTGTTCTCCCCCACAAGCAAGGCCTCTGTGAAGCCCACTCAAGTGACCCTAGGTAGAGACAGTCATAGATCAACAGAAGGAAAATTGCAGGCTAGGCTCATACCTGTAATCCCAGCACTTTGGGAGGCTGAGGTAGGAGGATCACTTGAGACCCAGAGTTTGAGACCAGCCTGGGCAACATAGCAAGATCTCATCTCTTAAAAAAGAAAAAAAGAAGAAATAAAGAGAGAGAGAGAAAGAAAGAAAAGAAAGAAAAGAAAGAAAGAAAGAAAGAAGAGAGAGAAAGAGAAAGGAAAGAAAGAAAGAAGAAAGAAAGAGAGAGAAAGAAAGAGAGAAAAGAAAGGAAAGAAAGAAAAGAAAGAAAGAAAGAAAGAAAGAAAGAAAGAAAGAAAGCAAGCAAGCAAGCAAGCTGGCGCAGTGGCACGACCCTATAGTCCTAGCTACTCAGGAGACTGAGGTGGCAGGATCATTTGAACCCAGGAGTTTGAGGCTGCAGGGAGCTATGATCACACCACTGCACTCCAACCTGAGCCAGAGAGTGAGACCCTATATCTATTTTTTTTTTTTAAGGGAAAATTGGGCCGGGCGCGGTGGCTCAAGCCTGTAATCCTAGCACTTTGGGAGGACGAGACGGGCGGATCACGAGGTCAGGAGATCGAGACCATCCTGGCTAATACGGTGAAACCCCAACTCTACAAAAAAATACAAAAAACTAGCTGGGCGAGGTGGTGGGCACCTGTAGTCCCAGCTATTTGGGAGGCTGAGGCAGGAGAATGGCGTAAACCGGGGAGGCAGAGCTTGCAGTGAGCTGAGATCCGGCCATTGCACTCCAGCCTGGGCAACAAAGCGAGACTCCGTCTCAACAACAACAACAAAAAAGGGAAAATTGCAAAGAAGAATGAGAGGCTATGGGGGTGAGCTGTAACTGCCTGTGTAACCTCAAAACTGTCCCTTCCCCTCCCCGGGCCTCAGTGGCCTCATCAATACAATAGGGACACAGGATGTTGGCTGTGGTCAGATCACACAATGACTCTTGCCAGTTCAGCCACTCCTGCAGCAGGGCCCTGAGGACTGGCTCAGGGCTGCCCAGATACTGGCCATGCATGGCTTAGGAGCCCCAAGTCCGAGTGAGGTGCCTGGGAAGGAAAGAGGCAGGCAGGCTACTGCTCGCTGAGCTGGGATGTGAGGTCTGAGGAGGAGCCGAGTGAAGGCCAGAGATAGGGTCGGTGTTGCAGGAGGGGCTGGAGGAACAGCTAGTGGACACAGGAGAGGAGGTATAGGCGTGGACAGCCAGGGTAAGCAGCAAAAGGATTATATTCCGTAAATGATAGGAAACTGAGGGGATTAAGCGGGACAAGATCATGGTCAGAATGACCTGGGAAAGGCGTCATCCATGCAGTCCAGGGAGAAGATGGTGGAATCCGACACCAGCAGCAGTCAGGAGGTTTCAGCAGAAGCTGAGAAGGCTCCTGGCAGGAGGCAGAAGTGGAGTCCTTCTCTCCCGTCCATCCCAGACTGGGGACCACCTGGGGGGCAAAAGAGAGGCTCTGGTCTCCAGGTTAGGCATCTGGAGGCAGGATGAGCCCAGTGACTGTGTGCTGACTCCCACGTGTGCCTGGCCAGTCCAGCCCTCAGAACGAAGAGTCCACCCTCCGGCTGGACCAGGTCAGGCTGACCAAGGGCATGACTGACAGGCAGCCTCTTCCAAGGAGCTACGTTGTTTGACTCTCCTGGCTTCTCCCAGTGGCCAAGGCTTGTGGCACAGAATGATTTCCAGAAATCAACGGTTCTGGCCGGGCGTGGTGGCTCATGCTTGTAATACCAGCACTTTGGGAGGCCGAGGCAGGCCTGATGTCAGGAGTTCGAGACCAGCCTGGCCAACATGATGAAGTCCCATCTCTATTAAAAACACACACACACACAAAAAAAATACAAAAATTAGCCAGGCGTGGTGGTGCACACCTGTAATCCCAGCTACTAGGGAGGCTGAGGCAGGAGAATCGCTTGAACCTCAGGGGTGGAGGTTGCAGCGAGCCAAGATCGCATCACTGCACTCCAACCTGGGCAACAGAGCGAGACTCCATCTCAAAAATAAATAAATAAATAAATAAATAAATAAAACAATGGATCAAACGTCAACGTTGAAGTAGAGCAGACCATGTGCAAAGACAAATTCAAGAAGAAATTCCTCCATCTGGGCCCAGTAAAGGCTCACTGAACATTTACTATGTGTCAGGCTCTGGGCTAAGTGTGGGAGCCACGAAGAGGAGAAAGACAGGGCCTGAGAGTTCAGGGAGGCGACAGTGCCCAGAGATCCGTAGGCCCTGCAAACCCAAGGACACCAGGCAGTGAGCGCCAGGACTGGGAAAGACCTGGAAGATCTTGGCCTTTGTCAGTGGAGAGGAGATGGGAGGAAGGAGGAGGTCGGGAGTGCCAGGGGGTCAAGACAGCAGGGAGGGCACTGGAGGAGGGGGTCTGCAAGGGAGTGGGAGAAGGGGAGAAGGGAGGGGACTTCCCCATCCAACTCCAAGATCAAGGACCCCAGCCTGCCTTCCTCCAAGCCAGGTTTTGGTGGAGACACAGAAGCAGGGCCATGGGCCATTTTCACCTTTTAAAAACCACAGCCATTCGAAGCCAGGCGCTGGAGCCAAATTTCTGGGAGAGACAGAGTCCCTGTGGGCGCTTCCCCTGACGTCAATCGGGGTTTCTCTTGTGTGTCTGCGGCTTTGACAGGAGGAGGCCAGTTTAGGGGGCTGAGCTAAGAGAAGGAGAAGAGGACCCAAGGCCAAGCGCCGCTCCCATTCTTCCAACCTTCCTGCCCATGGATGGAGCCCTTGTCAGGGTGGTTCGGGGACCCTGCTCATCAGTAGGGCAGGTGTCAGTTACAGGACAGGAGCTGGGGGCATCTAGAATCCTAAACACCATGGTGACCTCTGCGCCCTAACATGAAAGCCACACCCCGTGTATTCTGGGAGGCTCTGTGCCAAAGAAGCCATCTTGATGCAGGGCAAGTGAGCCCCAGAATTGAGGCTTAGCCCGGGAGCACTCTTGGCTTCACCCAGGAAAGAATTCAAGGGTGGGCCAGGCGCGCTGGCTCACATCTGTACTCCCAGAACTTTGGGAGGCTGAGGCAGGCAGATCACTTGAGGTCAGGAGTTTGAGATCAGCCTGGCCAACATGGTGAAACCCCATCTCTACTAAAAATGCAAAAATCAGCCAGGTGTGGTGATGGACGGCCTGTAATCCCAGCTACTCGGGAGGCTAAGGCAGGAGAATTTCTTGAAACCAGGAGGTGGACGTTGCAGTGAGCTGAGATGGCACCACTGTATTCCAGCCTGGGTGACAGAGCAAGACTCTACCTCAAAAAAAAAAAAAAAAAAAAAAGGCTGGGTACAGTGGCTCACACCTGTAATCCCAGCACTTTGGGAGGCCGAAGCAGGTGGATTACTTGAGGTCAGGAGTTTGAGACCAGCCTGGCCAACATGGTGAAACCCCGTCTCTACTAAAAATATAAAAATTAGCTGAGCATGGTGGTGCATGCCTGTAATCCCAGCTACTCAGGAGGCTGAGGCAGGAGAATCGCTTGAACCTAGGAAGCGGAGGTTGCAGTGAGCTGAGATCACACCACTGTACTCCAGCCTGAGCGACAGAGTAAGACTCTGTCTCAATTAAAAAAAAAAAAAAAAAAGGAATTCAAGGGTGGAGCTGGTGGTGTTAAACAGCACCTTTCACTGAAGCAGCAGTGTACAGAGACAGCAGGGCTGCTGCTCCTTGCAGAGCAGGGTTATCCTATAAGCAGTGTGTCCAGAGGCAGGCCTGCACTCTATTTATACCCACTTTCAATTATATGCAAATTAAGGGGTGGTTCACGCAGGTATTTCTAGGATGAGGGTGGTAACTTCCAGGTTGCTGGGTCATTGCCATGGAAAGGGGCGGGAACTTTCAGGTGTTGCCACGGCAATGGCGAACTGACATGGCACAGGGGTGGGCGTGTCTTAGGGGAGGTTCTGCCTCCGACATGCTTTAGCTAGTCCTCAATTTGGTCTGGTGTCTAAGCCCCGCCTCTGGAATCAAGTCCCACCTCCTACCTCATTTTGAGGTAGAGGTGGCACTATCTGCCACTAAGGGATAGTAGATGCCTCTTTGGCGAAGACCTTCATCTCAGGGTTCCCAAGACCTGTCCACCTGCCTGCCCCTCCCTCCCCCTGCCCAGTCCAGCCACCTAGCTCCAGGCCAGAGCTCCTGCAGTGGCCCCCTGGCAGCCCTTCACATTCCAATCCTCTTGACACGGCTGCCAGTCCAGGTTTCGGGAGTTCAGCCCAGCTCCCAGGCACTGAGCTTCTCAGATAGGGAAACTGAGACCCAGAGAGGGCCCAGGTGCTCTCTGGCACACCCTGTGTCCTCAGGCCCTGCACAGGCATCAAGGCACATTTTGCTGGAGAGAGAAAGCGACTGAAGCCATCTCTTCACCCACCACGCCCACCCAGTCCCAGCCGGTTGTAGGGGCTGGGGGTGCAAATATAGGAGGGACAAAGATCGCCTTCAACACACACCTGCCCCCGTCAGCTCCACACAAGTAGCCTGTCCCAACACACGCTGATGTCCTAGTCTGACACCATCTGAGCCTTGAACCCAAACCCAGAGCGATACCAACATCCAAGCCAGCTAAGCTCAACTACAACCCCAGACAGAGCACCAGCCATGGCCCCTGCAACCCCAGACTAAACCTGACCCTGACCCCAGACTCAAGGCTAACCTCTACCCTGGACTGAATCCCGATTCCAGCTCCTCTCGGAAACCATCACCTGTCCCACACTGCAGTCCAGCCATGGCTCCAGGCTGAGCCCTGACCCGACCCCAATCTTAGATCCAGTCCTGACCCCTACCCCAGACTGAGCCCTGACTCTGGCTCTAAACTAACCTTGGCCCCGACCCTCGACCAAACCCAGTCCCTGCCCTGGACAGAGCCCTGAGCTCCACACCAAACCAAACCCCAACTCTCCACTCAGACTGAGCTCCAACCTGGAAATAGTCTGGTTCCTGAGCCCACAATAGGCTGAGCTCTGACTCCAGTGCCAAGCCCTGATCCTCACCGTGACCTCAAACTAAATCTGACCCCAAGGCAGAGCCCTGACCTAGCACAGACAGCCCAGGAAAGGCTCTGAGGACAGCAGACACGAGCCCATCCCCTCTGCTGCCAGCAGGACTGGGGCCACCAGGTACTGGGGAGGAAGAGAGGATACAGGCCACTCATGTGCTGTCACCCTGGCCAGCCCCGCCCTCCCTGGCTCAGGCTTATCAAATTGTGGGGTGGGGGCTGCACAGCCTGCCTGCCTCTGTGTGGATGAATGAAAGGCTGGCAGAGGGGATCTGGATCCTTCCACGCTGCTGCAGACGGGTCTTTCAAGGAAGAGAGATGGACCCAGGGGAAGGTCCTGGCCCAGATGGGACCAAGGAAAGCCTGGCATTGGACCACTGACCCCAAGAGAAGCAGAAAATGTCCTGAGCCTACTGGACAGGGGCCATGCTCTGCAGAGGATACAGCCAATGCAGCCACCACACCAGGGCACAGGGCTAGGAGGCTTAGCAGTGCAGGACCCCCGACCTCCTAATATCAGGAGATGAAGGACTGGAGGGGAAATGGTCCAAATCCTCAGGGCTAGCTGGGTCTTGGGGAACTCTGAGCCTCAGGGGCTACTGCTCCTTCCCATCCAGGTGCCCTCTGGTCTCCAGACACGGGGCCAAGGCCCCCAGGAAGGCCACCTGAGCCCCCCTTCCTCATGGCCCCAGTCCCTGGCCCCAGTCCCCTCCTTGCTGTGAGAACGTGCACTCGCAGCCGCCGGGAAGAGATCAGCCTGAAGGAATGTGCTGTCTGGGGGCCAGCGGACAGGATGGGCCGCCGGAGAGGGAGCGAGTGAGGAGAGCCGGGGAAGATCGGAGCTGGGAAGGAAAACTGAGATGAACGGGGGCAGCAAGCCAGGCCGCGCCGGCCCAGCCATTGTTCCCAGCCCCGCAGGTCAGGTGCACCGGGCCCGCGGCCCGATCCCAGCCTCTGCTCAGCACCAGCTGCCCAGACTTCCCCAGGCCTGCCTGCCTCCCTCCTGTCCCAGAGCCTAACCTCTGGGGTCCTGCCCAGCCTAGGAAAAAGACAAAGCCTGTCCTCTGTGCCCCTAGACAGCCCTCTGGGCCTCTGTCTGCTTCTTGGCAATGTTTCCTCTCTCACCCCCAAGGCCCTGGTCCTTCCACAAGCCTTACTCTGTCCAGACCTCCCTTGTGGGAGGAAGTCTTTGGTTTCCATGGTCTGATAAGCTAATCCACACACTGGTGTTAATAGCTGATAATGACTGAGATCAGCTCTCAAGTGTGGTCCCGGACCAGTAGCTAGCTCCATATCACCTGGAAACTTGTTAGAAAGGCAAATTATCAGGCCCAGCCCAGACCTACTGGATCAGAAACTCTGGAAATGACACCCGGTGGTCTGTTTTATGTTTTTGTAGCTTTTGTTTTGGAGACAGGGTCTTGCTCTGTCTTCCAGGCTGGAGTGCAGTGGTGCAATCATAGCTCACTGCAGCCTCAAACTCCTGGGCTCAAGCAGTCCTCCTGCCTCAGCCTCCCAAGCAGCTGGGGCTACAGGCATGCACCATATTTGGCTAATTTTTTTAACAGCTTGTAGAGACAGGGTCTCTCTATGTTGCCGAGACTGGCCTCAAACTCCTGGCCTCAAGCCATCCTCCCACCTCAGCCTCCCAAAGTGCTGGGATTGAGTCGCCATTCCTAGCCTCAGTGGTCTGTTTTAACAAGCCTTCTAGGAGATTATCATGCACATTCAGGTTTGAGAACTACTGACTTAGAACTCAACATATGTCCATAGAAATAACAACAGGCCAGGCATGGTGGCTTACACCTGTAATCCTAACACGTCAGGAGGCTGAGGCCAGAGGATCACCTGAGGCTGGGAGTTTGAGACCAGCCTGGGCAACATAGTGAGACCCCATCTGTACAAAAAATTTTAAAAATTAGCCAGGCGTGGTGGCGCATACCTGTTCTCTCAGCTACTTAGGAAGCTGTGGCGGGAGGATTACTTGAGCCTGGAAGGTGGAGATTGCAGTGAGCTATCATTGCACCACGGCACTCCAGCCTGGGTGACTGAGTGAGACCCTATCTCTATTTAAAAAAAAAAAAAGAAAAGAAAAATTAAAAAAGAGGCCAGGCATGGTGGCTAGTGCCTATAATCCCAGCACTTTGGGAGGCCGATGCAGGTGGATCACTTGAAGTCTTGGCCAAGAGTTCAAGACCGGCCTGGGCAACATGGAGAAAATCCATCTCTACTAAAAATACAAAAATTAGCCAGGCATGGTGGCACATGCCTGTAGTCCCAGCTACTCAGAAGGCTGAAGCAGGAGAATCTTTTGAGCTCAGGAGGCGGAGGGGGCAATGAGCTGAGATTAAGCCACTGCACTCCAGCCTAGGTGACAGAGTGAGACTGAGAAAGAAGGAAGGAGAGAAAGGAAAGAAAGAGGGAAGAGGGAGAGAGAGGAAGGAAGGAAGGAAGGAAGGAAGGAAGGGAAAGGAAAGAAAGAGAGAGGAAGGAAGGAAGGAGAGAAAGAAAAAGAAGAAAGAGAGAGAGAGAAAGAAAGAGGAAAGAAACAGGAAAGAAGGAGAGGAAGGAAGGAAGGAGAGAAAGAAAAAAGAAAGAGGGAGAGAAAGAAAAAAGAAAGAGAGAGAGAAAGAAAGAAAGAGGAAAGAAGAGGAAGGAAGGAAGGAAAAAAGAAAGAAAGAAAGAAGGAAAGAGAGAAAGGAAAGAGGAAAGAAGGAGAGAGAGGAAGGAAGGAAGGAGAGAGAGAAAGAGAGAGAGAGAAAGAAAGAAAGAAAAAAAGAAAAAAGAAAGAAGGAGAGAGAGGAAGGAAGGAGAGAGAAAGAAGAAAGAAAGAAAAAGAAAGAAAGAAAGAAAGAAAGAAAGAAAGAAAGAAAAGAAAGTTGAATGAATGAATGAACAAGTGAGTGAATGGGTTTTAAGAAAGCCCAGTCTTATCCCCAGACTTGAGTAGAATGGTTTCTTCTTGTCCATCTGGTGTCCAAGTCCTGTGGATAGTTGAGAGCTACAGACTAGAACAGAGAAAGACTGACAGCTGACTCCCTCAGAGACACAGCAGGTCTCAGCAACTTCACCTGCCAAGAGCCCACTCAGCAGGTGGGGCCTGAGCCAGACTCAAAGAGGCCCAGTGAAAGCTGATGGGAGGAGGTGGTCTACCAAGCCAATAGGAAGTAGTGACAACAGTCTGGGACTGGGGGCTCATGCCTGTAATCCTGTAATCCCAGCACTTTGGGAGGCTGAGGTGAGCCCAGGAGTTTGAAACCAGCCTGCCAACATGGTGACACCCCATCTCTACTAAAAACACAAAAATTAGCTGGGCGTGGTAGCACATGCCTGTAACCCCAGTTACTCAGGAGGCTGAGGCAAAAGAATTGTTTGAACCCAGGAGGTAGAAGTTACAGTGAGCCCAGATCGCACCACTGCACTCTCAGCCTGGGCAACAGAGTGAGACTCCATCTCAAAAACAAACAAACAGGACGGGCGCAGTGGCTCACGCCTGTAGTCCCATCACTTTGGAAGGCCACGGTGGGCGGATCACGAGGTCAGGAGATCGAGACCATCCTGGCTAACACAGTGAAACCCTGTCTCTACTAAAAATACAAAACAATTAGCGGGGCGTGGTGGTGGGCACCTGTAGTCCCAGCTACTTGGGAGGCTGAGGCAGGAGAATGGTGTGAACCCAGGAGGCGGAGCTTGCAGTGAGCCAAGATCGCACCGCTGCACTCCAGCCTGGACAGAGCAAGACTCCATCTTAAAAAAAAAAAAAAAAAAAATGGACCCAAACTCGGATTGCCAGTCCCCTGAACATTGAACTTGGCTCCTTCAGAAATCTCCTAAGATCAGGCTGAACCTCAGGGACGGGGACAGAGCTGAGCCCAGCAGTGGGGTCCGGGGACTTCTGCTGCAGGGAGGGGACCAGAAGCTGCAGGGTGAGAACCCAGCATGGTCTGAATCTTGTGAACTCATCCCTGAATCTAGCGCTTTTTTTGTTTTTGTTTTTTGTTTTTTTTTTGAGACAGAGTCTCACTCTGTTGCCAGGCTAGAGTGTACTGGCGCCATCTCGGCTCACTGCAACCTCTACCCCCTGGGTTCAAGTGATTCTCCTGCCTCAGCCTCCTGAATAACTGGGACTACAGGCACATGCCACCATGCTCGGCTAATTTTTGTATTTTTAGTAGAGACGGGGTTTCACCATGTTGGCCAGGATGGTCTCGATCTCTTGACATCATGATCCACCAGCCTCGACCTCCCAAAGTGCTGGGTTTACAAGCGTGAACCATGGCACCTGGCCTGAATCTGACCTTTGAATCAGGTCTCTCCTGAAGCTGGCATTGCCCTTTCCAGAACTTCAGAGCAACGTGATGCCTACAGTCCTCTTGGCTTTCCCAGCTGCCTGGGTCTTACCCAGGCTTGGCCACCTGTGACTTAATTGTAGCTCCTGTCTCCAGAATAAATTAGAGAGATGGACAAGACCTGTCTTAACCTCCTTTTGCTTTGTTTTGTTTTTCTTTTTCTTTGAGACAGAGTCTCGCTCTGTTGCCCAGGCTGGAGTGCAGTGGTGCAATCTCGGCTCACTGCAACCTCCACCTCCCAGGTTCAAGCCATTCTCCTGCCTCAGCCTCCCCAGTAGCTGGAATTACAGGCACCCACCACCACACCCAGCTAATTTTTGTATTTCAAAGCCCCTATTAACAATTCAAGATAGCCAGGCATGGTGTCATACACCTGTAGTCCCAGCTACTCTGAAGGCTGAGGCAGGAGGATCGCTTGAGCCCAGGAATTCCAGGCTGTAGTTTGCTATAATCCCACCGCTTCATTCCAGCCTAGGTGACAGAGCAAGACCCTGTCTCTAAAAAAATAAAAATAAAAATAAAAAATAAAAAATAAAAAAAATTCAAGGCTCTGATAAGTCCTGCAAGATCATCGCCTGTCTGACTTGTGTTTCCTAGGCTTCTTGGATCCAGAAGATTTTCCCCCTCCCAAAGTAATAGTCGATGGAGCATCACTTGGGAAACACATCCGAAGTGCAGAGGGCATCCTTCCAGAGTTCTGAGGAGGAAAACAGGAGTTGGAGAAGCATCTTGCTAAGGAGGCATAGAAGGCAGGGCATACTGGAGATCCACAAAGGCTCAGCCTCTCTCAACCTCCAGAAGCCCCCATCTCCAGAGCCACTGTCCCCAGAAAAGGTGTCATTGAGCAGAAACCTCAGACAAGGGGCACGATCCCTTAGCTGTCTAAGAGACAGCCTCGGGTAGGCTGGTGCACCCAGCCAGCAAGGGAATGATGGGCATCTCCCAGCATGCCCAGGGGAAGGTACAGCCTGGTCCTCTGGTTGGACTTGAATTCTCAGACCAGCTCAACTGTCTACACCTGACTCCCCAGCTCTGCACAGCAGGACATCCGACATCTGTCCACTCCCCCTCCCCTGATTCTGTCCTCTCCTAGCTCTTCTGCATCTGCCTAGGGTGTGAGATGACCCCTTAACCCCCCACCTGGGGGCTTGGAGGCTCCCGTCCTCTTTGGAGTGGAGGGGAGAAAAAAAACTCCTGCTTCAGCTCCCTCCCGCCTGCTTAGACTCTTGGCTGCCTTCTGAAGCTAGACAATACAGGGAAATGTTTGCACCCAAACAACTTTGCTGCATCAGGAACTGCTTGACCCTGCCCAGGAAAGTAAACTCCTAGAGCTCCACCCTTCTGCTCCCTCGGTCTGCAAACCAGGGATCAAGGCCGGAGGGGCAGCCCAGCAAGGGGTTATCAGAGCCAAAGGGGTCACAGGTGTCCCAAGGTGGGCAAGAGGGGAAAGCTCAGGGGTTACCTCTCCCTAGGGACCCGGGCTTGCCTTCCTGGCTAATTCAGAAAAGGAGTTCTCTCCTTGACCGTGAAATATGCAAAAGCCAGATTGCCAGTATTTTTCTGGAGAGCTGTGGCTCTGAATTTAATCTGGCCTAAAGATAATGAAAATAGCACTTTGACTTGATTTGAAAAATGTATTAATTCATTCCACAAGCATTTGCTGCTCTTGGGTTCTGTGCCAAGCCTAGCATTGGGCACTGGAGATCCAGTGTGGGTCAGCTAAACGCTGCCCTGGAGAGACCCACGGTCTAATGGGGGGAAGAGACACACAGTGGAATCGGAGGGCAGGGGGCTCTGCTTGGTCCCCAGCTGAAGTTCCCCCTGGGAAATGCCAACCTTGGCTAAACTAAAGGTTCGGGAGATTGGCACACACATGGCTGGGACAGGTTAGGGGGCCTGTCACCAAATGCACCTGCAGCCGTGTGACCACCCTACCATGGAAACTATAGGGTCAGTGCATAGTTTGCAAAACCGGAGGTCCTGTCCCCATATTTGATAAAGACTCCAATGCCCTCCAGGGTCCCCTCCCGGCAGCCCTTCCCTTCCTCTCCGACGGGAAGTCCCTTTGCCAACCTCAACACAGCCCTGAGGTGATGAACATCAGCTGTGAGCCAACAGACCATTGAGAAAAGTAACATGGGGTAAGAGAAGATCGGCTTCTCCTGGCTTGTGGGCACAAACACAAATACGTGGACACTCCCAGAGGATGACCTCCGGGCATTCCTGTGCATTGACCTTTGGGACATGTCAACTTCCTGTTTCCAGCAGCGTGGTGTGGAGGGGAGGGAGAACCAGTGAAACAGTCAAACAATGACTGCCCACCCCACCCAGGCTTCCAACTCAATCCTAGTGGAGCTCGGACCGTCTTAACCTTTGGGGACATCAAGCATGAGGTGGAAGGGGCCAGGAAGATGGAGAGCAGGAGGCCAGGGGCGGCTAAGGTCAAGACAGTCAGTCTGTTTGTCACGGCCCCTCACGCCCACCTTGCCCGTGTGCCAGAGACTGTGTGTTTTCATCTTTTTCTTGGAGGGGGAGGGCTGCGGCTCAGAGCTTTGAGTGATGAGTTAAGTGACAATGAATTTGAACCACATGGAGCCCGGGCTTAAGGGGAAAGTGTTTTGGTGAAATGCAGCTGGGATTTCATCAGCCCCCACCCCCCAGACAGTACAAAAATAGTCCAGGCCAGGCAGGCTGTGACCCACAGGCCTGGCCCAATTTCGCCACCCCCTGTCCCAGAGAAAGGCTCGGAGTGGCCTCTTTCCCTCGATCTGGGTTTCGTAATCTGCCTTGTTGTTTTGGTTGCCGGTTTGTTGATGGGCTGGGTTTGTCTGGGAGAATTTGCTCCCTCTGGAAGAGAGGGTGACGCCAGGAGACCCTCTCTTACTGTTTGTAACAAGTCCCCTTGGGGTGTCGGGGAGGGGCCAGAGCTGGGCTTGCTGGCCCCAGGCGGGGAAAGAGTGACATAGTCAACAGCTTGGGACCAAGACCAGCTCAGGGAGCCCTGCAACTTTGGGGATGTGGGTGGGTCATGCGTGACGGGGCAAGAGGTGGACTTCACTCAAGCAAGAGCTGAAAGGTATATCACCCTCTCAAAGCCAGCGCCACCCTTCAGAGGGGGAAACTGAGGCAGAGGCAGGGTATGAGTGATCCCAGGCACTGGAATCTGTTAACAGCACAGAGGAGGCATCCGGAAGTGTTTGTGGGTTGAGAAAATGACAAAAGCCCTTTGCACCCATCCCTCTCAGCTGAGCCCAGGAAGGAAAGGAAGGCAGGGTTCCCTGAAACCCCCACCCCAGGGCACACCGGAAGGTGGACAGGCCCCACCTCCCTGAGCCCCACCTCCCATCATCTCCTTCCCTCCTTCCCCAGATGTGAACGGTGGTAGCCACTCCTGAAGCCACCTCCCCGGCTTGGGATGAGGGGAGGAACCGTGCCCTTGCAGGCTGGTGGCAGCAGGACCACAGAGCGGCAGCTCCCAGAGGGAAAGAGAAGCATCCGCTGTGAGGCCAGGGGCTGCTGGGATGGGGAGCGAGCCTAGGGTACAGGGCCACTGATTTGATAGTCAAAAGTCACATCCAGGCGGGGCGTGGTGGCTCACACCTATAATCCCAGCACTTTGGGAGGCAGAAGTGGGCAGATCATCTGAGGCCAGCAGTTCGAGATCAGCCTGGCCAACATGGCGAAATCCCATCTCTACTAAAAATAGGAAAAATTAGCAAGGCGTGGTGGTGGGCACCTGCAATCCCGGTTACTCTGGAGGCTGAGGCAGGAGAATCGCTTGAATCAGGGAGGCAGAGGTTGCCGTGAACCAAGATCACACCATTGCACTCCAGCCTGGGCAACAAGAGCGAGACTCCGACTTAAAAAAAAAAAAAAAGGAAGAAGAGGAAGAGTCACATCCAGAAACTCGACCCATCCTGGCTACCTAGAACAAGGCTGAGGCTTGCCATTTTGTCCGTTGGTATCATGTGTGACAATCCCCAAGTGAGCGCAGCCGCAGGGACACAGGTGTTCAAGGCCACTTTGAGAACTAGTCTCCCATCTCACAGGACTCAGGCAGGACACATCCTCCCGGGTGACCGACCAGAGCACCGAGGCCCAGAGACACACACTCCTGGGGACCAGGGGTGGAACAGGGCAAGTGGCCCTTAAACACTGCTGGACATGTGCCTTAGGACCATAGCAAGGGACATCAAGGATGACCCAGACTGACCCGGGTTGCCCATCTGTACTCAGGCCCTCAGGGTGGGGCGAGGGACCAGGAACGGCCACCCTGAGAGACTGTGGGGGTAGCCAGACTGGCCGGGGGTAAAACCAGAGCCTTCTGTCCAGCACCAGGCAGGGGTACTGAACCCATCACTCCAACTCCCTGCCCAGGGGCTGAACCAGCAGCTTCCCCCTCATGCCAAGTTCAACAGTGTAAAGTCAAGTTAATCTCAGCCTTATCAGAGTCACAACACTTTGGGAGGCCAAGGTGGGAGAATCGCTTGAGGCCAAGAGTTCAAGACCAGCCTGGGCAACATAGCAAGACTGCATCTCTACCAAAAAAAAAAAAAATTAGCCAGGCGTGGTGGTATGTACCTGTAGTCCTAGCTACTTAGGAGGCTGAGGCCAGAGGATCACTTGAGCCCATGAGTTGGAAGCTGCAGTGAACTATGATCATGCCACTGCACTCCAGCCTGGGTGACAGAATAAGACCCTGTTTCCAAAAAGAAAAAAAGAAAAATAAAGAGGCCGGGCATGGTGGCTCATGACTGTAATCCCAGCACTTTGGGAGGTCGAGGCAGGCAGATCACCTGAGGTCAGGAGTTCAAGACCAGCCTGGCCAACATGGTGAAACCCCGTCTCTAATAAAAATACAAAAATTAGCTGAGTGTGGTGGTACATACCTGTAATCCCAGCTACCTGGAGAGCTGGGGCACGAGAATCTCTTAAACCTGGGAGGCGTAGGTTGCAGTGAGCCAAGATCGTGCCACTGAACTCCAGCCTGAGTGACAGAGCAAGACTCTGTCTCAAAAACAAAACAGAAAAAAGAAAAAGAAAAAAACCGTCTCCACTGACCCCGTCAGGCCATAGCTCCCCAGGGAGAGCCAGGCCCCTAGGACTTCAAGACAGGGCCCATGTTGGTCCTTCCTGCCTCAGTCTCCCCGTGCAGGGCAGGGCCAGAGCACCTCAAAAGCACACAGGAAGCATGGCCGGGGCGCCCCCTTTCTCCCCGCCTCTGCCCCCTGCCCCAGGGACCCGAGGACCCAGTCTGTATGGAAAGCCCTGCTGGCCTGGCCTCCTTCCCTGCTCTTGCTACCCGGAGAGTTTCTGCTCCCTCCACTCCATTGTTCTCCCAGCACTGCTGATCCCCTCCACTGACCTTGGCCCTGGGCCAGCCCCCACAGGCCAGATTGAGCCCAGCTGAGGCACAGGGACATCACGCCAAGGCTCTGGGAAGCCTGATCCCACACCCGGAGTTTGGGGAATGCGGGAAGTTGCCTCTCGGCCCTCTTGGCTGAGCTGTGAATTAGGGGCTCAGTGGGGCAGCACCACAGAGACACACCAATGGAATCGGAGGGCAGGGGGCTCTGCTTGGTCCCCAGCTGAAGCTCCCCCTGGGAAATGCCAACCTTGGCTAAACTAAAGGCTCGGGAGATTGGCACACACATGACTGGCATGGGCTAGGGGACCTGTCACCAAATGTACCTGCAGCCGTGTGGCCGCCCACCATGGAAACTAGAGGATCGGTGCATAGTTTGCAAAACCAGAGGTCCTGTCCCCATGTTCGATAAAGACTCCAATGCCTCCTGGGGTCCCCTCCCGGCAGCCCTTCCCATCCCCTCTAATGGGACGTCCCTTTGCCAACCTCAACACAGCCCTGAGGTGATGAAGTCACCTGCACTGGAGTCCCGGCTCTGCCACTTCTCAGCTATGTAGATACATGACTTTGCCTCTCTGAGCCTCAGTTTCCTCATCTGTAAAATGGGGATGACACCGGGGCCTTCCAGCCAAGGGTGTTGTGGGGAGTATGTGGGTTATCACATCATGTAGACGTCCTCTCTGTGTGCCTGGCACAAAGAAAGGAAGGGCCTCGTGAAGGGCACCTCTCATGCTTCCTAGAGAAGATTGGGGACTCTGGGTGACGAGAGAAGTTGCTAGAGCATACCTGCGGATGGAATGAGATGGGAAGGTCCATCAGGGTGGTCCAAGGATGATGCCAATGGCCCCGGAAATGCTCGTTCTGTCTCTGTAGGTCTGCTAGCAGGTCAGACAGCTACAGACACAGAGGGAAGCCCCCTCACACACACCAGGGGAGACCCCTAACCCCAGCCTTGGAAGCCCTGGTGATCATAAAAACAATTAGCAGGTGTGGTGGCACATACCTTTAGCCCCAGGTACTCAGGAGACTGAGATGAGAGGATCACTTGAGCCCAGGGGTTTGAGACTAGCCCTGGGCAACATAGCAGGACCCAATCTCTATAAAAATTTAAAAATTAGACAGGCATGGTGATGTGCACCTGTAGTCCCAGCTACTTGGGAGGCTGAGGTGGGAGAACCGCTTGAGCCTAGGAGTTTGAGGCTGCAGTGAGCGGTTGCAGTGAGCTATGACTGTGCCACTGCACTCCAGCCTGGGCAACAGAGCAAGACCCTGTCTCAGAAAAAAAAAAAAAAAAAAAAGGCATGGGCCAGGCACAGTGGCTCACGCCTGTAATCCCAACACTTTGGGAGGCTGAGGCAGGTAGATCACCTGAGGTCAAGAGTTCGAGACCAACCTGAGCAACATGGTGAAACCCCGTCTCTACTAAAAATACAAAAATCAGCCAGGCGTGGTGGCGCGTGCCGATAATCCCAGCTACTCCAGAGGCTGAGGCAGAAGAATTGCTTGAACCCGGGAGGTGGAAGTTGCAGTGAACCGAGATCGCACCACTTCACTCCAGCCTGGGCAACAAGAGTAAAACTCCATCTCAAAACAAAACAAAACAAACAAAAACGTGGAGGTACCCAGGCTTTGAAGTCAGACTCTGTGGTTTGAATCCCAGGCAGCACCCTCACCTCAGGATCAGCTGTTCCCCCAGGAGACTGGGCCACAGTGGGTGGGTTCTCCAAGGTTGACCTCTTGGCCCTGCGCAGCCTCAAACTCCCACCTTTAGAAGAGCCAGGGGAACCCAGCTCCATCCCTGGCCATCGGGACCAGATCATGCAAAGCCCATCTTTGTTTGACTTTGGAAGGCTTGATAAGGCAGGGCACTGCCCTTCCACACCTGGACACCTCGTCTGATGGCCTGGGGGAGATAGGACAGATGGCCCTGGTAACTCAGCCAGTTCTGCTTCTCCTCCTGGGCAGAGCCCAGGGACATCACCTCTGAGGGCCTCAGTGCCATCCCTCTCGCTGTCTGGCTCTGTCTACCTCCGTCTCTGCTCTTTCTGTCTCCCCCACCCCACCCCAACACTCAGAGAGTTCGAAGGAGCAGCAGTCAAGGACACAGATTTGACCAGGCATGGCGGTTCATATCCGTGATCCCAGCACTTTGGGAGGCCAAGGCAGGAGGATCGCTTAAGTCCAGGAATTTGAGACCAGCCTGGGCAACATAGTGAGACCCCACCTCTACTTTTTTTTTTTTTTTTTTTTTGAGATGGAGTCTCACTATGTCACCCAGGCTGGAGAGCAGAGGTGTGATCTCGGCTCGCTGCAACCTTTGCCTCCCAGGTTCCAGTGATTCTCCTGCCTCAGCCTCCTGAATAGCTGTCGCTACAGGCATCCATCCGCCACCACACCCAGCTAATTTTTGTATCTTTAGGAGTTTCACCATGTTGCCCAGGCTGGTCTTGAACTCCTGAGCTCAAGTGATTTGCCCACCTCAGCCTCCCAAAGTGCTGGGATTACAGGCATAAGCCACCGCATCCAGCCAAGAGATTCCATCTCTTAAAAAAAATCATATATATATATATAAAAGCCAGGTGTGGCAGCTTGCACCTGTAGTCCCAGCTAATCAGGAAGCTGAGGCAGGCGGATTGCTTGAGTCCAGAAGTTCAAGGCTACGGTGAGCTATGATCATGCCACTGCACTCTAGCCTGGGCAACAGAGACTTTGTCTAACAAAAGGAGGTGGGGGACACAGACTTTGGAGCCAGACTTCCCAGTTTGCATCCCAGCTCTGCTACCCAATAACCAAGCAGAACTTAAGCCTCAGGTTCCCCATCTGTAAAATGGGTTACATGGTAACAACAGTGCCTCCCTCCCAGGGAGACTGGAAGGAGTTAGCACAAGCAAAGTCCTCAGAACAGTATCTGGCCCATAGCGAATATTTAATAAATGCTAGCCCTCATTATTTTTTATTTGTGTCTTCATCCTGCATGTTTGCTGACTCAAATTTTCCATGGGTAAGGAGGTACAGGAGAAGGCATGGGGCTCTGTGGTTTGAATTGCCTGTTGCTCCAGGCCTCCGGGCTGCAGGCTAAAACAATAAAGAACTTCTTTCAATCAGAGCCAATGATGCCTCGATAAAGCTTGACCACAGAATGCAGGATTGCCAGGCTCTGCAAACACACCCCAGGTCTCGGAGGCTGGGCCAGCACCAGAGCTGAGACCATTCCGGCAAGCAGGCAGCAAGGTCCCTAGTTCCAGGCCACGGGCTGTGGCCGTCCCCTGCTTCCCTCCTTACCCCCACTCACCCCAGCCCTGCACGCCAACTCTCCGGCCTTCACCCCAAGGCTATTCACGTCCCCTATCCTAGGAGACTGAGAATCTGGGAAGGCAGCGTTACAGAATCCTTGAATCTTGGAGTTACAATGCTTTAGCGTAGTGCTAGGAGGTTGCCTCACACAGCCTCAGGCTCCTTGCAAGAATAACCTCTGCCGGCCACGTTCAGTGGCTCACGCCTGTAATCCTAGCACTTCGGGAGGTCGAGGCAGGCAGATCACCTGAGGTCAGGAGTTCAAGACCAGCCTGGCCAACATGGTGAAACCCTGTCTCTACAAAAAATTAACCGGGCGTGGTGGCGTGCGCCTGTAATCCCAGCTACTCTGGAGGCTGAGGCAGTAGAATTGCTTGAACCTGGGAGGCAGAGGCTGCAGTGAGCTGAGATCGTGCCATTGCGCTCCAGCCTGGGCGACAAGAGTGAGACTCCATCTTAAAAAAAAAAGAAGAAGAAAAAAAGAAAAGAAGAGAAAAGAAAAAAAATAACCTCTGCCATTGCCATGTTCCTAACAGAGAGCAGTCCCACCAGCTTGGATCCCTCCATGACGGGGAGCTCACTACCACAATTGTGACTTAAGACTCCCACATGCTTTTAGCTCACATGCTTTAGCTCACATGTCCCTAGTGAGGTCAGAGGGGCCTACAACCCCACTGAAGAGGAACCTGTCCATGCCACCACCAGGCAGTTCCCATGGGTGTCTCTGCCCTGGCAGTCCTTTGTGCCTGAGATGTTCATTTCTTCCAGATGCCCTTGGGTGATCTCATCCTCAGGCTTTCGTCTCTGAGTCTGGGGCCCCTGGGGGCACATCCAGCCTCTACCCTGCCGAGCACGGGTGTTGGCAGGGAAGCGGGGAGGAGAAGAGAGGAGTCCTGGCAAGGGACAGCAGGGCTGGTTGTGTGAAGTGAGTTTCGTGATGGGGACCCAGTGCAGTGCCCCGCCCTCCAACAGTTGGTGGCACCCCCTGCCGTGCCTGAGGCATCCCAGGAGGGCATGGGCAACCAGGCGATCCAGGGGGGTTCGGAGGCTTTTTCAAGTGCTGCCAAGGGGCTGCCAGGTGTGTTGGTGCAAAGTGACTGCTGTCACCACCCCTGGGAGGGGACATGTGTCCAGATTATGTCTAAACTAACCTGGTCCCCAGGCAGCACCCAGGAGAAGCCGCATGAGCCCTCTGCACATAGGACCGTGCCTCAGGACAGGGAACCCAGGCAGCACCGACTCCAGACCCAGCTAGGCACTGGAAGAGGCTGGGTGACCGCAGGGCCCCAGCTGTCCAGATGTGCAGCCAGCATTCTGCCGTGGAGACGGGGCGGAGCTGCCGCGAGGGGCCCAGATGGGCCGCGTTAACCTGGGAACAGGCTCTTCGGGGCCCAGATGCTCTATGTTTAGCCGGCTAGCTGGTTTTGGTCTCCAGATGTGGGCCTGGGGTGAGGGGCGGGACATAGATCCAGATGCATGCACTATGTGCAGACGAAGCTGCAGGGCCCAGCTGCAGCACCCAGGCCCAGGGGCTCCCCCATCGGGCACTTCTCCAGCACCCCAATCCACACTTACTGGCCCCTAGGCTAAGAGGGCAAGGTTCACTCAGGCTCAGAAGCTGGCAGAGCCCACAGGCACCCTCATGGCAGGAACAGGGACAGAGCCCAGACACCTGCCCAATGCCACACAAGCCAGGGACAGGCAGGACCCCCAACAAGAGTAGAGAGTCTGGGGTCCCTCCAGTCACAGGCAGCTGCAGATGAGGGGTCTGCAGAAATGCCTTCCTCTCCCTAACCCACACAGGCACTCTCAGACACTCACAATTAAGTAATCTGGACAGCCATGGCCAAGCAGTGGGAGGAGGGGCTGCATTCACGGTGGAGGAGAATTCCCAGGGGACATAGTCCTGCCCCAGAGGGATCTCAAAGAATCCAACCTTGTCCTGGGGGCCCCACCCCTCAGCCTCCTACTGTTCCACCCAGAGAGTGCAAGAGCCCCGCTAGGTGGAGGACTTGGGGCTGCCATTGACCCCCCAATCCCAGGCACTTTTGGGGTCTCAAGTCCCCAACCCCAAGTCAAGGTGGTCAAAGGCGAAGAGGGGTGAAGGAAGAGAAGGCACTACCACTGCTAAGCAGGCACTGGACGGGGGCGCTGGAGAAAGCCTCCAGAGGGATCCCAGACACGACGGCTTCCCGGGTGCCCAGCCATCCTCACCCATCTAGCACGGATATGGGGAGCAGCTCGGGAAGCCCAGAGACCCCCTGCATTAGCCCCCAGCATGGTCCTGAGACCCTGTAGCCGCCCCCTCCTGCCACCCAGAGGGCTCCATCCTAGAGAACCCCAAGTCTCCTAGCAACCCTCTTCTCAATAACAACAGCTGCCCAAGGTCTGCAGCCTCTTCCCAGCACCCTCCATCGGCCCCTAGAAGTGCAGCCGAGAGTCCAGGCGCGGTGGCTCACGCCTGTAATCCCAGCAGTTTGAGAGGCCGAGGTGGGCGGATCACCTGAGATCAGGAGTTCGAGACTAGCCTGGCCAACATGGCGAAACCCCGTCTCTACTAAAAATACAAAAATTAGCCGGGCATGGTGGCGGGACACCTGTCATCCCAGCTACTTGAGAGGCTGAAGCGTGAGAATTGCTTGGACCCAGGAGGCGGAGGTTGCAGTGAGCCGAGATCATACCCCTGCACTCCAGCCTGGGGGGACAGAGCAAGACTCTGGTCTCTCCAAAAAAAAAAAAAAAAAAGCAGTGCAGCTGAGAAGGCAGAGACCCAGGCACAGGACAGGAATGCAAGAAAGCCCCTTGTCCTCTAAGTTTCAGTCCCATGACTGTCCAGCGGCCCCAGCTCTGGACTCTGAGACAGGAAGTCATCATGGCCACAGCAGTCACCCGTCAAGGTCAACGATCAAGTCCACCTGACCATAGGGCAGCCTAGCAGGGGAGGGGCGAACAGGCACAGCTATTCTTGGGGCCGTCGGGCATCTTGCCAGCTCCTTCTCACCCTGTCGGGGCAAAGCAGCTCAGGAGAGAGGCAACAGGACCGGCACAGTCTGGCCTGGGTGGGAAGGCTGGCTGGGGGAGCTGGATTGAGGCGAGAAGCACTAATAGGTTATGTCAGGCGAGCGCTCTGGGGAAGGGGCCGCGCCTCTCAGCTCTGGCAGCCCCACCTGGGGCCTGAGCCCAAGAGCTAGGGCCTGGAGAGAGGCGCTGGCTCGGTGCTGAACCCAGCGTGCAGACCGGGGAGCAGGGAGGCAGGACAGAAGTGAGCCCCCCATCCCCTGCCAGGCCTGGGGCAGTAGGGTGGCTGGTGATAGACACAGAGACCCCTCTGGTGGGCTAGGCAGGTCCCAGGTGACAGAGGCCACCCATGCTTACACGATGGGCCTGGGTTTGGTGGAGAGCGAAGCTCCAGGGATGGGACCTGCTCAGGAGAACCCTCTTACTATGTATCCCCTCATTTCCTCTTCTGTCCAGTCCCCCCATCCTGGGCGCCAGGATCCCATCCCCAAACCCTCCCGACCCTGATCTCTCCCCTAAGCTCCTGCTGCTCTGGGTGGACTTTGCCAGCCCCTCCCCCATCCTCCAGTGTGCACTTTGACAGCCCCTAACACCACAGCCTTTCCTGGGGTTGGGATGAGGTCAGGATGAACCGGGGGATAGGGAGAGGCCTGCAAATGAACCCCTCTCCAGGGAACGTGGGTTCCAGGAGCTCTGGGAGGTAGAGAAGGTCTCAGAACAAAGGGGGGTCAGGGAAGGGCCAGGGCCTGCGGGCAGACTGAGGAGGGGGCCCCTTACAACCATAGCAGGGCAGCCAGGGCCTTGTGTGTCTTGGCGAAGCGGGACCCCTGGCCCGCCAGGTATGTAACAATTCCAGCCATTTCCTGCCCTATTAATGAAAAAGGGACTGATATAAATACACGCTCAGCATAAATAAATACAGGCCAGGCCCGGGACTGCATAGCAGACAGATTGCGTGAAGCTGCTGGCCGGCCTTGCAGCCAGCTCCCCCCACCCTGCCCGTGCCCCCTCCACCCCCTGACACCGGCCACCACTTGTTTTCCTCCAGCAGGCCAGGGCCCCTCCATGCTCACAGGCCTGAGACAGACGGACTGACTGCTCCCACCCCAGGCCCCAGAAGCTGCAGCCCCCGGGAAGGCGGCAGGCCTGAGAAATGGGGAGCCAGGGAATGGGGTTCCAAGAGCCTCCCATAGGTGCCCTGAGCGGGGACCGCACGTGCACAGACCAGGCAACAGCCCTGTGACATCTGGGGTGCTGTGATTATACCCTGATCACAGGAGGGGAAACTGAGGCTCTCAGGGTTCAGTAACTCACCAAAGGTTACACAGCTGAGAGGTTGTGGATCCAGCATCCAAATCCAACGCTCTCTGATCCCAAGGCCTCTCCTGTGCCTACCATTGTGAGTGGCAGCTGAGGGGAGATTCTGGCCTTCTCCCTTTTCCCCAGGATGCCAGGGACCTTGGAAGGCCGGGAAAACTTCAAATCCTAGAAGAGACTGCAAAAGCAGCAATAACTCCAGGACAGGGGACTCGGGGAGCCAGAAGTCAGCCAGTGTAGGGCCTTATCGGCAGGCTGCGTAGACAGAGGGCCTGCTCCTCTCCTGCCCCACCCCACCTCCTACCTGGGCATTCAGAAACAAGGCCTGGCATCGAGGAACCCCAAATGCTGACTCTCGGCCAGGCACAGTGGCTCACATGTGTAATCCCAGAACTTTGGGAGACCAAGGTGGGCAGATCACCTGAGGTCAGGAGTTTGAGACCAGCCTAGCCAATATGGTGAAACCCCGTCTCTACTTAAAATACAAAAATTAGCCGGGCATGGTGGTGCACACATGTTGTCCCAGCTACTCGAGAGATCAAGGCATAAGAATCGTTTGAACCCGGGAGGCGGAGGCTGCAGTGAGCCGAGATCATGCCACCACACTCCAGCCTGAGACCCTGTCTCAAAAAACAAAACAAAAACAAACCAAATGCTGACTCCCTTATCAGGGATCACCCCACCCATCCCGCATTGCACAGACATAGGAACCAAAGCCCAGAGCAGGCAAAGAGAGCCTCATCCAAGGTCACACCCAGTGACCTCGGCAGGGCAGAGGCAGAGGCACAGAATCCAAGCTTCTGTCTCCAAGCCCGGATCTTCTCCGTGGGGCTTGGGCCACATCCTTGTCTGTCCCCACCTTGGCCCCAGACTGTTCTGGGGCCTCTTCTTTTCCTCCAGTCCCCACCTCAGCAATGGGCTGACATCACCTACTCCTGCACTCACACTTCCCGGAAAGTTATGTGTATGTCCTAGAATTCTAGTCGTGTTACCCCTCTGACCAGGCGCTTATAGGTCCTTCCGGGTACATGTTCTGCCTCGTTGGCCAGATGGGACCTCTCAGATGTACCTCCTAGGGCAGGACAGGCTTGCTGCTCAGACTTGGATGAAGGGTCTAAAGTTCACCCCACATCTACCCTGGGCTATAAGGAAGGCCCTCACTGAGCTGGGAACCTGAGTGGAGAAGGGCCACGTTCACACCACCACCCTCTGGCTTGGGAGTGGGTGAGAGGTGACTGCAAACACTCAAGAAACCATCCCTTCCCCTCTCAGCAGAATCACTCACCTGAAGGCTGAGTCTTGGGGATTGGAAGCACCACAGCTTGAGCTGGCACAGCAGCATGAGCCACTCCTGCAGCAGGACCCTGTGTCCTTACTCACAGGTTAGGGGAGTGCTGAGATACTGGATAGGTTTCCCCTTTCCCCAGGGAGACAGATGGCTCTTCAACAGACTGGGTGGGTGAGTGTGGTTGGTTCTGCGAATGAATGGATGGGTGGGTGGGTGGGTGGATGGATGGATGCATGAATGAATGTGTGAATGGGTGGATGAATAGGTGAGTGGATGGGTAGGCAGATGAGTGGGTGAATGGATGGGTGGTTGGGTGGATGGATGGGTAAATGGATCAGTGGATGGGTAGATGGATAGATGGATGGATGGATGGATGGATGGATGGATGAATGGATGGATGGGTAAATGGATCAGTGGATGGGTAGATGGATGGATGGATGGATGGATAGATGGATGGATGGATGGATGGATGGATGGATGAGTAAATGGATCAGTGGATGGGTAGATGGATAGATGGATGGATGGATGGATGGATGGATGGATGGGTAAATGGATCAGTGGATGGGTAGATGGATGGATGGATGAATGGATGGATGGATGGATGGATGGATGGATGGGTAAATGGATCAGTGGATGGGTAGATGGATAGATGGATGGATGGATGGATGGATGGATGGATGATGAATGGATGGATGGGTAAATGGATCAGTGGATGGGTAGATGGATGGATGGATGAATGGATGGATAGATGGGTGGATGGATGAGTGGGTGGGTGGATGGATGCATAAATGGGTTGATGAATGGGTAAATGAATGGGCGAGTGGATGGGTAGACAGGTGGGTGGGTGAATGGATAGGTGGGTGGGTGGGTGGATAGATGGATGGGTAAATGGATCACTGGTTGGATAGATGGATGGATGGATGAATGGGTGAATGGATGGGCGGGTGGGTAGGTGGATAGATAGATGCATGAATGGGTTGATGAATGGATAGATGAATGGGTGAGTGGATGAATAGGTAGATGGGTGGGTGAATGGATGTGTGGGTGGGTGGATAAATGGATAGGTAAATGGATCAGTGGGTGGGTAGATGGATGGATGGGTGGGTATGTGGATGTATGGGTGGATGGATGGATGGATGGATGGATGCACAAATGGGTGGATGAATGCATAGATGAATGGGTGATTAAACGGGTAGGTAGATGGGTGGGTGAATGGATGGGTGGTTGGGTGGATGGATGGGTGGATGGATAAATGGATCAGTGGGTGGGTGGTTGGAGGGATGGATGGATGAATGTATGGGTTGGTGGGTGGATGATGTATGGATGGATGGATGGATGGATGGATGAGTGGATGAGTGGCTGGATGGATGGGTGGAGGGATGGATGGATGGATGTGTGGGTAGATGGGCAGGTGAATGGATGAGTGGATGATTGGATTGGTGGGTGGGTGGATGGATGGCTCTGTGGATGCCTTTGTGGGCAGGTGGATAGGTGGATGGATGAATGGCCAAGTGCATGAATGAATGGGTTCCTTGAAGCCTGGCTCACAACTGTTTCTCAAAGGAAGTTTCTAAATCTCTGAAATGTGAGGCCCTGGCACCCCCCAGAGGCCAAAGTCTCTAACTGCCCATCTCCCCTAAAACCCTGGGCACCAATACTTCTGAGAATCAGGGGCACGCACCTAGAGAAAGTTCAGGATTCTGGGAAGCAAAAAATCTAGAGACCCAGTGCTGGTTCTGACCTTGACAGACTGTGACCTTGGGAAAGTTCAACCTTCTGAGGCTCAATTTTCTCAGCTGTAAATGGTGCTAATCAAACCTGATGCCTGTGTTGCTAGGAGATTTAAACCAGATTATGAGTAAATTGTCTGAGATAGTTGATATCTGGCCCATAGAAGATGCTGACAGAATGTAATTTCCTTCCCAGAGGCAGTCCTGGGCTCACATGCACGACACACATGCACGTCATTCACACATCTCTCCAGCCCATTAGGGAAGAGGGAGTGAGACCGTAGGCCAGGCCAGACCAGGAGAGGCAGATGGGGATACATTTATGCTCTGGGAGTTTCTTGCTCTGACAAAACTAGTCCAGACTCCGAGTCCAAGGACCCAGATAGTGAGGGCAGCAAGGAAGACCCTGAGACCTCCTGGGGTTCAACCTCCTGGGCCTGGGCCAGCTGGGCCGTGTGTTCAAAGGCAGCCTGCAGCAGGTGGGAGGCCAGGCAGGTGGTCCAGGTGATGAGATAGGCCAGGTGCCAGGAGGTGAGGGCAGTCATAGTCTCCACCCACCAGTACAGACGTCTCAGCTGTGCCAGGAGCTTCCTCACCACGCAGTTCATTTGCAAGGCCTGGAACAGGGAGACAGATGGGCGGGTGGCCCTTAGGAGCTCATAGGGTTACACTGCTCGGCTGTGGCTCCCCCGCGCAAGCCCAACCAGCCCTGGCCACACACAACACCCCAGGTTTGCCCTTCATACCCCAGTCTCACCCCGAAACCACCCACCTTACTGAGCTGCCTGTCCGGTCGGAAGCAGTGGGCCTTCTGACACACCCTCCAGGTCACTATCACCAGGAGCAAGGCCACCAACATCAGGCCGTGCAGACATGACAAAAATAGGTCTGTCCAGATGGCCACAGACAGGCCCAGCTGCTCCCAGGCACTGAGCAAGGCCAGGCCCAGGGCCCTGGTGCCGCCCCACATGCCAGCCCACATCAGCCTGGGTCCCTGTAGCACGAGCCACACGGGGACCTGGATCAGAGCCAGCCCAGCCTGGAGAGCCCGGCCCAGCAGGCAGGCTGCAGCTCCCAGGGGTAGGTGGGCCTGCCAGTTACAGGACCCCCGGGCCTCCTGGGCCAGCCCTGATACCCAGTGGTTGAAGAGGTTGATCTTGAGGAGCAGGAAATTATAGAGGTGATCTCGGTTCTGAACCAGCTGCAGGAGAAGAGACAGCGACAATCATCACCTGGCCAGGATCCCCACTTTTATTGTAGAGGTGAAGCTGCTGGACCACCTTGAGTCAGATCCCCACCCCAAGGCCTCAGCTCCCTACATGTGCAAGGATGAACTCTGTCCACTTTGAAGGGCTCCCCTCTGAGAAGGGAACATTAGAAGGTGTTTCATGTTATATTTGGGTTCCTTTCCATTGGATTTGGATTTTTTTTTTTTTTTTTTAAGAAACATGATCTCAGGCAGGGCGCGGTGGCTCAAGCCTGTAATCCCAGCACTTTGGGAGGCCGAGACGGGCAGATCACGAGGTCAGGGGATCGAGACCAGCCTGACCAAGATGGTGAAACTCCATCTCTACTAAAAATAGAAAAACTAGCCAGGCGTGGTGGTGGGCACCTGTAATCCCAGCTACTCAGGAGGCTGAAGCAGGAGAATCACCCAAACCCGGGGAAGTAGAGACCAGCCTGGGCAACACAGTGAGACACCATCTCTACAAAATACAAAAATTAGTCAGGCGTAGTGGTGCACACCTATAGTCCTAGCTACTTGGAGGCTGAACGGGGAGGACTGCTGGAGACCGGGAGTTGGAGGCTGTAATGAGCTAAGCCGGCACCACTGTGCTCCAGGCTGGGTGATAGAGCGAGACCCTGTCTCTAAATAAAGAAAAGAAAATTTCAGCACTGTAGTTTGGAGTGGGGCTTCTGGGAGCTGTCAGATTATTCTGGAAGGCAAGCAGCTACCTAGTTCCACTGGATGGGACAGGCAGGGCTTGGGTCTGGCAGCTCTGAGGTGGCTTTGTAAAGGGCCTGGTGTGTGGTCCCCGCCCCACTTACCCCCAGCCCCCACTCACCAGCACTGTGAGCCTTACAACCTGCAACAGAATCCCCAAAAGGCTGGATCTGACTGGAGGAACAGCCTCCATGTCTGGCCTCCCACTCCTCCTATGACTGGAAAAAGCAGGGTGACCTCATAGATGCCACAGGGTGGGGGCCAAGTTACCATGGGGACCCAATTGCCACCAGAGACTCCCCGCCTTTACCTGGCTCCTGCTGCTCCACTGCTTCCTCTGAAACCTCAGTCCACGTCTGACCCCAACAAGGCCAAGGAGGTCTTAGAGCAAAGCTTTCTTCGGGTCAGATTTTCCCAGATCTTGGAACAGGAATCAAGTGCTGCCTAGGAACGGGGTTCATGCCTGTAATCCCAGTGCTTTGGGAGGCCAAGGTAAGAGGATCGCTTGAGGCCAGGAGTTTGAGACCAGCGTGGGCAACATAGCAAGACCCTGTCTCTACAAAAAAACAAAAAAATTAGCCAGTCATTGTGGTGCACACCTGTAGTCCCAACTACACAGGAGGCTAAAGTGGGAGAATCGCTTGAGCCCAGGATATAGAGGTTGCAGTGAGCCAGGATCACTCCAGCCTGGGTGACAGAGCAAAATCCTATCTCTAAACAAAGAAAAAAATTGAAGTGCAAGGAGTTTATTTGGGGAATGGACCCTGCAAGCATCCGTAGGAAGTCAGAAAGTGAGGCAAGTGGCCAGGCGCGGTGGCTCACGCCTGTAATTCCAGCACTTTGGGAGGCAAAGGTGGGTGGATCACGAGGTCAGGAGTTCGAAACCAGCCTGACCAACATGATGAAACCCCGTTCCTACTAAAAATACAATAAACAAACTAGCCAGGCGTGGTGGTGTGAGCCTGTAATCCCAGCTGCTTAGGAGGCTGAGGTAGGAGGTTTTTGGAACCTGGAAGGTGGAGGTTGCAGTGAGCTGAGATCACACCACTGCACTCCAGCCTGGGTGACAGAGCAAGACTCTGAGGAAGGAAGGAAGGAAGAAAGGAAGGAAGGAAGGAAGGAAGGAAGGAGGAAGGAAGGAAGGAAGGAGAGAGAGAGGAGAGAGAGAGAGAGGAAGGAAGGAAGGAACGAAGGAAGGAAGGAACGAAGGAACGAAGGAGGGAAAAGAGAGGGAAGAAGGAAGGAAGGGACAGATGAGTTCATGAGGAGGGTTTGGGTTCAGACAACTGGGGCTGACCCCCAAAATCCCCTGGAAAATGGTGCAGAACGCACCTCAGAGTCACCCCACCCAAGGAGCATGAATACTGGGGTATTTGTGTTCCATGACCTGTCTGCTTCCTGTTGGACATTAACTCCCCCTGAACCTCCGACCTCACCAGCACAAACACCAGAGAAAGCCCTCCAGCAGATGGTCAGGTGGGGGTCTTGCAGCAGGCGGCTCAAGCAATGTGCATGGAAACTGAGGCAGAGGACTCTGGGGTAGGGAGAGCAAAAAGGAATCCAGAACAAATAAACCCCTACACATGTAATGACGGGAGCTTTGGGCTGAGGAATGGAGACAACAAATGCCAGAAATCTGTAGCAGGTACAACAGATAGAATTGGAGGATGTCAAGACCCAAGATGATCTGAGACGATGCCCACTTGCATGCTAGCAAGTTAACCAGCCAGAGCTCCATGGCTGCCACAGGAAGACACGAGGCTCCCAGGTCAGAGATCAAAGACATGTTACTCATGGCAATAGCAGTGAACTAGAGTATAAGTACTTTCCATTCATTCCTTGAGCCCCAAATCCCACAGGGTGATGTGACAAGGGCCTGATGATGCCTGGCAGTATCTGAGGTGGGTGTGTTACAGGAGAGGTGGCCTGAGCTTAGGGAACCCAAATCTTTTTTTTTTTTTTTTTTGAGATGGAGTCTTGCTCTGTCACCCAGTGCAGCGGTATAATCTCAGCTCACCACAACCTCTGCCTCCCAGGTTCAAGTGATTCTCCTGCCTCAGCCTCCCAAGTAGCTGGGATTATAGGCGCCTACCACCATACCTGGCTAATATTTTGTTTTTTTAGTAGAGACAGGGTTTCTCCAGGTTGGCCAGGCTGGTCTCAAACCCCTGACCTCAGGTGATGTACCCGCCAATGCCTCCCAAAGTGCTGGGATTACAGACGGGAGACACCTTGCTCAGTCTTCTTTTTTTCTTTTTTTTGAGATGGAGCCTCACTCTGTTGCCCAGGCTGGAGTGCAGTGGCACCATCTCTGCTCACTGCAACCTCCACCTACCAGGTTCAAGCAATTCTCCTGCCTCAGCCTCCTGAGCAGCTGGGATTACAGGCACGCACCACCATGCCCAGTTAATTTTTGTATTTTCAGTTGGGACGGGGTTTCACCACATTGGCCAGGCTGGTCTTGAACTCCTGACCTCAGGTGATCCACCTGCCAGAGCCTCCCAAAGTGCTGGGATTATAGGCATGAGTCACCGCGCCTGGCCAGGGAACCCAAATCTTTTCTAATGAACAGTAAGCAGGGCTGCCTTTTGCCCCAGAAGGAGACACTATATCTTCCAAGGTTGTCTGATACACAGATATCCTAGAAAAGAAAGTCCAGGGCAAAAGGCAATCCATTAGTGCCTCACTCACAAGACATACAGAAACATGAAAGACTCATAGAGAGTTGCATCCCGACAGAGGAATGAACAGGAAAAGATGTAATGCAAGACATGAGTCAGGGATACGCCCAACCCAGAAGACTCAAGTGAAGGGCAGATAGTAGTGCTGCCCACCAAGTGGGGGTGGGAAAAGAAGGAGTAGGTTTGGGGAGAGAGGCAAAGGGATTGCTGGGGGTCAGAAGGTGGTGGCTAAGCCGGGTGCAGTGGCTCACGCCTGTAATCCTAGCACTTTCAGAGGCCAAGGTAGGCGGATCACTTGAGGCCAGGAGTTTAAGACCAGCCTGGGCAGCATGGTGAAACCCAGTCTCTACTAAAAATATAAAACTTAGCTGGGCATAGTGGTGCACGCTTGTAATCCCAGCTACTCAGGAGGCTGAGGCAAGAGAATCTCTTGAGCCCAGGAGGCAGAGGTTGCAGTGAGCCGAGATCAGGCCACTGCACTCCAGCCTGGGTGACAGAGCAAGACTCCATCTCAAAAAATAAAAAAGAAAGAAAGAAAGTGGTGGCTGAGACTGGGATTTGCAATTTGTTTTCCCTCCTGTCTTTGGTTTGCTGCCACCATCACCTGGCATCCCTGTCCCCAGAACTCCACCGCCACAGAGGCTGAGCTGATATCTCCAGCCTCATACTGACCACACTTCCCATGGTCAGGGTGGGAGCTAGAGCAGAAGAGACCTCAGTCTGCCCCACAGCCCCTACGGTGGCCCCATGGGAATGCTAGGCTCATGTCTCAGTCCTAGCTCTAGTCACCTGCCCTTCCCTACCCCCACCAAAGCCCTGGTCTTGGTCCCCAAGCTAGATTCTAGCCAGGGTTCTTTGTGGCTCTGTGGCTGCCCAGACCACAGGAACAGGTGCCCACAGAAGCCTGGATATCTAGTGTCAGAGGTCAGAAGCCTCTGCTGGGGAGTGAAACCAACTCAGGCTGTCCCCTAAGCTAACTGAGGGACAGCAGTCCCAACCACGCAGGCCCACAAGCCAGAAACCCCGGGATCGCCTTCTCATCTTCCTGCCTTCTCACCTTCCTGCCAAGCCACTTCTGAAGGCAAGGACCATGAACCTCCCTCACTGCTGCATCCCATGCCTAGAACGGTGCCAGGGGCACAGAAGGAGCTCTGTGTAAATTTTTTGAATTAAGAAATGAAAGCTGGCTGGGCACGGTGGCTCACGCCTGTAACCCCAACACCTTGGGAGGCTGAGGCCAGTGGATCACCTGAGATCAGGAATTCTAGACCAGCCTGGCCAACTTGGTGAAACCCCATCTCTACTAAAAATACAAAAAAATTAGCCGGGCATGGTGGCGGGTACCTGTAATCCCAGCTACTCGGGAGGTTGAGACAGGAAAATTGCTTGAAACCGGGAGGCAGAGGTTGCAAGCAATGAGCCAAGATCATGCCCACTGCACTCCAGCCCAGGTGACAGGGCGAGACTCTGTCTCAAAAAAAAGAAAAAGAAAAGAAGAAAAAAGAAGAAAAATATGACGGCTGGGTGCAGTGGCTCAAGTCTGCAATCCCAGCACTTTAGGAGGCGGAGGTGGAAGGATTGCTTGAGCCTAGGAGTTTTAGACCAGCCTGGGCAATATAGCAAGACCCCATCACTACAAAAAAACTCAAAAATTAGCCAGGCATGGTGACACATAACTGTGGTCCCAGCTACTCAGGAGGCTGAGGCAGAAGGATCACTTGAACCCATGAGGTCAAGTCTGCAGTGAGCCGTGATTCCACCACTGCACTCCAGTCTGGGTGACAAAGTAAGATCCTGTCCAAAAATAAGAAAGAAATGAATAACGGCCCTACCTACCAGGTTGTACCTGAAGGCAGCAGGACCTGCTGTGGGAGAAGCCTCCGATGTAGATGAACTGGGAGCCTTGAACCCTCAGTCCAAAGCTTCCCCCCGCTCGCGCCCTTCTCTTTCTTATTCAGCACCAGGTTCAAGGCCATCCATGCACTATTGCTCTGTGTGGCCTTGGAGTTTCACTTTGCAGGGGAGCAGGGAGGACCAGGCGGGAAACCCCAGTTATCAGTAGCCGCTGCCTTGCACAACGCCGGGAGGGCGCCATTCACCGGCCTTTGCCCTTCTCCGCCCCAGGACCCAGGGTGAGAGGAGAAGCAGGAAGCCCACCTCTGACTTTTGCCAGCCCTGGTACCCATCGGCTCTCAGGTGCGCCCCCTGAGGGTGCAGGACTGCAGGGCGGCCGCGCGGGGGCAGCAGACACCGGGGCGCGCCTGGGCGCCCCGCGCGAGTGGGTGGAGAGTTCCCAGTGACTCGCTTCGTCCGTCCCCAAGGCCTGCGAGGCCGGTTTCCTGGTAACAGCAAGGTCACGTCATCCCCAGGAGCTCGCCCTGTGCAGGTCTTGTCATGCCTGGGTTGCTGGAGGCAAAAATCACAAAGAAATGATCAGGACCAAAATCTATTTTTATGTCATGTTCCTAAGTTAAAACTTCATTTTGTTTCAAATCTTCACTTTTTTTTTTTGCCAGAAAATATGCAAAAAGGATAAATATGTCTGTATACTTATTGGAGCTTGGTATTTCTTCTTTCTGTTTTTTTTTTTTTTTTTTTAATATTTTAGAGAGGGGGATCTTGCTATGTTGCCCAGGTTGTTTTGAACTCTAGGCCTTAAATGGTCCTCCTGCCTCAGCCTCCTGAGTAGCTAAGCTACAGGCGTGCGCCACCATACCCGGCTATTTGTGTGTGTGTGTGTGTGTGTGTGTGTGTGTGTGTGTGCATGTAGAGATGGGGTTTCACTAAGTTGCCCAGGCTGACCTCAAACTCCTGATCTCAAGGGATCCTCTCACCTCAGCCTCCCAAAGTGCTGGAATTACAGGTGTAAGCCACCACTCCTGGCCTGTATTTTTTATTTCTAAAGATGGTTTTATCCAAGCCACTTACAGGCGAAAATAATAATTAAAAAGCAATGAAAGTATGAAGGACTGTATCCTGGTTAAACAAATTGATTCGGAGATGACAGACTTGGGTTTGAAGTGAGCTAGTACAAGAGCTCCTGCCCCACATTTCCTTATCTATAAAACTGGAGAATACTTAGAACCGGGCAAGGAAAGTTGTGGGGAGAAACCAATGAAATAGAGCCTGTGAGGGCCTTTGGCAGCGTGTGGAAGCTGATGAGTAATGAAGTCGGTATCTGTGAAGGAAAAGGAACTCAAGAATTTTTCAAAACAAAATAAGCTACAAATGGGACAAAATTACTTTCAAATAAGTGCAAATTTGTAAAAAGAAACCACTCAGGGTGCAAAAATTTTATTAATTCACAAACAAATGTGTGGAAATCATTATTGCAATCAAACTGTTTTCAGGCGATTCACTTGGAACCCGATATGATTTTGAAATTTAAATTTTAAAAAACCCACTGCCAAATGTAAAGAAAAATCTTTGCTACCTTAAAATGAATTCAAAAATGTTTAAAGAAAAACGAATGGAAATACTTTTAAAATGTTTTTAAAGGGATATAAAGTCGTCAAACCATCCCATGGTTTAAAAACATTATTCATCCCAAAATAAAAGTGCAAAATAAAATTAAACGGGCAAAAAAGCATAAATGCAGGCCGGACACAGTGGCTCGCGCCTGTAATCCCAGCACTTTGGGAGGCAGAGGAAGGAGGATCGATTAAGCCTAGGAGTTCAAAGCCAGCCTGAGCAACATAACAAGACCCCTGTCTCTACCAAAAAAAATACAAAAATTAGGCAGGAGTGGGAGTGAACACCTGTAGTCCCAGCTACTCAGGAGGCTGTGGTAGGAGGATCGCTTGAGCCCAGGAGGTGGAGGCTGCAGTGAGCTGTGTTTGCAACACTGCACTCCAGCCTGAGTGACAGAGCAAGGCTGTGTCTCAAAAATAAATAAATAAATATATTTAAAAATCATCAACATATTAAAAAAAAAGCAATGGAAATTATTCATAACATTTACCAATTCATTTATTGATCAATTTGTTCAGAACCAAACTTTTTAGACACTTGTTTTCTGCCAGCTCACCTAGACCTTTCTCTGGGACATTCTCCCAGCACCCCTGCCCCATCCTCATCCACTCCCTCTTTCTCTACTTGCTCTTTTTTTTTTTTTTTTTTTTTTGAGATGGAGTCTCGCTCTGTCGCCCAAGCTGGAGTGCAGTGGCCGGATCTCAGCTCACTGCAAGCTCCGCCTCCCGGGTTCACGCCATTCTCCTGCCTCAGCCTCCCGAGTAGCTGGGACTACAGGCGCCCGCCACCTCGCCCGGCTAGTTTTTTTTTGTACTTTTTAGTAGAGAAGGGGTTTCACCGTGTTAGCCAGGATGGTCTCGATCTCCTGACCTTGTGATCCGCCCGCCTCGGCCTCCCAAAGTGCTGGGATTACAGGCTTGAGCCACCGCGCCCGGCCTACTTGCTCTTTTTATTTTTGTTTTGTTTTGTTTTGTTTTGTTTTGTTTTTGAGACGGAGTCTCACTTTGTCGCCCAGGCTGGAGTGCAGTGGCACGGTCTCGGCTCACTGCCAGCTCCGCCTCCCGGGTTCATGCCATTCTCCTGCCTCAGCCTCCGAGTAGCTGGGACTACAGGCGTGCACCACCACGCCCGGCTAATTTTTTTGTATTTTTAGTAGAGACGGGGTTTCACCGTGTTAGCCAGGATGGTCTCGATCTCCTGACCTCGTGATCCGCCCGCCTCGGCCTCCCAAAGTGCTGGGATTACAGGCGTGAGCCACCGCGCCCGGCTTTGTTTTGTTTTTTTGAGACAGAGTCTCACTCTGTCACCCAGGCTGGAGTGCAGTGGAACATTCTCAGCTCACTGCAACCTTCGCCTCCCAGGTTCAAGCGATTCTCCCACCTCAGCCTCCCAAGTAGCTGGGACTACAGGCGCGCACCACCAGTCCCAGCTAATCTGTGTATTTTTAGTAGAGGTGGGATTTTACCATGTTGGTCAGGCTGGTCTTGAACTCCTGACCTCAGGTGATCCACCCACCTTGACCTCCCAAAGTGCTGGGATCACAGGCATTAGCCACCCTGCCCAGACTCGCCTCAGCTTCTTGAGTAGACTACAGATGCATGTCACCAAGCCTGGCTGATTGTTTAAAAAAATTTTTTTTTGTAGAGGCAGGGTCTTGCTAAGTTGCCCAGGCTGGTCTTCAACTTCTGGCCTCAAGCAATCCCACTTCTTCAGCCTCCCAAAGTGCTGGAATTACAGGTGTGAGCCACCACGCTGGCCTCTACTTGCTCTTATGTCTCATGTCCTAAAGCAGGTGTTTCTAGGACATTTCCTAGGGTTTCACAAAGTTAGAAATAAAATAAGAAAAAATAAAATGTTCCTCAGAGCCCCGTCACCTCTCTGTTTAAACCATACTGTGGGTCAGGCGTGGGGGCTCACATCTATAATCCCAGCACTTTGGGAAGCCAAGGCAGGTGGATCACCTGAAGTCAGGAGTTCGAGACCAGCCTGGTCAACATGGCAAAACCCAGTCTCTACTAAAAATACAAAAATTAGCCAGGTGTGGTGCCGCACGCCTGTAATCCCAGCTACCCAGGAGGCTGAGGCAGGAGAATCACTTGAACCCAGGAGGCGGAGGTTGCAGTGAGCCAAGGTCACGCCACTGCACTTTAGCCTGGGTGACAGAGCGAGCCTGTGTCTCAGAAAAATAAATAAATAAACCATAAACCATGTTGTTGAAAGAAGTCCTGCAGCCCCTCGCGGCCACCACCAGCCACCGCCACTGCCCTGGCCCGTCACCAAGCAAAGCCAAAAGCTGTGAGAGCCTGGCGGAAACGGTTGCAACCCCGCAAACAGTATCCACAATCTGAAGTATCTGAGGAACTCCTACAAACTAGTAAAGATAAAATTAAACGACCCACACGGAATTTTGGTTAGCCAGAGGAGTGAATTCAAGAGATGTGTTGTACATCACGCTACCTATAGTTGATAACAATCTCGTGTACACTTGAAAGCTGCTGGCTAGGCATGGTGGTTCACGCCTGTCATCTCGCTCAGCACTTTGGGAGGCCGAGGCAGGTGGATTGCTTGAGCTCAGGAGTTGGAGATCAGCCTGAGCAGCATATGGAGACCCTGTCTCTATTTAAAAAAAAATAAAATGCAAAAATTAGCCAGGCATGGTGGCATGCGCCTGTAGTCCCAACTACTTGGAAGGCTGAGGTAGGAGGATTGCTTAAGCCCAGAAGGCAGGGGTTACAGTGAGTCGAGATTGCACCACTGTACTCCAGCCTGGGCAACAGAACAAGATCCAGGCAGGAGGGAGGGGGGCAAGGAAAGAAGGAAAGAGGGAAGGAGGGAAGGTAGAGAGGGAGGGAGGGAGGGAAGGAAGGAGGAAAGGAGGGAGGGAGGAAAGGAGGGAGGGAGGGAAGGAAGGAAGGAGGAAAGGAAGGAGGGAGGGAAGGAAGGAGGGAGGGAGGGAAGGAAGGAAGGAGAGAGAGAAAGAAAGAAAGGAGGGAGGGAGGAAGGAAGGAAAAAAGAGAGAGAAAGAAAAAGAGAGAGAGAGGGAGGAAGGAAGGAAGGAAGGAAGGAGGGAGGGAGGGAGGGCGGGCGAGGTGGGTGGATCATAAGGTCAGCAGTTCAAGACCAGCCTGGCCGGTCTTGAATGGTGAAACCCCGTCTCTACTAAAAATACAAAACTTAGCCAGGTGTGGTGGTGGGCGCCTGTAATCCCAGGTACTCAGGAGACTGAGGCAGGAGAATTGCTGGAATTCAGGCAGCAGATGTTGCCGTGAGCTGAGATCGTGCCGTTGCACTCCAGCCTGGGCAACAGAGGGAGAGACTCTGAGAAAGAGAGAAAGAGAGAGAGAGAAAGAGAAAGAGAAAGGAAGGAGGGAGGGAGGAAGGAAGGAAGGAAGGAAGGAAGGAAGTTAGTTTGCCAAGAGAGTAGATTTTTTTTTTTTTTTTTTTTGAGGCAGAGTCTCACTCTGTCGCCAGGGCTGGAGTGCAGTGGCCGGATCTCAGCTCACTGCAAGCTCCGCCTCCGGGTTTACGCCATTCTCCTGCCTCAGCCTCCCGAGTAGCTGGGACTACAGGCGCCCACCACTTCGCCCGACTAGTTTTTGTATTTTTAGTAGAGACGGGGTTTCACCGTGTTAGCCAGGATGGTCTCGATCTCATGACCTCGTGATCCACCCGTCTCGGCCTCCCAAAGTGCTGGGATTACAGGCTTGAGCCACCGCGCCCGGCCGAGAGTAGATTTGAAATGTTCTCACTGCAAACTAATGATGTAAGTATGTGAGGTGATGCATATGTTAAGTCATTCGACAATACATCCATATATCAAAACACCATGTCATACACCATAAATATGTATGGTTGTTCCTTGTCAGTTAAAAATAGGGAAAGGGAAAAAAATCAAATGACCCAGTGGAATACAAGAGCAAAGCCATCCACAGAAAAGGAAACTCCAGGAGCCAATAAAATGATGGAAAGGGGTTCAACCTCATTAGTCATTAGGGAGGAATGCACATTGAAACCACAGTGAGATATGATCTCACCCTCATTTGCAAAAACAAAAAAAAGTCTACAGCACACGTGCATTGATGACTCTGTAGGATAACCAGAGCCTCAGACACTGCCTGTACCCTGACTCAATAGTGCCCTGCTGGTTTTTAGTCTCAGGGTGCCACCCATGGTAAGAATTGTATTAAAGAGACTGGGCGCAGTGACTCACATCTGTAATCCCAGCCCTTTGGGAGGCCAAAGTGGGAAGATCGCTTGAGGCCAGGAGTTGGAGACCAGCCTGGACCACAGAGACCCTGTCTCTAGGAAATATTTTTAAGAATTAGCTAAGCGTGATAGTGCATGCCTATAATCTCAGCCACTCAGGAGGCTGAGGCAGGTGGATCACTTGAGCCCAGAAGGTTGAGACTGTAGTGAGCTAGGATTGTGCCACTGCACTCCAGCCTGGGCGACAGAGTGAGACCTTGTCTCTAAAAAGGAAAAAAAAAAAAAAAAAAAAAGTATTGCACAAAGCTGCTCATTAAACACGCATGTGAAACTGAAGCAAGAGCCTAGCAAAACAATAATTACTCTTACTACATGCAATGTGCTCTTCTAATTTCTACTCATTCTATTTCACAACCAGCTGAATTGTTTTCACTACCCTCCAGTGGGTTAAAGCATTTCTTCCAGAAACTTCCACTTGTGAACAAAGAGACACGTGCATGGCAACGTTATTTCCTATCCCCAGGAAAGGGGAGATGTATCAACTGGGTGTGTCAGCTTGAGGCTTGAGGGATGACTAAGCGGTGGTGAAAATGAACCCAGTCCACAAGCATCAACACAGAAAGAGCTTGTAAAGGGCAGGGCATGGGGACTCACGCCCGTCATCCCAGCACTTTGGGAGGCCAAGGCGGGCAGATCACTTGAAGTCAGGAGTTTGAGACCAGCTGGGTAACTTGTTGAAACCCTGTCTCCACTAAAAAGACAAAAAATTAGCCAGGCTTGGTGGTGCACGCCTGTAATCTCAGCTACTCGGGAGGCCGAGGCGGGAGAATCGCTTGAACCCAGGAGGTGGAGATTGTAGTGAGCCGAGATCATACCACTTCACTCCAGCCTGGGCAACAGAGCAAGACTCCATCTCAAAAAAAAAGAAAAAGCCACTGAAGCAGAGTTGAAGGAAGAGTGGGCAACGTGGCAAAACCCCACCTCTACGAAAAATACAAAAAAAAAAAAAAATTAGCTGGGTGTGATGGTGCACACCTGTAGTCCCAGCTGCTCGGGAGGCTAAGGTGAGAGGATTTTCCTGGCTGGAAAATAGTTCAAAGGCCCTGTGATAGCCTTGGCACTCTCCAGGAACAGCAGAGGCCAGAGTGGCAGAGCAAGGAAAAGAGATGCTACAGACGAGGAGAGGAGAGAACTTGGATTTCAGGTTTTAAGCAGGGGGGTAAGCTCAATTAGATGGATACTGTGGAAACGCCCCTCTGGCTGGGCACAGTGTGTTAACTATTGAAACGCTCGTGAAGAAATACATGGGGAGTTATTACACTAGTCTCTTCTTTTGTGTGTGTGTTTGGGATTTTCTTCTTTTTTTCCTTTTAATTTTTTCAGACCGAGTCTCACTCTGTTGCCAGGCTGGAGTGCAATGGCACGATCTCGGCTCACTGCAATCTCTGCCTCCTGGGTTCAAGCGATTCTCCTACCTCAGCCTCCCAAGTAGCTGGGATTACAGGCACCCACCACCACACCCAGATAATTTTTGTATTTTTGGGAGAGACAGGGTTTCACCATGTTGGCCAGGCTGGTCTCGAACTCCTGACCTCATTCAGGGCCATTTGCAGAGATGGGCCCTGAGGAGGAGCAGATTTGGGAGTGGAAAGAATCACTCTCGCATTGGGCTTATTACCAGACCTGTGGCCTCCAAGGAGATGTCAGTTTCATGGCTGGGTGAACAAGTTCAGAGTTCGGGGGAGAGCCAAGACTAGGAGTCATCAATTTGGGAGTCACCCACAAATAAGCGGTATATAAAACCATGGGACTAGATGAGATCACCTAGGAAGTGGGTGTAGACAGAGAAGGAGGAAGACCCAGGACAGAGCCGGGGGCCTCTCCTAAGCTTAGAGGTAGGAGAAGAGCGAGGAGGAGGCGGTGAAGAAGATGAGGTAGGATGAAAACTCCAAGGAAGGGAAGTTGCCATCTGGTCCTCAACAGCCCCACACCCCATCAGCACCAAGGTCACCCCCTCCTCCGCAGCCCCTGACTCTTGACACTCCAGCTCTTGCCAAGTAATTGCAACAGCCTCGGAACTTGCAGTTCACCCAGCCGGCTCTCCCCGCCACCTTCTGGAGCCATTTTGGTAAAATGCAAATCTGAAGCCACAACTCCCATTGCACATTCAGGGTTAGAAAGCGTGTCCATAAGCCAGGCGCAGTGGCTCATGCCTGTAATCCCAGCACTTTGGGAGGCCGAGGCAGGCGGATCACCTGAGGTCAGGAGTTTGAAACCAGCCTGGCCAACATGGCAAAACCCCATCTCTACTAAAAAAAAAAAAAAAAATTAGCTGGGCATGGTGGTGCATGCCTGTAGTTCCAGTTACTTGGGAGGCTGAAGCAGGAGAATTGCTTGAACCCAGAAGACAAAGGTTGCAGTGAGCCAAGATTGCACCACTGCATTCCAGCCTGGGCGACAGAGCGAGACTCCGTCTCACACACACACAAAAAAGAAGAAAGAGAGAAAAGAAGGAAGGGAAGGGAAGGGGAAGGGGAGAAAGAAGGAAGGAAGGAAGGAAGGAAAGAAAGAAGGAAGGAAGGAAGGAAGGAAAGAAGAGAGAAGAGGGGAAAAGAAAGGAAAGGAAGGAAAGAAAGAAGGAAGGAAAGAAGGAAGGAAGGAAGGGGAGAGAGAGAGAAAGGAAGAAAGGAGGGAGGGAGAGAAGAAGGAAGGAAGGAAGGAAAGAAGGAAGGAAGGAGAAAGGGAGGAAGTAAGGGAGGGAGGAAGGGAGGAAGGAAGGAAGGAAGGAAGGAAGGAAGGAAGGAAGCCCGTAGCCTGGGGACCAAGCTCTCCACAGCCTGGGTCCTGCACACATCAAAATGGACACCTGTAACATTCCCTGCTCATCACACAGGTGCACATGAAGGAACACACACCCTCACACCCCAGGAGCAGCACGGGAACCCACGCTGTGGCAGCCAGGTCTCCCTAACAACTGTTTCAGTACTGACTGAGTTAAGTTAAATATTAAAAGCCAGTGCCCTTATACAAAGGCTGGGATGTAACAAAAGCCCACCAAGAGTTTTGCCCAGGCCTTTCCTGGGCCTTAAAGCATGACAAAATAATGAAGGAATGCTTAACAGGACCATTTAGAATTAAGGAAGTTTTACTGTGGGTCTGAAGAAACTCCCCAGGCCTCCGCAAACAAACGTATTGGCAGTCTGAAGGAACTCCTCAAACCTCCATGATTTAGCAGGAGATAATGGTAATCGCCCCAGCACCTGGACCCATTTAGAGAAGTAAATTTACTGAGGCTCCAGAGGAAGAGCTTCGGGACTCAGACCTTAGTTACGGATTAAAATAAGTTAATCAATTATGTCTTTAGATGAATGCACACTTACACATAGACGTGTAGCTTAGAAGATATATAAGCTCTGGAAAACTTTGTAATTTTGGGTTGGTCTGATGATAATTTCCAGGCTTTCTCCCTGTAACCACTGACAGAAATAAAAACTCTCTTCCTCCCCCGTTTATGTGCATCTCATTATTGGGCCGCGAGAAGTAGCAGCCCGACCCTCAGTTTGGTCCAGGAATAGTACCACAAGCCATTCTCCCCTCCCTCCTTCCTGGATGGAAAGCTCACCCCCGACACCTGAGCCTCAAAGTGCCGGATCACACTTCCCAGCTTCTGCGGCTTCTGGAAATATCCTCCCCACGTAGAAAGACAGAAAGGCCAGGTAAATTCCTCACGCCTGTAATCTCAACATTTTGAATGCCAAGGAGGGAGGATGGCTTGAGCCCAGGAATTGGAGATCAGCCTAGGCAACATAGTGAGACCCCATCTCTACAAAAATTTTTTTTTTTTTTTTTTTCTTGAGACGGAGTCTCGCTCTGTCGCCCAGGCTGGAGTGCAGTGGCCGGATCTCAGCTCACTGCAAGCTCCGCCTCCCGGGTTCACGCCATTCTCCTGCCTCAGCCTCCCGAGTACCTGGGACTACAGGCACCCGCCACCTCGCCGGCTAGTTTTTTTTTTTTAATTTTTTAGTAGAGACGGGGTTTCACCATGTTAGCCAGGATGGTCTCGATCTCCTAACCTTGTGATCCGCCCGTCTTGGCCTCCCAAAGTGCTGGGATTACAGGCTTGAGCCACCGCGCCCGGCCAAAAAAATTTTTTTAATTAGCCAGACTTGGTGGCAAGCATCTGTGGTCCCAGCTACCCAGGAGGCTGAGGTGGAAGGATTGCTTGAGCCCAGGAAGTAGAGGCTGCAGTGAGCTAGGATTGTGCCACTGCACTCCAGCCTGGAAACAGAGCAAGACTCCTCTCAAAAAAACACACACACACACACACACACACACACATTAAAATTAAAAATATAAATGAAAAAAGGGAGAGAGGGAAGGAGGAAGGGAGGGAGAGAGTGAGGGAGGAGGGAAGGAGAAACAAGGAAAAGCTCCTGCCATTCCTAGCCTGCCTTGGGCTTTGTTTTGTTTGTTTTTATTATTTGAGGTGGACTTGCTCTGTCGCCAGTCTGGAGTGCAATGGCACGATCCTGGCTCACTGCAACTTCCACCTCCCAGGTTGAAGCAATTCTCCTGCCTCAGTCTCCCGAGTAGCTGGGACTACAGGCGCCCACCACCATGCCCAGCTAATTTTTGTATTTTTAGTAGAGACAGGTTTTCACCATGTTGGCCAGGCTGGTCTCAAACTCCTGACTTCAACTGATCCACCCACCTCGGCCTCCCAAAGTACTGGGATTACAGGCATGAGCCTCCGCACCTGGCCTGCCTTGGGATTTGAATGTAAGGATGCAAGGAATGTTCAAGCTGCTGCCACCACTTGTGACCAGAAGGAGCCAACAGTGCAAACACACAGTGTGGTAAGTGAGAGGTGGGCACCAGGGTCCTTGTGAGATCAGTGGGCCCCTGGGCTGGCCCCTGTGCTGCTGACCACTGGCCTTCTTGCTGTAAGAAAAATACCAAACCCCTAATATTTAAACCACTTGGGGTTGGTTTTCGTCGTGTGGGGGGGGGTGTTTTTTTGTTGTTTTTTTGTTTTGTTTTGTTTGAGATAGGGTCTGCTCTGTTGCTCAGGCTAGAGTGCAGTGGCACAATCCTAGCTCACTGCAGCCTCAACCTCCTGGGTTCAAGCAATCCACCTCAGCCTCCTGAGTAGTTGGGACCACAGGCACATACCACCACACCCAGGTAATTTTTGAAGTTTTTTGTAGAGATGGGGTCTTGCTATGTTGCCCAGGCTGGCCTCAAACTCCTGGGCTCAAGCGATCCTCCAGCCTCGGCCTCCCAAAGGGCTGGGATTACAGGTATGAGCCACTGCACCCAGCCAATGGATTCTTTTAATACATCTCCCACCCCAAACTGTTTTCTCTTCCCCAAGTCCCCAAGCTCCCCCCATCACTTTGGCAGGAGCTGGACTTGGCGGGAGGGGAAGCTTGATATCCACTGCCGGGAGTGAGAGGGTCATTTTCAGCAAAAGACACAGAAAAGGCTTTGAGGCTCCAAAAACTTAAGACTTGAGGGGAGTAAAGGATTAGAGGAAAAAAATAAATAAAACTTGATGAGTCAGAGAAAGGCCTTCCAGCCCCAAGGCTAGAACAGGTTTCTGGGCCAGAGAGGAGAAAAACTGGAGAAGGCTTGCATTTTGGGATATTTCAAGATGTTTCGGGCATATCTCATACTTTTCCTGCCCCAAGCATTTCAGTCATTTTTTTTAGTGTCTCTATTTTTTTTAGTCTCGCTGTGTTGCCCAGGCTGGAGTGCTGTGGTGCAATCTCTGCTCACTGCAAACTTCGCCTCCCAGGTTCAAGCGATTCTCCTGCCTCAGCCTCCTGAGTGGCCGGATTACAGGTGCACACCACCACTCCTATCTAATTTTTGTATTTTCAGTAGAGACAGGGTTTCTCCATGTTGGCCAGGCTCATCTTGAACTCCTGACCTCAAGTGATCTGCCCGCCTCGGCCTCCCAAAGTGCTAGAATTACACACATGAGCCACCGCACCCGGCAAGAATGCATTTTTAGAACAAGATCTGGATGTGCAGTGTGGTGATTACTACTGCAGTGTTACTGTGTTTAGGTAATTTTGGCAGACAAAGCTAGGAAATTCACAAATACACACAGATATACGTATGTCTACTTATATATCTTCCCATCTATTTATGTTAAAACCCATGAGTTGGCCGGGCGCGGTAGCTCACGCCTGTAATCCCAGCACTTTGGGAGGCTGAGGCGGGCGGATCATGAGGTCAGGAGATCAAGGCCACCCTGGCTAACACAGTGAACCCCTGTCTCTACTAAAAATACAAAAAAAAAAAAAAAATTAGCTAGGTGTGGCGGCGGGCACCTGTAGTCCCAGCTACTGGGGAGGCAGGAGAATGGTGTGAACCTGGGAGGTGGAGCTTGCAGTGAGCCAAGATCGCGCCACTGCACTCCAGCCTGGGCGACAGAGCGGGACTCGGTCTCAAAAAAAAAAAAACGAAACAAAACAAAACAAAAAACCATGAGCTTACTCTAATATCTCCCACCCTCCTCCAACGCTAGAGGGTTCGTTCTACTCTTCATCCCATAAACCCAGAAAATCTGAGATGGGTCTCAGTTAATTTAGAGAGTTTATTTTGCCAGGGTTGAGGACCCACGCCCGTGACACAGCCTCAGGAGGTCCTGGAGACATGTATCCAAGGTGGTCGGGGCACAGCTTGGTTTTATACATTTTAGGGAGACATGAGACATCAATCGATATATGTAAGAGGTACATTGGTTTCGTCTAGAAAGGCGGGGACAACTCAAAGCAGGGAGAGGGCTCTAGGTCACAGGAAGGTGAGAGACAAATGGCCGTATTCTTTGAGTTTCTGATAAGCCTTTCCCCTGAAATCCCAGCTACTCAGGAGGCTGAGGCAGGAGGTGGAGGTTGCAGTGAGCTGAGAGCGAGTCACTGCACTCCTGTCTGGGTGACAGAGCGAGACCCTGTCAAAGAAGAATGCCTTCACCATCTGGGAATGCAGTCCAGTAAGTCTCAGTCTCATTTTATTCAGCTGCTATTCAAGATGGAGTTGCTCTGGTTCAAACATCTCTGACACTACTGCCCCCTAAACATCTCTGAAGTTCATCTGTTCCTCTCCCCAGTCATGACCTCTACCCAAGGTCATGCAACCATCACCTCTCACCAGGACAGCTGCGACAGCCTGCCAAATTCTGCCTGCCCAAACCTTTGCTTCCTACACAGTTCCTCTAGACCAGAGCTTCTGAACCTTCAGCTGCCTAGAAATTGCCTGCAGAGTTTGTAGAAACCCAGAAACTCTGGCTCCCATTCCCAGCAATCTAATCCGATTCAGAAGGTCCCAGGTCAACTGAGAATTTTCACTTTTTTTTTTTTTTTTTTTTGAGATGGAGTCTTGCTCTGTCACCCAGGCTGGAGTGCAGTGGTGCAATCTCTGCTCACTGCAATCTGTGCCTCCCAAGTTCAAGCTATTCTCCCGCCTCAGCCTCCTGAGTAGCTGGAATTACAGATGCCTGCCACCATGCCCGGCTAATTTTTGTATTTTTAGTAGAGATGAGGTTCTGTCATGTTGGCCAGGCTGGTTTCAAAGTCCTGACCTCAAGTGACCCACCTGCCTCAGCCTCCCTAAGTGCTGAGATTTAAGGTGTGAGCCACCACGCCCGGCCTAGTTTTTGCATTTCTAACAAGCTTCCCTAGGGCATCTCCTAGAGGAACCCAAGATGTTGCGGAGGCTGAGACTGCACATCTTCAGGTTATACTTCCAGCAGCAAGACTCTCTGTGCTGTCCAATACAGTAGCCACTAGCCACATGTGGCTATTTAACTTACTAAAATAAAATTTGCCGGGTGCGGTGGCTCACGCCTGTAATCCCAGCACTTTGGGAGGCCGAGGCGGGTGGATCACAAGGTCAGGAGTTTGAGACCAACCTGGCCAACATGGTGAAACCCCCGTCGCTACTAAAAGTACAAACATTAGCTGGGCATGGCTCAAAATTTTTTGAAAAGCAAATGCATGGGCCACATTCAGTGCAGAATCCACTGCCCTCCCAAGGCACAGGGACCCAGTCGGGAAGTGGCAGGTGTGAACCATGACTGAGTCTCCCACCCCTACCCCAGCTGCGGGCTCGAGGCTTCCTCCAGCTACGTGGGGTGAATGGGAGCCTAGGGATGCTGGAACAGGCCAGGGCCCGTGGCCTCTATCAGCGCCTCAGCCTCTGCACCCTGGGCCAGGAGCCTCTGCCTGGTCCCGAAGGTACTTCCTCTCCCATCCCAACACCCCACGGCCCCCCCTCATAAAGCCCTTTCCCTTGCAGATCCTCCATCCCCCTCCCACACTAAGCCCCAGTCCCTCACTCAATCCTGCACCCCAAGATCTGACTGCAGCCCAGAACTGGGCTATACTTACCTTATCCTCCAGGGGACCTGGGTCCTGCAGATGCGGGTGGTAGCTTCGTCCCCTCTAGGGTGGTCTGAGGCCACACCATAGACAAAGCACCTTCCAAGCGTCACACCATGTCCCCACCCCTCCCCACGCACACTGGGACCTTCGACGTGGTACTGATAGTTGGCGCCCCCAGTGACGGCCAGGTGCCCTGCAATGCGATACCTGAGCTCCTATGTGTCACCAAGCCAGGTGAGGAGCAGCCCAGCCAACCACCCCCAATCCCCGTCACCATACACCTTCCCCTCTGCACAGCACAGACACAGGCCCCAGAGTCCCTCATGCTAAGTGAGGGGCAGCGTTCTGCCCATCGCCACATACAGCCTAGCCTAACATCCCAGCCACCAACGGCAGACCCACGCAAACAGGCGGGGCAGACAGGTGGCCAGCTTGGCTCTTATCCATGGGTAACCAGGAGCAACTCCACCGTCCTCTGCAGCCTCCATTTCCTAGCCTGGGAGCCAGGTGGTCCCCATAGGACTAAAGTGAGAATCAGGTAAAATCCTGTCTCTGAAGCTTTTGCTTTGGTCCCGGCCCACAGTGAGGGCTTAGTTCTGTTCCCTCCTCTGCCTGCTTCCTCACTCATTCGTGGACTGCCTTCGGGTGTCCCTTTCTCTTTCCTGATCTGTTTCCTCATCTGGGAAATGGGGCTGCTTAGGGGAGATGAGAGCTGTGAGCACTGTTGGTAAACTCCACACATCGCGCTGCCCAGGCAGGTGTATCTCCCGTCTCCTGCTGTGTTCTTGCTCGGGGCTTTGCTCTGCTCTGGGCACAGGGCTCAGACCCTGCCCTCTGGGCCTTGATCTCCAACCCACTGGGGCCCAGCGATCACAGGGTCTGGTCAGAGGTGGCCCCACCAGAGCCGTGAGTGCTCATTGCTCCCAGAATGTATTTACTTATTTTGTATTTATCTAATTTGAGACAGAGTCTTACTCTGTCGCCAAGGCTGGAGTATAGCGGCACGATCTCAGTTCACTGCAACCTTCAAGAGATTCTCCTGCCTCAGGCTCCCAAGTAGCTGGGATTACAGGAGCCCACCACTGCGCCCAGCTGATTTTTGCATTTTTAATAGAGATGGGGTTTCATCATGTTGGTCAGGCTGGTCTCGAACTCCTGACTTGAAGTGATCCACCCGCCTTGGCCTCCCAAAGTACTGGAATTACAGACTTGAGCCACCACGCCCGGCCCTGCTCCGAGAATGTAGAGAAGAGAGGCATTTCTGAGACCAGGTGAGGAATCCATGTAGGGCACAGCCTGAGGCGGAAAGGAGAGGGGCTGAGCATGAGAACCAGGAGGCACAGGACAGGAAATCACAGAGGGGAAAATGCTTCCTCTCTCTCCTCTCTCCGCACCCCTTGCCAGGCCCAGCAGAGACTGGCTAAGCCTGGACAGGTCTGGGCAGGCATCCAGGGGAGCCCTGAAGGCTGACAAATGCAGGGACATGGATGGGGTCATCCGGAAAGGTCGAAGTTGGGCCAAAGAAGACAGGAACTTTCTACTGGGTGAAGCAGCCAGGATCGGACATCCTAGACCAACCTGTGCTTGCTAAGCCCCTCAGCCCCATCGGGCTGCCCGCGGGTGACGGTCTCCCCTGCTCCAGAGCCTCTCCTCTCACCGCACTCCCTTCTACCAGCAACGCCCTGCTTGTCCTTACTCCCTCCTCCAGGAAAGCTTCCCAGACCAGTCATTGGGTCTTCCCTATCTCTCCTTCTCAGTGCACCTGAGGCCACCCTGGGCACACTATAGGTGCCTGGACCTGAGGTGACAAGGTCATTCAGCCAGCACTTACTGTCAGGCACTTCAAACACACATACCAGCCTTCCTGTGATGTTAATCATCCTCTGTGCCAGCTGGGAAACGAGGCCCAGAGAGGTGAAGGGACTAGCCCAAGATCCAAAGCCCACATGCGGGCTTTCTTCCTGTCCATTCAGACACGGTCACGTCCTCCGGCAGAGGCGTGGGTGAGTGGTGAGGAGGGCGTCTCCTCAATCCAGGAGATTAAGTCAAGAATTCCCCACCAGGCATAGCAGCTCACCCCCATAATCCCAGCACTTTGGGAAGCCGAGGCAGGAGGACCCCTTGAGCCCAGGAGTTCAAGAGCAGCCTGGACAACATAGCAAGACCCCATCTCTAAAAAAAAAAAAATTAAATAGCTAGGCGTGGTGGTGAGCCCCTATGGTCCCAGTTACTCAGGAGACTGAGATGGGAGGATTGCTTGAGCCCATGAGTTGGAGGCTACAGTGAGCTATGATTGGGCCACTGCACTCCAGCCTGAGAAATAGGGTGAGATTCTATCTCAAGAAAGAAAAAAAAGCGGGGAGCCAGGCACAGTGGCTCACGCCTGTAATCCCAGCACTTTGGGAGGCCAAGGCAGGCAGATTGCCTGAGGTCAAGAGTTCGAGACCAGCCTGGTCAACATGGCAAAACTCCATCTCTACTAAAAATACAAAATAGCTGGGTGTGGTGGCACATGCCTGTAATCCCAGCTACAAGGGAGGCTGAGACAGGAGAATCACTTGAACCCGGGAGGCGGAGGTTGCATTGAGCTAAGAGCATGCCATTGCACTCCAGCCTGGGTGACAGAGCAAGACTTGGTCTCAAAAAAAAAAAAAAAACAAGAAAGAAAGAAAAAGGAATTCCCGATGTAAAAGACACAGAAAGACTGTCCTGGGAAGGAAACTGAAAAAATGTATTGCCTTGAAGGTACAACCCTCCCCAGCAGAGATGGCCTGGGACTGTGGCTCCTGTCCCTCCCCCACCTCATCTACCCCTCTCCCCCAGGTGGGCTGGCGTGTCTGACCACCAGGACCAACTTGTCCAACCTTCAAAACAAGGAGGCTCTGGAGGCCACCCTGGGAAGGCTGGAGCAGGCTGGGGCATGGGAGCACCTGGTGGGCTGGCCTGTGGACTGCTGGGAGCTGCCTACCTCCGAGCTGGAGGTGGTATCCGGCATCTCTGCCAAGGATGGCTTCATCTTCGGCATTGTCTACCTGTACCGAAAGCAGAAGGCGGCCCAGGTTGAGGAAGTAAGATCCAGCCCCCAGCTCCTAGCTGGCCCCTAACTCCATGTGGCCTTAGGTGGGCCCATCTGCTGGGCCTCCTCTGCCTCCCCTGCAAAATGGGACCTCCGAACCAACCCTGCCCCTCAGAACGCCCTGCCTATTAAATGAGCTCCCGGGAGGGACAAAAGGACTCATGCTGCTGCAGTTCTCTCGCCCCAGAAAAGAGTGACATCTGTTCCTGTGGGTTCCAGAATCGAGACGTGGCAGGGTGTGGTGGCAGACGTGGCACCTGTAATCGCAACACTTGGGAGGCCAAAGCAGGAGGATCACTTGAGGTCAGGAGTTCGAGACCAGCCTGGCCAACATGGCAAAACCGTGTCTCTACTAAAAACACAACAATTAGCCAGGCATGGTAGCACATGCATGTAATCCCAGCTACTTGGGAGGCTGAGGCAGGAGAATTGCTTGAACCCAGGAGGCGGAGGTTGCAGTGAGCTGAGATGGAACCGTTGGGTAACAGAGCAAGATTCTGTCTCAAAAAAAAAAAAATTGTACAAATTAGCCAGGTGCTGTGGGTGCATGCCTGTAGTGCCAGCTATTCGGGAGGCTGAGACAGGAGAATCACTTGAACTCGGGAGGCAGAGGTTGCAGTGAGCCTAGAGCGTACCAGTGCACTCCAGCCTGGGCAACAGAGCAAGACTCTGTCAAGAAAGAAAAAGAAAGAAAGAAAGAGAGAAAGAGAGAGAGGAGAGGAGAAGGACAGAGAGAGGGAGGGAGGAGGGAGGGGGGTAGGGAGGGAGGGAGGCGGGGGGAGTGAGGGAGAGAAGAAGGGAGGGAGAGAGGAAGGGAGGGAAGGAAGGAAGGAAGGAAGGAAGGAAGGAAGGAAGGAAGGAAGGAAGGAAGGAAGAAAGAAGAAGTGATGGAGAAGACCCCTCCCGGGGGTCTCCCGGGGTCACTCCTTCCAGGGTGCTAGGTCCGCTCACCTCTAACTTACTGACAAGAAAATGAGAAGATGAAGCCCAAGCAACCTTGGAACATCCTTTCCGCAACAGCAGCAGGGCAGACCCAAGGCCAAGGCCAAGCCCAAGTGGTTGCTGAGGCCCAAGCTCTGTCCTGGACAGCTTCCCCACCCAAATTCGGAGTCCAAAGTCCCAAGCGGTAGGTCTGGGCCTGGGCCACACTCCGTTCCCTCATCGATCAATGGATCAGAATGCCGAGCTCTGGACGTGGCTTGGAGGCTGCCCTCCAGGTGAAAGGCATTTGGTGACCCTCAGCACCTCAGGGATGTGAACAGGGCTGATAATAATTTCTCCATCCAAGAGAGTGGGAAGACTTCATGGGGGAGGCGGCTGGGAGCTGGGCTTTCAGGACAAGCAGGATCCAGAAGGGTGGAGAAGGGAAAAGGGACATTCCAGGCTGGCAGCAGGGGCCGGCTATGCAGAGGCTGGGAAGGGGAACCTGGGTGACTCAGCAAAGAGGAACAGACCAGCCTGGCTGCCCAGACAAAGCTGGAGCAACAGCAGGGTGGGGGTGGCTGATGGCCCATACCTCAGAGCTGGAAGCCCATGCGGGGACCTCCCTCCTAGGGTCCCCAACACTTCACTGGGGTCCCAGGCATACACTGTTTCCTGTATACGGGTTTACCCTCCAACCAATGAAGGGCCCCCATCTGGACAAGGTGATACCTTGGAGGCCCATTTAATTTATTTTTTAAGGTGACACCTTGGAGGCCCGTTTCATGTTTTTTTTTCATTAAGAGATAAGGTCTCGCCCCGTCACCCAGGCTAAAGTGCAGTGGTGCGATCAAAGCTCACTGCAGCCTCAAACTCCTGGGCTCAAGCAATTCGCTTACCTCAACCTCCCCAAGTACAGGCATGGCCCAGCTCATTTTTTAAACTTTCTGGAGAGATGGCGCCACGAGGTTGCCCAGGCTGGTCTCAAACTCCTGCCTCAAGCGACCCTCCCACCTCGACCTAGTAAAATGCTGGGATTACAGGTGCTCACCACCACACCCATCCCAGCTCCAGTTTTTCACGGTTCCCTGGATCTCATTTTTTTTTTTTTAAGTGTTCATGTACTGGCCAAAACACAGTGGCCTTGCCCCTCACCTCCCCCATGCCCAGGCCTCCAGCCCTGCCCCACCCACCTCCACAGCTGAAATCAGAGACAATACAAGTTCCTCCTGTGCACAGGTTCCATTTATTGTAGAAAATAATAATAATTACAGTGATGAATAGATCTTCTTAAATTACAAAACAGAAACCATGAAAAAGGAGGAGGAAAAACCCCAGGACTCCTGAGGGTGAAGCCGTCCCCTCCTCCCTGCCACCCTCCCAGGCTGGTTAGTGTCCTTGGCAGGGGCAGAGGACTCAGAGGGGATCAGTCTCCAGTGGCCCAGGGCTGAAGTGGGTGAGGCAGAGTCCTGAGGCCACAGAGCTGGGCAGCCTGAACGGCCTCTCTGGCCCCCTCCCCCACTGCTGCCCAAACCTGTTTACAAAGCCTTCACCCCTCCCCTCCAAACTCGTCCATCCACTCTGCACTCCTCAGGCAAGTGGGTGGGCAAGGCCTCAGCCATACTGCTGGGTGCGGGTTTCGGTGAGCAAGGCACAGTCCTAGAGGTGACATCAAGGCCTGCCCGGAACAGAGGAGATGCAGGCAGACAGAGTGGGGAAAATGTAAATGGGGACAGTGTCTAACACCGATGCAGGCAGAGCCCGAAGTCACGGTTGAGCCATCCTGGCCAGCAGAAGCCAGCTCCCCACTCCACCATCACACCCTGTCACTTCCGTCCCTCCACAATATCCAGAGGGTGAACTCTGTTCTTGCTAGCAGGAGGCGGCCTTGGGAAGGTGTCTGAATGGGCCAGAGAGGCTGAAGGCTGCTGCCTTCCTGCCTGGCTCAATCTCTGCCCAGTCCCCAGTCCCCAGCAGCCAGTGGCCCGTGGCAGGGCCCTCCTGGGGTCACAGCCTGTGCTGAGCTCAGTCCAGGGAAGAGCAAAGCAGAGAGGGACAGAATGGAGCCGTGGCACCTTACACGTAGTTGCTGGCAGCAGCAGAGCGGGCGGCAGAATACTTGGCAGAGTAAGGCTTGTCTGTGCGGGGTGGGCAGTTGCAGCAAAGCAGCCCCCCGCCAAGCAGCAGCAGGCCGGAGGCGGCCCAGCCGACGTAGAGCGAGGCACCCATCTCCCGCTTCTGCCCCGAGGCCACCAGTGGGTTGTAGAAGTCTCGGATGATGTTGTGGGCCGTCCAGGACACGGGCACTATCACCAGCAGGCCGGCCAACAGGAACACCACGCCCGCCACAATCATGGTCTTGGCCTTGGCACTCTCATCCTCCAGGCAGTTGGTACACTTGCCCCCCACCACGGACAGCAGCACGCCCAGAGCGGCCACGATGATGCTGATGATGACAAGGGCACGGGCCGCCTGCAGGTCTTGCGGCAGCGCCAGCAGCGAGTCGTACACCTTGCACTGCATCTGGCCGGTGCTCTGCACCACGCAGTTCATCCACAGGCCCTCCCAGATGGTCTGCGACGTGACGATGTTGCTGCCGATGAAGGCCGTCACGCGCCACATGGGCAGCGCGCAGCACAGCATGACGGCCAGCCAGCCCAGCACGGCCAGCGCGATGCCAGTCACCTGTAGCCCCATGGAGGCCATTGCTTAGAGTCCGCGGAGGTTGAGGACCTGGAAGGCTGAGGGGATCCGGCTGTGGAGGCTGTAGGATTCCAAGCGTTGGGGACGGACTTAACGTTCGCAGAGAGCTCCTTTGCACCGTGAGTCAGGAGATAAAGCCAGTCCTGATGCGCAAGCCAGCGAGTGTGAGCAGACCAGTTCCTTCCAGCCGACAGCTGCCAGGGCACTTTCTCACTAGGGACAGGTTGAGCGGTTATATGGCTCTGGCAGAGGGGCGGGGGCAGAGGGAGGAGTTTTCGTCACTGGGACCTCCTCCTAACCAGTTTCTCTGGATTCCTGAGCCCAGGCCAACAAAGGCACTTTTGAGGCCCCTGTCCCTGGTCCCTGAGTCACTATCCAGTCTCAGAAGAAACTACCCTCTCCCCTTCCTCAAAGCCCATGCTGAGGTCACCCGGGAGACAGACACTGAATCACAGCCCAGGGACAGCTGGATATTCACAGGGCAAGGCCAGGGGGCAGCCAGACCCAGCCAGGTTTGGGAGCCTGAAGACCAGGGTCCCCACAGGCCAGGACCCCCTCATTCTAGGTTTAGGTGGGAGGACAGGGTGGAGACCCTCAGGGAGAGAGTTTGAGGATGCAGTCTCGGAAACATCCATGAGAAACCGCACCTTGATTACTGTCCTTTCTTGTCCTTATCAGTTTCATCACTGGCAGTTTCACTGCTGTTGTGATTATGATCATTCATGCACCTGGCCTCACCAGCAGCCTCTGCGGCACTGGCCGGATAAAGTTACGTGTAGGGGAGTGAGGAGCCGGGAAGCCGGGACTCCTGGGTACATCACCCACTCTCACCCATCTCTATCACCTGGCTTCTCCGTTTGGCTAGAAGAGGGGCCTTGGACATGATGACCTTTAGCCAAAAAGAGACAGAAGCCTGCCCCTCTCTACCTCCACAGAAGTTTAGTCTGGTGGGCTCTGTCCCTGCCAGGGGCCACCCTGCTTGCCCAGAACTGGGTGGGGCTGGTCACAAACGATGACAAACATTAACTAGATCCTGGAGACATCATCACCCCAGTAAATGGATGTTTACCCTGTGGAGACATACAAAGCCTTCTAATAAAGCCAGGGTGGATGCAAAGTCCCATGAGATTTCAAAGGGAAGGGGAACTCTTCGGGGGTGGGGAGGTGTGGTGCTGGGGGAGCTTGACTACAAAGGGGTACTGTGGGGCACAACTCCAGGGGGCACTGGATTCTTGGATTATGACACAGAAGGCATCATGAACGGGTCCCCCAGAAAAGTTTTGCAAGGCAACGGGACTGGCTGAAGGAGGACATTCTGGTAGACGGTGGGCCAGGCTGAACAAATGCAGCTCATTCTGGGAATACAGCCCTTAGGAGAGATGTGCAAGGCAGCGAGACTGGTGAAGGAGGACATTCGGGCAGAGAGAACAAGGGCAGAGGTGGCAAGGTGGGGAAAGGCAGCTTGTTCTGGGAACAGCCAGGAATCCAGTTAGACCAGAGACTGGGCTGGGGAGGGAGGTTCCAGAGTAAAAGGGTCAGAAATTTCTGCCCGGAATGTCACCGAGCCCTGGGAGATAGAGGGAGGGAGGAGGGTCTAGGATCAGGAAGATCTTGGTTCAGGGCAGATGACTGAGGGGACCTCTGGGAAGGGGTCATCGTGGGGGTGATCAAGAGTGTCTAGGGCTCATTCCAGCAGCACCGAGGGAGCCCCTCCTCACCCGCCGTGTGGTCATTTTGCATCTCTCATCCCAACCCTGCTGGGAACTCCAGTGTGTCCCTGAGCCGCCACCATTGTCCAGCACTGGTGGCTGTGTGCCCAGTTCGGACCCAGAAGGATGCATAGTCCTTGAGCTTCCTGAGGGAAAGTCATCAAGGGTGCCATGGTTTGGGTTGAAGCAATCAGTGAGTACCCACGGAAGGTATTTGAGATGGATCTGTTGACCGGCTAATGAAGCACCGGACAGGCTGGAACAATCTAGCATGATCCACCCATGTTACAGACGGGAAGTTGAGGCCTGGTATTGTGGTTAACTCTATACACATCTATCTCCCCTGCTAGCCTGGGGCTCCTAGAAGACCGGAACAATGCCTTCTGCAACCTCAGTGCCCAGCACCGGGCTTGATACATCACAGATGCTCAAGAAATGTTAGAAGTGGTTGCTGCGACTCATGCCTATAATGCCGGCACTTTGGGAGGCCAAGATGGGAGGATTGCTTGAGGCCAAGAGTTTGAGGCCGCAGTGAGCTATAATCACACCATTGCACTCCAGCCTTGGGCAACAGAGCAAGACCCTGTCTCAAAAAAAAAAAAACAAAAAACAAAAAGAAATGTTTGGGCAGGGTGCGGTGGCTCATGCCTGTAATCTCAGTACCTTGGGAGGCCAAGATGGGCGGAACATGAGGTCAAGAGTTCGAGACCAGCCCGGCCAACATGGTGAAACCCCATCTCTACTAAAAATACAAAAATGAGCTGGGTGTGGTGGTGCACACCTGTAATCACAACAACTCAGGAGATTGAGGCAGGAGAATCGCTTTAACCTGGGAGGCGGAGGTTGTGGTGAGCCGAGATCACGCCATTGCATTCCAGCCTGGGTGATAGCGCGAGACTCCGTCTAAAAAGAAAAGAAAAAAAAAGAATGTTTGATGATGGAAAGAATGAAGCATTCTCCAGTTTCAAACCACACTCCCACACCTTGACCCCCATCATAAGCACACTCACCAAAACAAACAGGGATGGTTTCTGCCCGGACCACGCCTCCGTGGGGCTTTCTTTACAAGGCTCTCTCCGCACACAGAGCCTATGGGCTAAATAACACCAGAGATAAGTAACCATCATGACTGACGATAAGTGCTTTCCTGGAATGACCTCATCACAGCCTCCAGCCAGTCAGCAGGGCAGGGACTTTTATTGCCTTGGCTCAAAGGAGTAAACTGAAGCCCAGAGAAGGCCAGGGGCTTGCCTAGGATGGGTGGGCACTCCAGCATGGGTGCCTCCTTCCCCAGGTGCCTCTTACCTGTGGTTCCAGCCAGGTAGCCTTTAGCAAGCTTTCTGAGTAGACACATGACTTGGCCAGATGGCCAGAACCTGCCCCCCGCCTCCCCCCTACCTCCTGCCCCACCCCGCCACTTCCTGCCCTTGCTTTCCTGGGACACAGCCAACTGGCAGTTGGAGAAGCAGGCATGGGGGAGGGGGACATGCAAGTCCTACAACAGTCCACCTGTGGCCCTACAGAAGTGACTTAAGAAGCTGTCCTTTCCTGCCAGGCACAGCCACGCGTATCGGGAGCAGAGAGCAGGGAGGGGTTGGAGGTTGAGGGGAGGGCAGGTGCAGGAGGGCCTCCAGGTATAGAGCAGACACAAGGCAGGGGAAGAAGCACGGAGCTCACACAGGGCTAGAGGACCCAGGTGTGAAGGAGAAGCCAGAAGGATGCCCTTGGGGATCAGCCAGTAGCTCAGCACAAGTGGAGCTAGGGAGAGATTTGTTGATGCTTTGTGGATGCCAAGAGACCGTTGGCTCAGTCCCACCCACCTGCTGCAGGAAAAACACCAGCAAAGGCAAGAGGTGCTTCTCTCCTCCCCGCTCTGGCTCCCACAGCCCTAAGGCAGAGGAAAACAAGGAAATGTACCTCCAGGCCTGCATCTGGCCCTCTTCCCAAAGCCCAGAGATCTTTTACAGGAACACCTTATAAGACATCTGTTGTTATCACCTTGGCTTTGGGGTCAGAGAGTGCAGGGTTGCCACTCATTTATTTTCTTTTTCTTTTTTGTAACTTGCACTGTGTGATTTTGTGCTGACAGAATTGGATCACGTGCTGGTTTCTAACTTTCGTTGTTGTTGTTTTGGTTTTGAGATGACGCAATCTCTGCTCACTGCAGTCTCCGTTTCTTGGGTTCAAGCAATTCTCATGCCTCAGCCTCCTGAGTAGCTGGGACTACAGGTGCACACCACCACGCCCAGCTGATTTTTGTAGTTTTAGTACAGACAGGGTTTCAGCATGTTGGCCAGGCTGGTCTTGAACTTCCAGCCTCAGGTGATCTGCCCACCTCGGCCTCCCAAAGTGCTGGGATTGCAGGCGTAAGCCACCGTGCCCAGCCACACGTGCTGGTTTCTATCAAGGATAAAAATCACCAGATCAGCTCACCCATCTCTGCCCACCCCCATAAACCATCTTTCCAACCCAGGGACCATCTCTGAGCCACAGCTTCCTCCTTTGTAAAAACGAGGATGTTGCACCCCTTCCAGTATCAAAAACAAAAACAGTGAAATGAGATGGGGATGTGAAAATGCTTCGCGAGCCAAAAAGGACAAAAGCTGGGAAGCTGTGTATCCATGAGCCATCCTACCAGCACTGTGACCTTGAAGAAGCCAATTCCATCTCTGAACCCCAACTTCCTCCTTTGTAGAGAACACTGGGGCCCACTCCCCAATCTGAGACACACGTGAAATGTCAGAAGGACGTAAAAATGCTTCGTGAGCCGAAAAGTATAATACCAAGAGGAGGGGAGCCAAGTTCTGGACGCAAAGCAGCTGCTGCTCAGTTCGGATCCTGATCATATCAGGTGGGAGCTAGGCCTTTTCAGACCCCTGTCCCCAGAGTTCCAGGGGCTTGGCCAAGTCCCCAGTTTTTTTTGTTTGTTTGTTTGTTTTTGAGAAGGAATGTCGCTCTGTCACCCAGGCTATAGTGCAGTGGTACAATCTCGGTTCACTGCAACCTCTGCCTCCCAGGTTCAAGCGATTCTCCTGCCTCAGCCTCCCAAGTAGCTGGGACTATAGGTGTCCGCCACCGCACCCGGATAATTTTTGTATTTTTAGTAGAGACGGGGTTTCGCCATGTTGGCCAGGCTGGTCTCGAACTTCTGACCTGAAGTGATCCACCTGTCTCAACCTCCCAAAGTGCTGGGATTACAGGCATGAGCCCCAAGTCCCCAGTTGTAACACACACACATGCAGCTTGCCCTGAGCTCAGCTCCCTGGGAGTCCTTAGCAAAGGGGCAAAAACAAAGTCTCCCTTCTAACCCCAAGCTCCTGCTGGCTTCTGAGCCCTAGGGCCAGTAATGGATGACTGTCCTGCAGCCAAAAAGATCTCAGTGAGCTGAGAAGTCTAGCTTCCAGAGCCTGTACTCCATGCCTTCTGGGAACAGGAAGACTAAAGCCAGGGAAGCCAGTGTATATTAAATTGATTCCTAGGGCGGAAACTAGCTGCTGTAATCTCAGCCTGGGAGGCGAGGCGGAGAACCTTGAGCCAAGAGTTCTGACTAGTGCCAACATAATGCCTGTCTGTACTAAAAATTAGTGGTGGCGTGTGCCTATGGTCCCAGCTGCTAGGGAGATGGAGGTGGGAGAATTGCTTGACTGGAGACAGTTCAGTGAGCTGAGTCACGCACTGCACTCCAGCCGAGCAACAGACCAGATCTGTCTCTTAAAAAATAAAAAACAGTAGGTTGGCGTGGGCTCACGTCTGTAATCCAGCCTGGGACGAGTGGGCACTACAAGGTCGGAGATCGAGACCACCCTGGCTAACACGGTGTGAACCCCATCTCTACTAAAAATACAAAAATTAGCCAGTGAGCCTGTGGTCCCAGCTACCTGAGGCAGGAGAATGGCGGAACCGAGGTAGCTTCCATTGAGCTGATTGCGCCACTCACTCCAGTCTGCGGGCAGAGTAGACTCCGTCTCAAAAAAATAGTAATAAAAAAAGTAAAGGATGGATTTTTTTTTTTTTCTTTAGGCAACAAGATCCTATTGCTTTCTGAAGTCCTTGAGCTCAGATTGGAGTCTTGGCACCAGGCAGAAAGGGAGAGTCCCTGGCCCTCAGCCTGACTGCCCACAACAGCCGACCATCCACCCCCTCGGCCTGGTGCTAGGTGATGGCAGGCATGGCTGATCAGTCTGGCCAGACTGGCTGAGCGGGTGCTGCCCCCAGGTTGGGCACCACGTGGCCGTGGGTGGGGGCGGTGGCCACGTCTGGGGGTTCTTCTAAGGAAGAGAAGAAAGACCATACTGATGCCTCCTGGCTGGAGTCCCAGGGTCGGGCACTTCTGGTGGCAGAGATGGGAAGATGGGCTGAGCAAAGGGAGGGGACTCAGTGAGACAGCTTAGTTAGAGAGACTCGGAGGAGATGACTGTGTGAAGGGGAGGAGGCTTACACAGGGAACAGGACCGAGAGGACCGTTGTTAAATTACTGTCCTCCAAATCGGTGCATCGATTTCAGTTTATGTCCGTCGGTTTCAAAACATCTGGCCAGGCATGGTGGCTCATGCCTGTAATCTCAGAACTTTGGGAGGCTGAGGCAGGAGGATCGTTTGAGGCCAGGAATTCAAGACCTACCTGGGCAACATAGTGAGACCCTTTTTCTATTAAAAAAAAATTTTTTTTTTAATTAGCCAGGCATGGTCGCATACACCTGTAAATCCCAGCTATTAGGGAGGCCGAGGCAGGAAGATCCCTTAAACCCAGGAATTGGAGGCTACAGTGAGCCATGATCATGCCACTGCACTCCAACCTGGGTGACAGAGCAAGACCTCATCTCTAATAAATAAATAATTAGCAAGCTCCATATTTACCATGACCTTCGGCATTCCCACCGTCCTACCCAGCTGTCCAGCCTCTCACAGGCCACTCCCCCACTTCACAGAGAGGTCCATCCAGGTCCTAGGCATAAACCTCCCTCCCACCCTCCTCCACCCCTCCCTCTGGCTCCCCCCATCTCACTTCAGGGCAGTCCTGTCTCTACTGGACTTTACTCCAATTTCCCAGAGGCGGGGGAGGGAGAGGACCTAAGGGCTGTGGAATTCCTGAAAACCCTCTAATCTGATGGAGGAGTCAGTCCTCCCCAACCCCACCCCTCCCTCTCCCCATCCAGGGCAGCCTCCTCTTGCTCTGGCCTCTCAGGGAGCAAGCCAGCCAGTAAACCATATTTTGATCGTCAGCTTCAGGGACAGGCACTATGCTAAGTGCCTTCGAATAACATTGAATAACAGGAAATCATTTTATCTCACTGCAAAACAGTATAGGGGCATCATTGTCGTTCTCTTGTTTTCGTTTTTAAGACATGAAGCCTTGCTCTGTCACCCAGGCTGGAGTGCAGTGGCACAGTCATAGCTCACTGAAGCCTCGAACTCCTGAGCTCAAGCAAACCTCCACCTTCAGCCTCTGGTCTAGCTGGGACTACGGGTGTGCACCCCCACACCCAGCTAACTTTTTGTTTTTCTGTAGAGACAGGGTCTCCTGATGATGCCCAGGCTGGCCTTGAACTCCTGGCCCCAAGTGATCCTCATACCTCAGCCTCTCAAAGTGCTGGGATTCCAGGTGTGAGCCACCATGCCGAGCCCATTCCCATTTTACAGATGAGAAAACTAAGGCTCTGGGAGCTGATGTGACATTCCAGGGCCCCCAGAATAATGGCAAAACCGGTATTCACACCCTGCCCGATGTCTGATTCTGGGGCTTATCCTCTACCTCTCCTCTTCTATTGCCCAGGGCTGGCATGGAGCTCATCAGGGTGTAATCAGCCCAGCCTGTATTGAAATAAACAACTCCCACGCAGGGAAAACCAGCTCTGTGTGAGCACTGGAGAGGGAAAAATCAACTCTACCTGGGGCACACCAGGCAGGCTTCCTGGAGGAGGTGGCAGGTGGAGAGGAAACCTGAAGGGTGAGTAAAAGCTTAGAGACCTATGAAAAGGAGAGAGTTCTCCCAAAAGGAGAGTAGCAGGGACAAAAACAGGAGTGTGTGTGGGGAGGGAGTATCTGTGGAAAACTGAACTTGAGGAGTCGGAAGCCAGGCAGGTGAGGGAGTAGGGCTGGGAAATAAGTTGGGAGCATCAGTGTGGGCCTTAAGGGCGCAACCCAGGAGCTTGGGTCAGTTGGAGGGAGAGTCAGGAGGGCGGTCTTGCTTTGGGCTGGGTGATGGAGGACAGAGGAGGCGGGGCTTCACTGAGAGGGTGCCTCTGTCTCAGGACCAGCCAGGACTCCCAGAGAAGCGCCCCCTGGTCCCAGGCCAGGACAGTCCTTGTCACCAGTCAGCAGAGCAAGGAGCTGGGATCATCCCATCCTGCTCCGTCTTGGAAGATCAGAGGATGCCAGAACACAGAACCCAGAAGCCGGGCACACCCCGATGACGACGGTTTACAGAGAAGCTGTCTGCTTCTGTGACACACCAAGAGGCTGAGCGAAACCCGCACGCCGACCAGGAGAATCCTAGGTTGGCAGCCCATGAGTCAGCAGTGACAAAGCCAGGGACAAAACCCAGGAGTCCGGGATCATCAGCACCATCTCGCCCCATTTCCAGGTGACTCAGAGATCATATTATCCCTCCCGGCACAGAGGCCCCAGGCCTGGCCTCTCTCCTGCCCTGTGTCCCCTGCTCGATCTCTCCCACATCTCCTCCCAGCGTGGATGGGCAGACACCAGCCACGCCCTCTCCTGTCACACACAAATACTAATGTCTTGCCTTCTCAGGGCCGAAGAAGTCCAGCTGCCAGATCTTTGCCCTATCGCCAGGTGCACCTACTGACCCAGCCCTGCTGGAGTCCTCATTCCCTGCCAGCTCCCATGTCTGGATCATCTCAGGCCCCTAGAAGGGCACATCCTTGTCTGAACTGTCCCCTCCCCTGGGGATTAGGAGGCAGGGTGGGGCCAGGAGCAGCCACACTGGTGATTAGGTTTGTGCTTTGTAATTTTTCAATTTTTTTTTTTTTTTTTTTTTGAGACAGAGTCTTACTCTGTCACCCAGCCTGGAGTGCAATGGTACAGTCTCAGATCGCTGCAAGCTCCGCCTCCCAAGTTCAAGGGATCCTCTTGCCTCAGCCTCCCGAGTAGCTACAGGCGTGCACCACGCCCAGCTAACTTTTGTATTTTTAGTACAGACGGGGTTTTGCCATGTTGGCCAGGCTGGTCTCGAACTCCTGACTTCAACTGATCCACCCGCCTCGGCTTCCCAAAGTGCTGGGATTACAGGTGTGAGCCACCATGCTCAACTCAATGCTCTTTTTATATCAGGGCATAAGCATCGTGGCTTGAGCCTTTGAAGTGTGCCTCAGTGCTCACCCACAGCACTCCACTCCCACTTCTTTTCCTTCCTCCCTCCCTCCCTTAATGCTTTCTTGCTTCTCGCCAACTGAGCAGGGGCAGTGTGGATGCCCAGGGGCCTGCTAGCGGCCACCCAGTTGGTGTCACTACCTCCCAGCATCAGTCTCCATCCCCATGTCCCCATACAGGCTGGCTCTCCTCACCCACAGCCGTGCAACAAGCATCCATGTTTATTTTCTTTCAGGCAATTTTATTCCCATTCTTTGCCATCTCAGCAGGCTGGCAGAGAACTCACAGTCAGTCCCTCCTGTAGCTCCCGCTCTGACCTAGATCTATGCGGTCCCAGGACATCGGGAATGGAAGGCCCTCACTTGTCCCATCAGCCATTGCCAAGCTTTGGGTGCCATGGAAACCTCCAGGCTTCAGCCTGTGTGGTCTCTTCAGGGCCTGGGTCTAAGTGGCCTTGCAGCCACACTGAGGAATCAGAAATCACTGGTGGGACCGGACGAGGTGGCTCACGCCTGTAATCCCAACACTTTGGGAGGTCCAGGTGAGAGGATCACTTGAGGCCAGGAGTTCCAGACCACCCTGGGCAACATGGCAAGACCCTGTCTCTACAAAAAATAAAAAAATTATTTTAAAGATTTTAGGCCGGGCATGGTGCCACACACCTGTAATCTCAGCACGTTGGGAGGCCCAGGTGGGTGGGTCACTTGAGGTCAGGAGTTCGAGACCAGCCTGACCAACATGGCGAAACCCCGTCTCTACTAAAAGTACAAAAATTAGCTGGGCATAGTTGTGCACGCCTGTAATCCCAGCTACTTGGGAGGCTGAAGCAGGAGAAATGCTTGAACCCAGGAGGCAGGGGTTGCAGTGAGCCAAGATCGGGCCATTGTACTCCAGCCTGGGCGACAAGAGCAAAACTCTGTCTGAAAAAAAAAAGTTTTTTTTAGTTTTAAAAAAAATGTTTAACTCCAAAAAATGTAGGCAGATACTTCTGCCCTCTTGGAGGGGAGAATAACGTGAGTATGGGCTGTGCACAGTGACTTAGTTCCAAGGGTACAGTACAGGAAGGGTAACCTTACAGTGGAGAAAGCCGGCAATCACTGCCCCAGCCAGGAGATCAAAGTCAACATCAGTAGTTATTTGTCATGTTGATAATCTACACTCGTGATAGAATGTAAAGCAAATGGCACTTTACCTGAGATCTTTCTCCTGCAAACCCATAATTCTAATCTAATCATGAGAAAAACATCAGACAAATCCCAAGACAGGAGCATCTGCGATATAGCTGACCAGCACTCCTAAAACCTGAACATTGTCCTAACAAGGAAAGTGTGAGACACTGTGGCAGCCAAGAGGAGCGTCATTACGTGATGACTAAATGTCACCTGGTGTCCTGGGTGGGATCCTAAAGCAGAAACAGGACATTGGGGAAGGGCCATGGAAATCAATATATGTAAACAAATGCAAATATGTGTAAATAAATGTAAATGGTATATAAACAAATGTAAATAGTATGTAAACAAATGTGATATGGGATCCCAGATGAGATGCTGGAACAGAAAAAGGCCATTAGATAAAAACTGTGTGGCTGGGCAAAGTGGCTCACGCCTGTAATCCCAACACTTTGGGAGGCCGAGGCGGGTGGATCACCTGAGGTCAGGAGTTTGAGACCAGCCTGGGCAATATGGTGAAACCCCGTCTCTACTAAAAATATAAACATTAGCTGGACGTGGTGGCAGGCGCCTGTAGTCCCAGCTACTCAAGAGGCTGAGGCAGGAGAATCTTTTAAACACAGGAGGCGGAGGTTGCAGTGAGCTAAGATCACACCACTGCACTCTAGTCTGGGCCACCGAGCCAGACTCTGTCTAGAAAAAAAAAAAACCTGTGGAAATCCATATAAAGCAACATTGGTTCATTAACTGAAACAAATAGGCAGTATTAATGTAAGATTTTAATAGTAGGAGAAAGTGTGGGGATATACAGAACCCTGTACGATCTTCTCAATTTTTCTGTAAATCTGAAACTGTTCTTAAAAATAAAGCTTGTAGGCCGGGCCCAGTGGCTCATGCCTCTAATCCCAGCACTTTGGGAGGCAGAGGCAGGAGGGTCACCTGAGGTCAGGAGTTCGAGACCAGCCTGGCCAACATGATGAAAACCAGTCTCTACTTAAAATACAAAAAAAGTTAGCTGGACATGGTGGTAGGCTTCTGTAATCCCAGCTACTCAGGAGGTTGGGGCAGGAGAATTGCTTGAAACTGAGAGGTAGAGGTTGCAGTGAACCAAGATCATGCCACCGCACTCCAGCCTGGGCGACAGTGAGACCCAGTCTCAAAATAATACATGAATAAAAATTTTAAAAATAAATAAATAAAAAATAAGGGCTGGAAGAAAGAAAGAAGATGCCAGGAACAGTGGCTCGAGTCTGTAATCTCCCAGCACTTTGGGAGGCTGAGGCAGGAGGACCTTCTGAGGTCAAGAGTTTCAGACCAGCCTGGCCAACGTGGTGAAACCCCGTCTCTACTAAAAATACAAAAATTAGCCAGGCATGGTGGCGCTCAACATAGTTGCAACTACTCAGGAGGCTGAAGCACAAGAATCACTTGAACCTGTGGGGGTGAAGGTTGCAGTGAGCCAAGATCATGACACTGCACTCCAGCCTGGGCAACACAGCAAGAGTCCATCTCAAAAACAAAAGAAAGGAAGAAACAAAGGAGTGTGGAAGGGATGAAGGAAGGAGAAAGAGAAGGAAGGAAAAAGGGAGGGAGGGAGGGAGGAGGGAGAAAGCAAGGGAGGGAGACAGAAAGGAAAGAAGGAAGGAAGGGAAGGAGGGAGGGAGGAAATCAAAGGAAGAAAGGAGGGAAACTGAGCCCGAGTCTCACCTCCTTCAGGGAGCCTTCCTGGCTTCTGCTTGGGCCGTGAAGGGGCATTGAAGGAGCCAGCAGGCAGGACTCAGTACTCAACATTGCTCAAGTTCCAGAACCTCTGGTGGAGAATGTCCTGTTCATAGGAGACGCATGCTGAAGTTCTGAGCAGTCAATTGTCATGATATATTCATCTTTCAATGGTTCAGGAAAAAGCAAAGTGCGTGTATATAGGGAGAGAAAAGACAGACAGCAACCATAGCAATGTTAGCATTTGGTGAACCGGAGTAGAGTGCATCTGAAAGTTCATCGGACTATTTCTGCAACTTTTCCGTAGATTTTTTTTGTTTTTTATTTTTTTGAGATGGAGTCTCACTCTGTTGCCCAGGCTGGAGCACAGTGGCATGATCTCGGCTCACTACAACTTCTGCCTCCCAGGTTCAAGCGATTCTCCTGCCTCAGCCTCCCGAGTAGCTAGGATTACAGGTGTGCACCACCACGCCCAGCTAATTTTTGTATTTTTAGTAGAGACGGGGTTTCACCATGTTGGCCAGGCTGGTCTTGAACAATTGGCCTCAAGTGATCCGCCCTCTTCAGCCTCCCAAAGTGCTGGGATTACAGGCTCAAGCCACTGCACTCAGACTTCTGTAGCTTTTCAGTTTTTCTTTTCTTTCTTTCTTTTTTTTTTTTTTTTGATACAGGGTCTCACTGTGTTGCCCAGGCTGGAGTGCAGTAGCACCATCTTGCCTCACTGCAGCCTCAACCTCCCCGGGCCCAGGTGGCCCTCCCACCTCAGGCTCCTAACTGAGACTACAGGCACATACCACCACACCCAGCTAATTTCTGTATTATTTGTAGAGATGAGGTTTTGCCGGCCAGGCGCGGTGGCTCAAGCCTGTAATCCCAGCACTTTGGGAGGCCGAGACAGGCGGATCACGAGGTCAGGAGATCGAGACCACCCTGGCTAACACGGTGAAACCCTGTCTCTACTAAAAAATGCAAAAAAACTAGCCAGGAGAGGTGGCAGGCGCCTGTAGTCCCAGCTACTCAGGAGGCTGAGGCAGGAGAATGGCGTGAACCCGGGAGGCGGAGCTTGCAGTGAGCTGAGATCGGCCACTGCAGTCCAGCCTGGGCCACAGAGCAAGACTCCGTCTCAAAAAAAAAAAAAAGAAAAAAGAGATGAGGTTTTGCCATGTTGGCCAGGCTGGTCTTGAACTCTTGAGCTCAAGCAATCCACCCACCTTGGCCTCCCAATGTGCTAGGATTACAGGTGTGAGCCACCGCGCCCAGCCAGCCTGGTTTTAAGTTTGCAAAATAAAAACTGGAGAGAAAACTTAAGAAGGGGCGAGTCAGGTGAGTGGGTGGGAGGAACTCACCTTCCAGGTGGAAAACTACCTGTGCAAAGGCCCAGAGGCATGGGAGAGCCGGGGTAGGACCTTGGGCTGGGAGGTGTGGCTGAAAGAAGGTGAGGGAGGGCGACTGGAGGTGGAGGGGCTGGTGCTATGGTTTATGGTTTCCATGTTTGTCCACTTGAAATCTCACGTTGAATTTTTTTTTTTTTTCCTGAGACGGAGTTTTGCTCTTGTTGCTCAGGCTGGAGTGCAGTGGTGCAATCTCGACTCACTGCAACCTCTGCCTCCCGGGTTCAAGCGATTCTCCTGACCCAGCCTCCTGAGTAGCTGGGATTACAGGCATGTGCCACCACACCTGGCTAATTTTTGTATTTTTAGTACAGACGGGGTTTCACCATGTTGGTCAGGCTGGTCTTGAACTCCTGACCTCAGGTAATCCACCTGCCTCGTCCTCCCAAAGTGCTGGGATTACAGATTTGAGTCACCTCGCCCGGCCCAGTGTTGAAAATAGATCCCCAGTGTTGGAGTTGTATCTGGTGGGAGGTGTTTGGGTTCTGGGGACAGATCCCTCATGAACGGCTTGGTGCCATTCTTGCAGAAGGGAGCGAGTTCTCACTCTTAGTTCCTACAAGAACTGGTTGTTGAAAATAGCCTGACGGCCGGGCGCAGTGGCTCACGCCTGTAATCCCAGCACTTTGGGAGGCCAAGGTGGGCGGATCACGAGGTCAGGAGATTTTTTTTTTTTTTTTTTTTTTGAGACGGAGTCTCGCTCTGTCACCCAGGCTGGAGTGCTGTGGCTGGATCTCAGCTCACTGCAAGCTCCGCCTCCCGGGTTCACGCCATTCTCCTGCCTCAGCCTCCCGGGTAGCTGGGACTACAGGCGCTGCCACCTCGCCCGGCTAGTTTTTTTTTTGTAGTTTTTAGTGGAGACGGGGTTTCACCGTGTTAGCCAGGATGGTCTCGATCTCCTAACCTCGTGATCCGCCCGTCTCGGCCTCCCAAAGTGCTGGGATTACAGGCTTGAGCCACCGCGCCCGGCCGAGGTCAGGAGATTAAGACCATCCTGGCTAACACAGTGAAACCCCATCTCTACTGAAAAAAATACAAAAAATTAGCCGGGCGTGGTGGTGGGCGCCTGTAGTCCCAGCTACTCAGGAGGCTGAGGCAGGAGAATGGCGTGAATGTAGGAGGTGGAGCTTGCAGTGAGCCGAGATCGCGCTACTGCACTCCAGCCTGGGCCACAGAGTGAGACTCCATCTCAAAAAAAAGAAAAAAAAGGGAAAGAAAAGAGCCTGACACCTGCTTTCCCCCACTCCCCACCAACTCTCTCTACTTTCTTCTGTCATCATGTGATCTACAAACACCTCTGGAAACTTCCCGAGGTTCTCACCATAAACAGGTGCTGGCTGGGTGAGGTGGCTCATGCCTGTGAATCCAACGCTTTGGGAGCCCAAGGCTAGGGAGGATTACTTGAGCCCAGAAGTTCAAGACCATCCAGAGCAACACTATGAGATTCCATCTCAAAAAAAGGACGTTTTCTTACTGGTGCACACCTATAGTCCCAGTTACTTGGAAGGCTGAGGTGGGAGGATCACTCGAGCCAAGAAGTTGGAGGCAGCAGTGAGCTAGGATCTCACCACTACACTCCCATTGGGCAGCAGAGTGAGACCTTGTCTCTTATAAAGAGGCAGATTTCGAGACCAGCCTGGACAACATAGAGAAACCCTGTCTCTACCAAAAATACAAAAATTAGCTGGGCGTGGTGGTGCACACCTGTATTCCCAGCTACTCGGGAGGATGAGGCAGGAGAATCGCTTGAACCCAAGAGGTGGAGGTTGCAGTGAGCCCAGATTGCACCACTGCACTCCAGCTGGGGGGATAGAATGAGACTCCGTTTCTTAAAAAAAGAAGAAGCAGGTACTGGCACCATGCTTCCTGTACAGCCTGCAGAGCCATGAGCCAAATAAACCTCTTTCCTTATAAATTTATCCAACCTTGGGGGAAGTGGGGGACAGATAGCATTAGTAGAAATACCTAACGTACATGACAAGTTAATGGGTATAGCACACCAACATGGCACATGTATACATATGTAATAAACCTGCACGTTGTGCACATGTGCCCTAGAACTTAAAGTATATATAAAAAAATTATCCAGCCTCAAATATTCCTTTATAGCAGCACGAAAGGAACTAAGACATCCAGACAGGCCAGAATCAGAATCTTCAGGGTGAGATGCTGAGAAGAGCTTTGGTGCAGGTGTGCCAGCCCAGGGACAGTGCAGGGACAGCATGGTGGCTTGTGCCTGTGGTCCCAGCTACTCGGGAAGCTGAGATAAGAGGATTGTTTGAACCCAGGAGGTGGCGGCTGCAGTGAGCCATGATTGTGCCACTGCAATCCAGCCTGGGTGACAGAACAAGACCTTGTATAATAAATAAATAAATAAATAAATAAATAAATAAATAAAATTTAAATAAAGTTTAGAACTAAACAATGTAATAACCACAATAATAAAACAAAGCCAGGCTGGGCATAGTGGCTCACGTCTGTAATCCCAGCACTTTGGAGGCCAAGGCAGGTGGATCACCTGAGGTTAGGAGTTCAAGACCAGACTAGCCAACATGGTGAAACCCCGTCTCTACTTAAAATATAAAAATTAGCCGGGCAGGTCGGGCACGGTGGTTCAAGCCTGTAATCCCAGCACTTTGAGGCCGAGAAGGGTGGATCACGAGGTCAGGAGATCGAGACCATCCTGGCTAACACCGTGAAACCCTGTCTCTACTAAAAAATACAAAAAACTAGCCGGGCGAGGTGGCAGGCGCCTGTAGTCCCAGCTACTCCGGAGGCTGAGGCAGGAGAATGGCGTAAACCCGGGAGGCGAAGCTTGCAGTGAGCTGAGATCCGGCCACTGCACTCCAGCCTGGGCGATAGAGCGAGACTCCGTCTCAAAAAAAAAAAAAAAAAAAAAATTAGCCGGGCATGGTGGTGTGCGCCTGTAATCCCAGCTATTCAGGAGGCTGAGGCAGGAGAATCACTTGAACCAGGGAGGCAGATGTTGCAGAGCTGAGGTCACACCACTGCACTCCAGCCTGGACGACAGAGTGAGATTCCCTCTAAAATAATAATAATAATAATAATACAAAACCTTGAATGAGCTCAAAAGTAGAACAGAGATAATGAAGTCAGTGAATGTGACATAGATGGGGAAAAAGCAAAAAACCAAAAAGTCAGTCAAATGGTTAGTTAATTCCTATTCTAAGCAATGCACCCTACCCCCAACCACAAATCCCTGTCCAGAAGGAGCAGGGACCACCAGCAAGAAGGCAGCATCCCGGCCGTGGTGCTGGCAAACTCTGTGTCACTGCTCTCCCCAAGGCTAGGCCAGCCCACTGCCGCGGTGAGTCTCCCTAGAGTCGCCCTCGCCTGTTTGCTTGTGAGAACTGCAACCTCCAGGGTATCCCACAACGGTTGATGGAAATTTTGAAAATCGCACCTGTGCTAGTGGCAGGTGGCGGGGTGGAGAGGGAGAATTGTAACCGGTTGCCCCAGACACCCCCAAATTGGCTGTTTTAATGGTGAGCCAGAGGTAGGATTTATAATTTCTTCTTCTCCTTCTTCTCCTTCTTACTCTTCTTCCCCTTCTTCCTCTTCTTCCTCTTCTTCCTCCTCTTCTTCTTCTTCTTCTTCTTTTTTGAGATGGAGTCTCGCTTTTTCGCCCAGTCTGGAGTGCAGTGGCGTGATCTTGGCTCACTGCAAGCTCCGCCTCCTGGGTTCACACCATTCTCCTGCCTCAGCCTCCCGAGTAGCTTGGGACTACAGGCGCGCACCACCACGCCCAGCTAATTTTTTGTATTTTTAGTAGAGATGGGGTTTCACTGTGTAGCCAGGATGGTCTCGATCTCCTGATCTCATGATCTGCCCGCCTCGGCCTCCCAAAGTGCTAGGATTACAGGCGTGAGCCACCGCGCCTGGCTTTTTTTTTTTTTTTTTTATGAGACGGAGTCTTGCTCTGTCATCCAGGCTAGAGTGCAGTGGCAAGCTCTCAGTTCACTGCAGCCTTTGCCTCCTGGGTGCAAGTGATTCTCCTGCCTCAGCCTCCCGAGTAGCTAGGATTACAGGCACACGCCACCACGCCTGGCTAATGTTTGCATTTTTAGTAGAGATAGGGCTTCACCATGTTGGCCAGGCTGGTCTCAAACTTCTTTTTTGTTTGTTTTGTTTTTTTTGTTTTCGAGATGGAGTCTCTCTCTGTCGCCCAGGCTGGAGTGCAGTGGCCGGATCTTAGCTCACTACAAGCTCTGCCTCCCGGGTTTACGCCATTCTCCTGCCTCAGCCTCCCGAGTAGCTAGGACTACAGGCGCCCGCCACCTCGCCCGGCTAGTTTTTTGTATTTTTTAGTAGAGACGAGGTTTCACCGTGTTAGCCAGGATGGTCTCCATCTCCTGACCTCATGATCCACCCGTCTCGGCCTCCCAAAGTGCTGGGATTACAGGCTTGAGCCACCGCGCCCAGCCTCGAACTTCTGACCTCAGGTGATCCCCCCCTCCCGCCTTGGCCTCCCAAAGTGCTGGGATTATAGGCGGGAGCCACCGCGCCTGTCCATTTGCAGATTCTTTGGACAAGTTGCTTATCATGATGAAAAGTAAAAGCTGTCCAGTGCCCTGTGTATGGCTAAGGCTGTGGGTCTGTCCTTCCCAGGGTCTGGCTGGGCAGGTGATGGCTACCTGGTTCCTGGACTGGGCATGGTGCCCCCTTGGGTGTTTGCAGAGGGCACCGCAAGTGTGGCCAAGGCTCTGGGGGAGGCTGAGGAGGTGGCCACCCTGGGGCAGGACTGCCAGGTCCCTGGGAAGATCAAAAGGCAAGAGGGTAACCCACCCTTGGGGGAACAGCTATGGCCCCAGGAGTAGGGGAGGGTCTCTAGTGGTGGCGGGCATCATTGCAGCCCTGGGCTAACTGACTCTGAAAGGTGGGGAGGGGAGTGGGGGCGAGAAAGAAGGGGAGGAGGAGGAGAGGTGGGAGGTGTTCCTAACCCCTGGGGTGATGTGATTGGAGTTGCAGCCCCTTCCTCCTCCCCTCCCCATCACCTTCTCAGTCCCAGCCACCCCACCAGGGCCTGGGCGGATGGCAGAAACCCCGGCCACATGTTCATAATGGAATGGAGAGCCAGCCAGGCCAAGACAACCTGGCTAGCCCCCAGACACGCCCTGCCCCCACCCTGAGCCCCTTCCCCTCTTTTAGCCCCCTCGCCAAGCCCCCTCTCCTTCCTCCCCACCCAGGCCTTCCCAGCCCAGGGAGCGAGAGCTCCAGGAAGCGACAGGACACAGAGGGGCAGGGGACTTAAGAGGGAGAGGCAGTGGAGGGAGGGGGTGCAGGGGGACTGGAAGGGGAGGGGTCTCCAGGAGAAGAGGGGCTTCAGATAGGGGAGGGGACTCTTGGAGGGGAGTGGGGTTTAGGGGAAAAAGGGGAGCTTAGAGAGGGGAGTCTGGGAGTGGAGGGGGCCTGGGGCATAGTCCTGCAGGGGAAGGATGGGCAGAGAGGCTTAAGATATAAACTAGACGTGGCCAGACACAGTGGCTCATGCCTATAATCCCAGCACTTTGGGAGGCCAAGGCCGGTGCATCACCTGAGGTCAGGAGTTTGAGACCTGGCCAAAATGGTGAAAACCCGTCTCTGTTAAAAATACAAAAATTAGCCGGGCATGGTGGTACATGCCTGTAGTCCCAGCTACTCAGGAGGCTGAGGCAGGAGCATCACTTGAACCTGGGAGGCGGAGGTTGCGGGAAGCCAAGATTATGCCACTGCACCCCAGCCTGGGTGACAGAGCTCGACACGGTCTCAAAAAAAAAAAAAAAGATACAAACCAGAGGAGACCAGGAACAGAACAGCCCCCAAGGGTGGGCTCTGGTTCCTGGTCTTAGCTGGTGATGGGTCCCAGCTGGGCTGGTTTCCCTCTGGGCTGGGCCCCATCTGGGCTGCTCCCAGGCAGCCTCCAGGCTTGGTTTTAGCAGCGGAAGAAACCAAGCTTGGGCAGGGCCTTTTTATGGCTCCCAGTGAAACCGGGCCCTGGGGACAGGGAAGAAGCTTCTTCAGGGCAGTGGTGGAATGGTGGGGGTGACTCACTCCTCCCTTCCTGGCTCTGTGACATCTCGGAGCCTGGGAATTACCCAAAAGCAGCCAACCCAGACGGGCGAGAGAAAAGAGTTCCACCCCGCCCTGGCCACTCTCACCTCACCTTCCCACCGCCACTCACAGGGAGGGACAGGCCACGCCCGGAACTGAGAACACCGGGAATGAGAAACACACAGCCTCTCACACAAGCACGAATCCACCTCGAAAGCCAAACACGGCCGGGCGCGGTGGCTCACGCCTGTAATCCCAGCACTTTGGGAGGCCGAGACGGGCGGATCACTAGGACAGGAAATCGAGACCATCCTGGCTAACACGATGAAACCCTGTCTCTACTAAAAACTACAAAAAACTAGCCAGGCGAGGTGGCGGCGCCTGTAGTCCCAGCTACCCGGGAGGCTGAAGCAGGAGAATGGCGTGAACCCGGGAGGCGGAGCTTGCAGTGAGCTGAGATCCGGCCACAGCACTCCAGCCTGGGTGACAGAGCGAGACTCCGTCTCAAAAAAAAAAAAAAGAAAGCCAAACACACCCACCCCTTCTCCAGACAGACAGAGGCACACACACGGCTCTCTGAGCCCCAAACCAAACCCCTCACCTCAAGAGTTCTGCTTCTCAGATGGCCAGAGTAAGAGGCTGCTTAGGGGGCCGGGTGCGGTGGCTCACGCCTGTAATCCCAGCACTTTGGGAGGCTGAGGCGGGTGAATCATCTGAGGTCAGGAGTTCGAGACCAGCCTGACCAACATAGCAAAACCCCGTCTGTACTAAAAATACAAAAATTAGCCAGGCGTGGTGGTGGGCGCCTGTAATCCCAGCTACTCGGGAGGCTAAGGCGGGAGAATAGCTTGAGTCCAGGAGATGGAGGTTGCAGTGAGCCAAGAAGGCACCACACTGCACTCCAGCCTGGGGCAACAGAGCAAGACTCCGTCTCGAAAGAAGAGGCTGCTTAGGGACTTCAGGGAGCTAGACAGAGAAGAGAAGGAGCCTGGGGGCAACAGAGATAGGGAAATGGCAATTGGGGAGGGGTGAATGCCAGTAACCCCACTGCACAGGAAGAAAAACACAAACTGAGTTACATGGTTTTTTGGATTTTTGTTTTTTTCACAGGAAGAAAAACACAAATTGAGTTACGTAGTTTTTTGTTTTTTGTTTTTTTTTTTTTTTTTTTTTGAGACGGAGTCTTGCTCTGTCGCCCAGGCTGGAGTGCAGTGGCCGGATCTCAGCTCACTGCAAGCTCTGCCTCCCAGGTTCACGCCATTCTCCTGCCTCAGCCTCCCAAGCAGCTGGGACTACAGGCACCCGCCACCATGCCCGGCTAATTTTTTTGCATTTTTTAGTAGAGACGGGGTTTCACCGTGTTAGCCAGGATGGTCTCGATCTTCTGACCTCGTGATCCGCCTGTCTCGGCGTCCCAAAGTGCTGGGATTACAGGCTTGAGCCACCGCACCCGGCCTTCTTTTTTCTTTTGTTTTTTTCTTTTTTAAAGACAGGGTCTCACTATGTTGGCCAAATTGGTCTTGAACTCCTGGCCTCAAGCAATCCTCCTACCTCGGCCTCCCAAAGTGCTAGGATTACAGGCGTGAGCCCTCACACCTGGACTGTTTTTTCCTTTTTTAAAAAGCAGGTCAGGTGCGGTGGCTCACGCCTGTAACCCCAGCACTTTAGGAGGCTGAGGCAGGCAGATCACGAGGTCAGGAGTTCGAGATCAGCCTGGCCAACATGGTGAAACCTCATCTCTACTAAAAATACAATGATTAGCTGGGTGTAGTGACAGATGCCCGTAATCCCAGCCACTTAGAAGGCTGAGGCGGGAGAATGGCTTGAACACGGGAGGCAGAGATTTCAGGGACCCAAGACCGCAGCATTACACTCCAGCCTGGGCGACAAGAGCAAAACTCCATCCAAAAAAAAAAAATAGAGACAGGGGTCTCCCTATGTTGCCCAGGCTGATCTTGAACTCCTGGCCTCAAGCAATCCTCCCGCCTCTGCCTCCCAAAGTGCTGAAATTACAGGTGCGAACCACGGCACCCCACCTCAAATTGAGTTTTAACTCACCAGGGCCAGGCACTGCATGGTCACAGGCACCTGAGGTGTGGGTGTTTTTCCCACTTGCAGGAAGCTCTAAGAGGAAATTTCCTGTCCACGAGCACCAGCTGCCCCCACCCTTCCCTCTTCTGCCTCCTGCCCCCAGTACTGTCTCCACACTTCAGGCTCTGTCTCTGAGAACACACATAAATATCGGTGTCTCAGCCTAGATGTCAGTATAACAAAAGTTAGCTGGGAAATCACCCTTCCAGGAAGTCCCTGGAGTCCATGGCCATACTTGTCAAAACAGCCCAGCACCTGGATACACAGCCGGAGCACCCAAGATGCAAACCTGTTTGGAGCTTCCTGTATATGCAATGACTTCTTTAGTCTGTCTCACCCAGTCTGGAGTGCAGTGGCGTGATCTCAGCTCCCTGCAGCCTCCGCCTCCCAGATTGAAGCAATTCTCCTGCCTCAGACTCCCGAATAGCGGGGACTACAGGTGTGCACCACCACACCTGGCTAATGTTTGTATTTTTAGTAGAGATAGGGCTTCACCATGTTGGCCAGGCTGGTCTCAAACTCCTGACCTCAGGTGATCCACCCGCCTCGGCCTCCCAAAGTGCTGGGATTATAGGCATGAGCCACTGCACCCGGCAGCAATGACTTATTTTTCCCCTTCTGACCAAGGCTTCCCAGGGCAGGGCCAGCCTCCTTCAGAAGCGTCTCCCAAAGGCATGGCCATGTCTCTCCAATCAGACTAACGCCTCCATATAGAAGATAGCAGAGGTGCTAGATATGATTATTTTGATGGAAAGCAATCAAAACACAATGCCTAACTTAAGCCAAGGAAGAAAAGTGTGGGTGTTGGAGACACTGGCTATAGGATGGATTTTATATAGCTATATATGAACACATATATATGAATGTATATATGTATAACATAAACTAATGTTAAGGAAAAAAATTATTCAATAATACTTGAGGTTTTTTTTGTTGTTGTTGTTTTGTGTTTTTGTTGTTGTTGTTTTTGTTTTTTTATTTTTTGAGACGGAGTTTTGCTCTTGTCACCCAGGCTGGAGTACAATGGCACAATCTCGGCTCCCTGCAACCTCTGCCTCCCAGGTTCAAGCAATTCTCCTGCCTCAGCCTTCTGAGTAGCTGAAATTACAGGCACACTCCACCATGCTCAGCTAATTGTTTTGTATTTTTAGTAGAGGCGGGATTTCACCATTTTGGTCAGGCTAGTCTCGAACTCCTGACCTCATGATTCACCTGCCTCTGCCTCCCAAAGTGCTGGGATTACAGGCGTGAGCCACCACACCCGTCCTCAATGATACTCGTTAAAGCACAGTAAGGAAGACTTTATTTAGGATTATTGCTTTTGGTTTTGTTTTTTGCTTTGTTTTTTGTTTGTTTGTTTTTTGAGACAAAGTCTTGCTCTGTGGCCCAGGTTGGAGTGCAGTGGCATGATCTTGGCTCACTGCAACCTCCACCTCCTGGGTTCAAGCAATTCTCATGCCGCAGCCTCCCAAGTAGCTGGGATTACAGGCATGTACCACCATGCCCGGCTGATTTTTGTATTTTTAGTAGACAGGGTTTCACCATGTTGGCTGGGCTGGTCTCAAACTCCTAACCTCAGGTGATCCACCCACCTTGGCCTCTCAAAGTGCTGGGATTACAGGTATGAGTCACCATGCCTGGCCTATTTGGGACTATTGTAATCACTATTAGGGACACTTAATAAGGGCACTGCAATTGGGTCTTGCACTGGGGAAGAGAAAGACATTCTTTTTTCCTTTGAACAATACAAGTCCAGTTTTTGGTTCAGTCATCAAGCACAATAAATTATCCTGATAAAATAGAAAATCTTTATTTTCTAGGTCAGTTACTTAAAAGGAAAAAAACAAAACAAAACAAAATCTTCACATTCTCAGACCAATAGTTCAAGAAAATTTTGTCATTTTTTACAAAGAAGACCAAATTCTACTTTTGCATCAATGTACTACCAGAACTAATTGTTAATCAAATTTCATGAATAAATCTAGCCAATCTTAGCTGGTTCATTAAGGACCAGCGAAATCATCTGTTGGGACTTGTTAGTGGAGATCTCCTAGATAGTGTAAGTGTAAGTCAGCAGGTTTTTAATAAGGGAAGTTTAGTTTCTATGAAAATAAAAGAAAAACAAGGTTAATAGTGGGAACAAACTGTAAACTCAGTTTCTAAATCCAAAGGGCAGCCGGTCCAGAAGATTTCTAGATGCTGGGCCTGAACCATCTTCAGCAAGCAGTGGAAAATGACAGATTTCCCTGGTTTGCTGTTTGGCTATCATGAAGGCTGGCCATACATAAACTGTTGTGGCAGCTTCTCTGAAGTTTGTATCAAGTTGTCAGCTTCAGCTTGCAGGGTTTCAGGAAAAGAGCAGTTTTAATTTCAGTGATTCCAAACCAGAAGGGTGGGAGAAAATTGGAAATATTCGTTTGAAGAGTTGTAGTCAGATGATGGAGAAAATGAACAGAATTCAAGAGCTCATTCAGATTGTAGGTAGATAAGAAAACTTCAAAAAATAAATAAAGAACAGTGCAAGCATCTAATAACATAATAACGGATGGACTATAGTTTTCTTCTGAAACATATTTTTTCTCTTTATAGTCACCCCCATTTCTAACAAAGATAATCAAAGACTGGTTTGTTTGCAAAATAAGTTTAGTTCATTAAATTTGGTTTGATTGGCCGGGTACGGTGGCTCACGCCTGTAATCCCAGCACTTTGGGAGGCTGAGGCGGGCGGATCACGAGGTCAGGAGATTGAGACCACCCTGGCTAACACGGTGAAACACCGTCTCTACTAAAAATACAAAAAATTAGCCGGGCGTGGTGGCAGGCGCCTGTAGTCCCAGCTACTCAGGAGGCTGAGGCAGGAGAATGGCGTGAACCCGGGAGGCGGAGCTTGCAGTGAGCTGAGATCATGCCACTGCACTCCAGCCTGGGCGACAGAGTGAGATTCCGCCTAAAAAAAATACATATATATATATTTGGCTTGATTATTTACTTAAGTGCAACAAGAATAGTGATTGACCACATAAGTTCCTTTTGAAGTTTGCTTTGCTAGAACTTTTGATAATGAATCTCAGATTAGACTTTTAAAAGCCTCTCAGCCGGCCACAGTGGCTCACTCCTGTAATCCCAGCACTTTGGGAGGCCAAGGTGGGCGAATCACGAGGTCAGGAATTCGAGATCAGCCTGGCCAACCTGATGAAACCCCGTCACTACTAAAAATACAAAAATTAGCTGGACATGGTGGCAGGCTCCAGGAATCCCAGCTACTCGGGAGGCTGAGGCAGGAGAATCACTTGAACCCAGGAAACGGAGGTTGCAGTGAGCCGAGATTGTGCCGTTGCACTCCAGCCTGGTTGATGGAGCAAGACTCCATCTCAAAAAGAAAAAAAAGAAAAAAACAACTAATGAATAGCTTCTGAATTCTGGAGGGACTAGGTAGGGAGAAAAAGTAAATGTTTCCATTTTTGTCTAATAAAGTAAACTTTACCAAGTTGCTGTAAGCTATAGAGAGTTTAAAAGGGGGGGGGAGCCAACTTTAAATTTTTTATTTACTTAATTTTTTTTTTTTTAGATGCAATTTCGTTCTTGTTGCCCAGGCTGAAGTGCAATAGCATGATATCAGCTGATTGCAACCTCCGACTCCCGAGTTCAAGCGATTCTCCTGCCTCAGCCTCCCAAGTAGCTGGGATTACAGGTGCACACCACCACATCCAGGTAATTTTGTATTTTTACTAGAGATGGGGTTTCACCATGTTGGCCAGGCTCATTTCAAACTCCTAACCAGGTGATCCACTTGCCTCAGCCTCCCAAAGTGTTGGGATTACGGGCATGAGCCAAGGCACCCAGCCAAAAAATATCTTTTTTAAATGTGGAAAATAGGCCGGGCACAGTGGCTCATGCCTGTAATCCCAGCACTTTGGGAAGCCAAGGCAGGTGGGTCACGGGTTAAAAGATTGAGACCATCTGGCCAACATGGTGAAACCTCATCTCTACTAAAAATACAAACATTAGTTGGGCGTAGTGACACGTACCTGGAGTCCCGGCTACTTGGGAGGTTGAGGCAGGAGAATCACTTGAACCCGAGAGGCGGAGGTTGCAGTGAGCCGAGATCATGCCATTGCACTCCAGCCTGGGTGATAGAGCAAGACTCTGTCTAAAAAACAAAACAAAAACTCATGAATAGCTTCTGAATTCTGGAGGGATTAGGTAGGGAGAAAAAGTAAATGTTTCCATTTTTGTCTAATAAAGTAAACTTTACCAAGTTGCTGTAAGCTATAGAGAGTTTAAAAGGGAAAAAAACACCTTTTTAATTTTTGTTTATTAAATTAAACACCTATTTAATTTTTTTTAGATGCAGTTTCGTTCTTGTTGCCCAGGCTGGAGTGCAATAGCGCGATCTCAGCTGACTACAACCTCTACCTCCTGGATTGAAGTGATTCTCCTGCCTCAGCTTCCCAGGTAGCTGGGATTACAGGCACCCGCCACTATGCCTGGCTAATTTTTTTGTATTTTTAGTAGAGACGGGGTTTCACCATGTTGGCCAGCCTGGTCTCGAACTCCTGACCTCCAGTGATCCGCCCACCTCGACCTCCCAAAGTGCTGGGATTACAAGCATGAGCCACCAGCGCCTGGCAAAAATAACTTTTTAAAGTGAAAATTATCTTCATCAGTTTATTCAGCCCCATGTAGTTAATATTTGTTCTGCTTGATCTTGAGATCACAGTTTCATGAGCCCATCATTTTCACTAGAGTTCTGGAAATTCTAACCCAGCCCAATGGTATTATCTTAAAGTTATCAGAAACCTGCATTCCAGGATAACTGACACAGTGTTTTTATTAATTTCCTTGACAAAGGAGCAACTTTAAACTGCAGCTAAGTGTTGCAAATGCTTTTACAGAATAATTAAAGTAAAATAACTGTCTATGGATGATAAAGATGTAAAATGGCCATGGTTAAAGATCTGATGAGAGTTCATTATAATAGTGATACAATTACGAAAATTTGATTTCTGTGGCATACAACCTTTTAACATAATAATCAAAATTATGATTGATAACATACTACATTCTAGGAATTTCCTATAGTTCCTGGAGCACATATAAATAACATGTCTATACAAATTTAACTCAGACAAGGTTAAACATTATTTCTTATTTCACAATGCTTCCTGTATAATTTGACATGTGAAATAAGTGTAATTATTTTAATGTCTTTCTTTTACTAGGTGAGAGATATACCTTTTGAGATATCCTGGGGTCCAACTGGAAAATACCAAAGTTAACTTGAAGTTAAAAAGACTTAATTTAGAGTATGATTTTGGGAAGTTTATTAAAAATGTCAAAAGGGTTAAAGCACTTAATTACACATAATCTCGGTTATCTAATCAAAATGATGATAATTTTTTTTTTTTTTTTTTTTTGAGACAGAGTTTCGTTCTTGTTGCCCAGGCTAGAGTACAGTGGTGCAATCTCAGCTCACTATAACCTCCGCCTCCCAGGTTCAAGTAATTCTGCTGCCTCAGCTTCCCAAGTAGCTGGGATTACAGGCGCACACCATCACGCCAGGCTAATTTTTTTGTATTTTTAGTAGAGACGGGGTTTCACCATGTGGCCAGCCTGGTCTCGAACTCCTGACCTCCAGTGATCCGCCCACCTCGACCTCCCAAAGTGCTGGGATTACAAGCATGAGCCACCAGCGCCTGGCAAAAATAACTTTTTAAAGTGAAAATTATCTTCATCAGTTTATTCAGCCCCATGTAGTTAATATTTGTTCTGCTTGATCTTGAGATCACAGTTTCATGAGCCCATCATTTTCACTAGAGTTCTGGAAATTCTAACCCAGCCCAATGGTATTATCTTAAAGTTATCAGAACCTGCATTCCAGGATAACTGACACAGTGTTTTTATTAATTTCCTTGACAAAGGAGCAACTTTAAACTGCAGCTAAGTGTTGCAAATGCTTTTACAGAATAATTAAAGTAAAATAACTGTCTATGGATGATAAGATGTAAAATGGCCATGGTTAAAGATCTGATGAGAGTTCATTATAATAGTGATACAATTACGAAAATTTGATTTCTGTGGCATACAACCTTTTAACATAATAATCAAAATTATGATTGATAACATACTACATTTCTAGGAATTTCCTATAGTTCCTGGAGCACATATAAATAACATGTCTATACAAATTTAACTCAGACAAGGTTAAACATTATTTCTTATTTCACAATGCTTCCTGTATAATTGACATGTGAAATAAGTGTAATTATTTTAATGTCTTTCTTTTACTAGGTGAGAGATATACCTTTTGAGATATCCTGGGGTCCAACTGGAAAATACCAAAGTTAACTTGAAGTTAAAAAGACTTAATTTAGAGTATGATTTTGGGAAGTTTATTAAAAATGTCAAAAGGGTTAAAGCACTTAATTACACATAATCTCGGTTATCTAATCAAAATGATGATATTTTTTTTTTTTTTTTTTTTTTGAGACAGAGTTTCGTTCTTGTTGCCCAGGCTAGAGTACAGTGGTGCAATCTCAGCTCACTATAACCTCCGCCTCCCAGGTTCAAGTAATTCTGCTGCCTCAGCTTCCCAAGTAGCTGGGATTACAGGCGCACACCATCACGCCAGGCTAATTTTTGTATTGTTAGTAGAAACAGTGTTTCACCATGTTGGTGACCATAAAATATTTTAAAGGCAAATACCACAGATTACATAGTTGTGAAGAAGAACTTAGGTTTTTTGATATTGAGAAGACTTAGTTTTCTCAAGTAAGCAAAGACCTGATAAAAGACAACATCAAGCACAAGAAATTCTCTTGATAAGACATAAAATTTTTATTTTCTAGGCCAATACCTACAGGAAAAAAGAAAACCCTTCACATTCTCAGATCAATAGTTCAAGGAAACTTTGTAATTTTTAGAAAGAGGACCAAATTCTACTTTTGCATCAATGTACTACTAGAACTAATTTTTAATAAAACTTCACAAATAAATCTAGCCAATCTTAGCCAGCTTTGACCACACATGACAAGATTCCTTTTCCATAGCTGAGTCTAGATTTTTAATGAATATCAATTATTCAATTTTAGTTAACACAACTTTAAGGTTACAAGTCGTCACAAAAAGATTTTTGAAACTATTTTCAAGTAGACATCTTTTAAAGCATAATTATTTTTTAAGAGTTCATTTACAAACTTTTATTCTACTACATTCACCTAATTTATTTATTCTCAGCAATTGTTTTTTAACTGCTCATGAAAAATTTCATGAAACATTAGACAAAGGTAGGCACTATTTTAAAGTATTTTTCCTGTAATAAATCAGATAAGTATCAAAAACATCACAAAAGCAATGAAACTAAAAAGTTAACAAGGTTCTTTTTTTTTTTTTACTTTTATGTCTGACATGCACAAAGCAATTAAGCAATTCATTTTTCTTGTACATTCTGTTCCTAGATTGTTCCTAGATTTATAGTTTTATGACCTTAAACATCTAGCAAATACAACACAAACGTATCTTACCAGCATACTCAGGAAAAACTGTATGTCTGTATTTCATGATAACAGTTCTAAAGACATTCCTATTTTCATTTCACCAACAATTTTAAAACTAGCTTTTATTTACTAAAGACTATCCTGGATCATGTGAACTTAAAAAAAATTATTCAGTTTTTTATTTTTTCTGATAATTTTATGAATACTTGATTTGTTTGAGTGCCCATTTATCCCTAAGACAATTTGCTATTTTAGTTTTGTATTAGCATTGAAGTTAGAAAAATATCATGTAGGCCGGGCACCGTGGCTCAAGCCTGTAATCCCAGCACTTTGGGAGGCTGAGACGGGCGGATCATGAGGTCAGAAGATCGAGACCATCCTGGCTAACACAGTGAAACCCCGTCTCTACTAAAAATACAAAAAATTAGCCAGGTGAAGTGGCAGGCGCCTGCAGTCCTAGCTACATGGGAGGCTGAGGCAGAAGAATGGCGTGAACTCGGGAGGCAGAGCTTGCAGTGAGTCGAGATAGCGCCATTGCACTCCAGCCTGGGCAACAGAGCGAGACTCCATCTCAAAAAAAAAAGAAAAATATCATGTATACATAACAAACATGCATATATACATACATGTATACACACATAGACATACAGACAGATGTAAACAGATCTTATAGCTTTTCATCTTAAAAATTTGAATCATGAGGCAGTAAACCAGGATAATACAAATTCACTGGTTTATCTCCACTTTATATTTTATCCAATTATGTTTCTGATGAAAATGGGACAAATTAAGGTTACCAACCCAGTAAGGACTAAAAATTTTTACCAATATCTGTGAAGGCAGCTTTTAAGATTTTTCATTTGTCCAGTTTTCTTTTTCTTTGCTTTGCTTTTTTTTGATTTTTATTTTTGAGACAAGGTCTCACTGTTACCGAGGCTGGAGTGCAGTGGTGCAGTCACGGCTCACTGCAGCCTCGACCTACCGGGCTCAAGTAATCTTCCAGTCTCAGCCTGCCAAGTAGCTGGATCCGCAGGTGTGTGCCTTCAAACCTGGCTAATTTTTAAGTTTGTTATAGAGATGGGGTCTCGCTATGTTGCCCAGACTCATCTCAAACTCCTCAGCTCAAGGAACTCTCCTGCCTCAGCCTCCCAAAGTGCTGGGATTACAGGTGTGAGCCACCACACCCAGCCTCAGTTTTCAAACAGTTCTATTTGTTGTTGTTTTTCTCTTTTCAGCTTCAGATGCTTGCTTGGGGGATGAGGTGCTGAGTTCCTTGAGAGCCCTCACTGAAGGGTAGGGGACCTAAGGTACAAGAGACTGAGGGGCTGGAGTGGAGAGGAAAAGGGCCTGGCAGTGGGGTACACAGTTGGCAGAGGATAGAGTCAGCAGGGGTTTGAGAAGAGAGCTTTCAGGTGACAGAAAAGTTCCCACAGGAGAAGCAGGATCCAATAGAGAGAAGAGAGAGAATAGGGAGGCCTCACAGAGAGCCAGGAAGAGGACTTCCAGCCCAGAAAGTACCTTTCAAACGAAGCCTGGGACTCTAACCCAGCTTCAGCAAATACACCCATAATTTAAGAATCAAAGTCTGGCCAGCAGTGGCTCATGCCTGTAATTCCAGTACTTTGGGAGGCCAAGGCGGGCAGATCACAAGGTCAGGAGTTCGAGACCAACCTGGCCAACATGGTGAAACCCCGTTTCTACTGAAAATACAAAAATTAGCCGGGCATGGTGACACATGCCTGTAGTCCTAGCTGCTTGGGAAGCTGAGGCAGGAGAATCGCTTGAACCTGGGAGGTGGAGTTTGTAGTGAGCCGAGATCACACCACCGCACTCCAGCCTGAGTGACAGAGCAAGACTCCATCTCAAAAAAAAAAAAAAAAAAAAAAAAGAATGTACCAGGCATAGTGGCTCATGCCTATAATCCCAGCACTTTGGAGGCCAAGGTGGGAGGATCACTTGAGCCAAGGAGTTCAAGAACAGCCTGGACAACATAGTGAGACCTGTCTCTACAAAAAACAAAAAATAAAAAATTAGCTAGGCATGGTGATGCACACCTGCAATCCCAGCTACTTGAGAGGCTGAGGTGGGAGGATCACTTGAGCCCTGGAGTTTGAGGCTGCAGTGAACTATGACTACACCACCGCACTCCAGCCTGGGTGATAGAGTGAGACCCTGTCTCAAACAAAGAAACAACAAAAACCACAGAATCAAAGTCTGTCCTCACCTGCTTCAACGGATGTTTGTCTGGAGCAATGGTTCGGGAGTCTGACTTCCTGACCTGTCAGTCAGGAAGGAAGACAAAGACTTCAGAGGCACTCACTTAATGTCGTAGGGAGAAGCTAGCTCCAGGGATAAATCTGGTCCTATCTGAGTCGCAGCACCGTAACTGTTAAAACGTTATTCGATAATACATGTTAAAGCATGGCAAGGAAGACTTTCTTCAGGACCATCGTGATAGGTATGGGAACCACTGCACCAGGATCTTGCGGTGGGGAAGAGAGATTGGGCTCAACTCTGAACACAGCATGGGCAAGTAGGAATTTATAACCCAGGAGCAGAGTGGGAGTCGGTGGATGGAAAATTACTAAGAGAAAACATCAGGAGTGAAGGGAATCCTAGCTAAACCGACCTAGCAGGATTGTTGCTGAAGACAGGCCAGGGTAATCAGACATCACGTGGGATATCATGGAGGGTGGGGAAGTGATTAGATACTAAGGATGATCAGGTATTGAGGACGGAGAGTTCTTGCTAAACTGACCTAGCAGGATTCTTGCCAAAACTGAGTTTTATAAGAAAGTACATGGATGGGCTTTGGAGAAGACTCAGAAACCTGACTAAAGTTTGGACAGGCAAAGAACCTTTCGTCACTAAATATCTAAATGTGGAGAAAAGAACTGTAAAACACTTAGAAGAAACTATAGGAGAATACCTCCATTTCTTGGATCTAGAGAAGTATTTCTTAAGTAAGACACAAAAGATACATGAAAAAGAAAAAATTGATGGAAATGGACATATTAAAAACTTGCATGACGCCAGGCACGGTGCCTCACGCCTGTAATCCCAGCACTTTGGGAGGCCAAGGTGGGCGGATCACGAGGTCAGGAGTTCGAGACCAGCCTGGCCAACATGGTGAAACCCCATCTCCACTAAAAATACAGAAAATTAGCCAGGCATGGTGGTGTGCACCTGTAGTCCCAGCTACTCGGGAGGCTGAGGCAGGAGAGTTGCTTGAACCTGGCAGGCAGAGGTTTCAGTAAACCAAGATCGTGCCACTGCACTCCAGCCTGGGCGACAGAGCAAGACTCCATTAACAAAAAAAGAAAAACAAAAAACAAAAACAAAAAAACATTGCATGACAATACATGTAATTTTTAAAGTTTTAAAATAAGCTAAATGCAACCCATATAGCCAACAAATGTCTAGTAATCAGAGTATATAAAGAACTCAGCTGAGTATGGTAGCTCACGCCTATAATCCTAGCACTTTGGGAGGCCAAGGCAGGTGGATCACCTGAGGTCAGGAGTTCGAGACCAGCCTGGCCAACATGGTAAACCCGTCTCTACTAAAAAAATACAATGCCGGGCACAGTGGCTCATGCCTGTAATCCCAGCACTTTGGGAGGCCGAGGCGGGCGGATCACGAGGTCAGGAGAGCGAGACTATCCTGGCTAACACGGTGAAACCCCATCTCTACTAAAAATACAAAAAATTAGCCGGGCATGGTGGTGGGCGCCTGTAGTCCCAGCTACTCGGGAGCCTGAGGCAAGTGAATGGCGGGAACCTGGGAGGCGGAGCTTGCAGTGAGCCGAGATTGTGCCACTGCACACCAGCCTGGGTGACAGAGCAAGACTCCATTAACAAAAAAAGAAAAACAAAAAAAAAAAAAATACAAAAATTAGCTGGGCATAGTCGTGGGCACCTGTGAGGCTGAGGCAGGAGAATCGCTTGAACTCGAGAAGTGGAGGTTGCAGTAAGCATAAATAGTGCCATTGCACTCCAGCCTGGCAGCAAGAGCAAAACTCCATCTCAAAAAAAAAAAAAAAATGCAAGAGCATACATATAATTTTTAAAGTTTTAAAATAAGTTAAAATGCCAACAAATGTATAGTAATCAGAATATATAAAACAGCCGGGCACGGTAGCTCACACCTGTAATCTCAGCACTTTAGGACTTGGGATTTTTTTTTGGTTATAGAAATGTTCCAGGTCTTGATTTGGGTGGTGGTTACACACGTGTTCACAAATGTAAAAATTTTATCAAGCTGTACCTTTAAGATTTGTGTATTTTACGGGCGTGGTGGCACATGCCTGTAGTCCCAGCTACCTGGGAGACTGAGGCAGGAAAATTATTTGAACCTGGGAGGCGGAGGTTGCTGTGAGCTGTGATTGTACCACTGCACTCCAGCGTGGATGACAGAATGAGACTCCGTCTCAGGAAAAATAAAATAAAATAAAATAAAATAGTGCATATGTCTCAAAAAGGAAACTTCATGGCAAAAAAAAAAAAAACATAGAACAAAATGGCCAAAGATAAGCTATCATCTGTGAGAAAATATATGTAAGCCTTATAATCAACAAATGATTAGTACTCAGAATATACAAAGAAATTCTACAAATTGCTCAACATCACTCATCATCAGAGAAATGCAAATCAAAACCAAAGTAAGATACTATCTCACACCAGTCGGGGAGCTATTACTAAAAAGTCAAAAAATAACAGATATTGGCAAGGTTGGGGAGAAAAGGGAACACTCACACAGTGTTTGTGGGAGCGTAAATTAGTCCAGCCACTGTGAAAAGCAATTTGGACACTTCTCAAAGAACTCAAAATACAGCTACCATTCCACCCAGCAATCCCATTACTGGGTATATATCCAAAGGCATATAAACTGTTTTACCAAAAAGACACATGTGGCTGGGCACGGCGGCTTACGCCTGTAATCTCAACACTTTGGGAGGCCAAGGTGGGCAGATCACTTAAGGTCAGGAGTTCAAGACCAGCCTGGCCAACACAGCAAAATCCCATCTCTACTAAAAGTACAAAAAACTATGACCGGGCGCGGTGGCTCACGCCTGTAATCCCAGCATTTCGGGAGGCCGATGCTGGTGGATCACAAGGTCAGGAGATCAAGACCATCCTGGCTAACACAGTGAAACCCCGTCTCTACTAAAAATACAAAAAATTAGCCGGGTGTGGTGGCGGGTGCCTGTAGTCCTAGCTACTTGGGAGGCTGAGGCAGGAGAATGGCATGGACTCAGGAGGCGGAGCTTGCAGTGAGCCAAGATTGCACCACTGCACTCCAGTCTGGGCCACAGAGTGAGACTCCGTCTCAAAAAAAAAAAAAAAAGCCGGGCGCGGTGGCTCAAGCCTGTAATCCCAGCACTTTGGGAGGCCGAGACGGGTGGATCACGAGGTCAGGAGATCGAGACCATCCTGGCTAACACGGTGAAACCCCGTCTCTACTAAAAAAATACAAAAAATTAGCCGGGCGAGATGGCGGGCGCCTGTAGTCCCAGCTACTCGGGAGGCTGAGGCAGGAGAATGGCGTAAACCCGGGAGGCGGAGCTTGCAGTGAGCCGAGATCGCGCCACTGCACTCCAGCCTGGGTGACAGAGCGAGACTCCGTCTCAAAAAAAAAAAAAAAAAAAATTAGCTGGGCGTGGTAACATGCACCTGTAATCCCAGCTACTTGGGAAGATGAGACGGAAGAATCACTTGAACCCAAAAGGCAGAGGCTGCAGTGAGCCGAGATCTGGCCATTGTACTCCATCCTGGGTGACAGAGCAAGAGTACGTCTCAAAAAAGCAAAAGAGGACACATGCATTCACATGTTTATTACAGCACTAGTCACAATAGCAAAGACACGGAATCAATCTAGGTGCCCATCAGTCGTGGACTGGATAAAGAAAACGTGGTTCATATACACCATGGAATACTACACAGTCATAAAAAAGAATGAAATCATGTCCTTTGTAGCAACATGGATGCAGCTGGAGGCCATTATCCTAAGTGAATTAACACAGAAACAAAAACACATATTAGGCAAGTGGTACAGCAGGGGCTTCGGCAGAAAGTTAAGATTGTTGATCTGAGAATACAAGATTCTTAGAGTATCACGTGTTCTCACTTACAAGTGGGAGTTAAACGTTGGGTACGTGTGGACACAAACAGAAGGACAATAGACACTGGGGACTATTGGGGATGGGGTTGGAGAGACGGAGCAAGGGTTGAAAAATCGCTACGTTCGTTGTTTGAATGGTGGATTCAAAGTCGAAACCTCAGCATCACGCAATATATCTGTGTAACAAACCTGCGTGTGTACTCCCTGAATCTAAAATGAAAAAAGAAAGAAAGAAAGAAATTCTACAAATAATGAGAAAAGGACAAACAACCCAATAGAAAACTATCTAAACTTGGCCGGACGCAGTGGCTCACGCCTGTAATCCCAGCACTTTGGGAGGTGTGGGCGGATCCCCTGAGGCCAGGAGTTTGAGACCAGCCTGGCCAACACGGCAAAACCCCATCTCTACAAAAAATACAAAAAAATTAGCTGGGCGTGGTAACATGCACCTGTAATCCCAGTTACTCTGGAGACTGAGGCAGGAGAATCGCTTGAACCCAGGATGTGGAGGTTGCAGTGAGCTGAGATCGTGCCAGTGCACTCCAGTCTGGGTGACAGAGTGAGATTCCGTCTCATAAATAAATAGCCCACAGAAGAAAACACTGAAATGAATAAACATAGAAACGATACTCAATGCCGCTAATAATTAGAGAAATGTGAGTTAAAATGAGATGCCGCTGGACACCCACAGAATGACACACAAAAAAACAACCTCTCTGATATGCTGAGGGAGTGTCAGTGGGTACTGCAATTTTAGAGAATCATTTGGCAATATCTGGGAAGGCGGGAGGTGTGTTTACCTGACGACCCAGCAATTTCATTTCTAGGGGAACACATGCGCATCTGGAGGTATTTGCAAGGACGTGCATTACACCTTATTTGCCGCAGCAAAAACACTGGAAACTATCTAGATGCTTACCAAGAGGTGAATCAGCCGGGCGCAGTGGCTCACACCTGTAATCCCAGCACTTTGGGAAGTCAAAGCGGGTGGATCACTTGAGGACAGGAGTTCAAGACCAGCCTGGTCAACATGGTGAAACCCTGTCTCTACTAAAAACTAAAGATAAAATAACATAAAAATGAGCCTGGCGTGGCGGTGTATACCTGTAGTCCCAGGTATGCAGGAGGCTGAGGCAGGAGAATCACTTGAACCCGGGAGGCAGAGGTTGCAGTGAGCTGAGATCACACGGCTGCACTCCAGCCTGGGCAACAGAGCAAGACTCCATCTGACAACAAAAAAAAAAAAAAGAAAAGAATTGGCACTGTTTTGCTGCCAGTGGGCTCTGGCATCAGCCATAGTGAGAGAAAACCCTGCACGGCCTCCCTCCCTGCATACCATGGCCACTGCGGTCAGAGCCCACAGAGCAGGCACTGGGCTGGCTGGGGAAGAAAGCAGCTGCTTGACACCCACAGGGCTGTTCAAGTAGATTCTCTTTTCTATTGGAGCTCAGGGCGCACCCAGGCAAGGGAGCGTGGCCTTTGTCAGTGATAAGGCAGGAGCCAGAAACAGTTGAGTAACCTCCGATAGGACCCTATCTTAAATCAACTTCTCTCTCCTTAGGCCTTGAAAGCTGCTTTGTTTAACTTTGTGCTGTTAGGATCAAGCATATGATAAGGCCCACACGTTTAAATAAACTTGTAAGTCAACAGAGTCTATTACTCCGGGAAGAAGGCTTAAGAGAGAGATGAGGACATATGCCCCCACAGAGGCTGGAGATGGAGGTCTCTTAGCCCCGTCTCACCTGAAGTACCCCTGTCCCCACCCCCACCCCAATCCAAACTGAGATTCCCTTGGATTTCTTTCTTTTTTGGAAAAAAAAAAAGTTTTTGTAGAGATGGGGTCTTGCTATGTTGCCCAGGTTGGTCTCAAACTCCTGGCCTCAAGGGATCCTCCTGTTTTGGCCTCCCAAAGTGCTCACAGTTGTGAGCCACCGTACCCGGCCAGGATTCCTTTCTTTTCCTTTTCATCTTCTTTGCTAGTAAGGAACCCAGAGCCAAAACACCAAACTGCAAAGGCCCAAATAATCTCAAACCCAGATGGTTACAGGAACTGAACGGGTAACTGAAATGTGTACAATAAGCCGGGTAAAAACAATGGGCGCGATATTTCGACACGGTAAAAACATAGATTTGGTCTCTGACCCCAGTTCTTGAGCCAGAGCTCCTAACACCCACATTGATAGAGATGCTGGGAGAATCTTAGGTTCTAATATTTGGTCTCTGCCCTCGCGGTTCCTGACGCAGAAGCTCCTAAATCCCCGGGAATTTTCTGCGTGGTAGGATCATCTTTTGTTCTGATGAGGTGACTCTTGGTGGATTCCTGGAGAGCCTCGGGATGGGGGCTGGTTGCCAGGGGAAGCAACCCTGTGATTGGAGGGTTGGACCACTCAGCCCCACCCCCTAAGCCTCTGGGGAGAGGAGAGAGGCTGAAGGCTGAGCTGATTGCCATTGGCCAGTGATGCAATCAATCATGCCTATGTAATGAAGCCTCCATAGCCCCCACCCCCATTCCCACAAAGGACAGGGTTCTGGGAGTTTCTGGGTTGCAAAACCTGTGGAACTGCTTGGAGGATGGCATATCAGAAAAAGCAGGGAAGCTCCTCACCCTGCCCGCACTTTGCCATATGCACCTCTTCCATCTGACTGTTCATCTTTCATCTCTACCCTTTGTAATACTCTTTTTATTTTTTTTTTTTTTTATTTTTTGAGACGGAGTCTCGCTCTGTCACCCAGGCTGGAGTGCAGTGGCCGGATCTCAGCTCACTGCAAGCTCCGCCTCCTGGGTTCACGCCATTCTCCTGCCTCAGCCTCCCGAGTAGCTGGGACTACAGGCGCCGCCACCTCACCCGGCTAGTTTTTTTTTTTTTTTTTTTTTTGTATTTTTAGTAGAGACGGGGTTTCACCGTGTTAGCCAGGATGGTCTCGATCTCCTGACCTCGTGATCCGCCCGTCTCAGCCTCCCAAAGTGCTGGGATTACAGGCTTGAGCCACCGCGCCCGGCCTCTTTTTTTTTTTTTTAAATGGAGTCTTGCTCTGTTGCTCTGGCTGGAGAGCAGTGGGAGGATCGTGGCTCACTGCAGCCTAAATCGCCTGGGCTCAAGCGATCCTCTTACCTCAGCCTCTCCAGTAGCTGAGACTACAGGCGTGTACCACCATGCACTGGAATGGTATGTTTTCTATTTGTAGAAAACAAATATTTTTTAAGTTGTAGAGAGGAGGTCTGGCTATGTTGCCCAGGTTAGTCTCAAACTCCTTGGCTCAAGCGATCTTCCCAGCTCAGCCTCCAAAGTATTGGGATTACGGGCATGAGCCACTGTGCCCAGTCTGTAATATCTCTTTTATAAAAAATGGGTAAATATAAGTAAAGTGTTTCCCTGAGTTCTGTGAGCCACTCTAACAAATTACTTGAACCCAAGGAGGGGGTCATGGGAAGCCTAGATTTATAGACGGTGGGTCAGAAATACAGGTCACAACCTGGGACATGCAAGTGTCACAGAAGTGGGCGTGGTCTTGTTACAGGAAAGGGGCCTCAATCCAGAACCCAAGAGGGGGTTCTTGGATCTCACACAAGAAAGAATTCAGGGAGGCCGGGCGCGGTGGCTCAAGCCTGTAATCCCAGCACTCTGGGAGGCCGAGACGGGCGGATCACGAGGTCAGGAGATCGAGACCATCCTGGTTAACACGGTGAAACCCTGTCTCTACTAAAAAATACAAAAAACTAGCTGGGCGAGGTGGCAGGCTCCTGTAGTCCCATTTGCTGGGGAGGCTGAGGCAGGAGAATGGCGTGAACCCGGGAGGGGGAGCTTGCAGTAAGCTGAGAGCAGGCCACTGCACTCTAGCCTAGGCGACAGAGCGAGACTCAGTCTCAAAAAAAAAAAAAAAGAAAGAGAGAATTGAGGGCGAGTCCGCAGTGCAAAGTGAGCACAAGTTTATTAAGAAAGTAAAGGAATAAAATAATAAAATAAAATGAAAGAAAAGAAAAGAATGGCTACTCCATAGACAGAGCAGCCCTGAGGGCTGCTGGTTGCCCATTTTGTGGTTATTTGTTGATGATATGCTAAACAAGGGGTGGATTATTCATGCCTCCCCTTTTAGACCATATAGGGTAACTTCCTGACGTTGCCATGGCATTTGTAAACTGTCATGGCGCTGATGGGAGCCTAGCAGTGAGGACGGCCAGAGGTCACTTTCGTCACCATCTTGGTTTTGGTGGGTTTTAACTGGCTTCTTTACTGCAATCTGTTTTATCAGCAAGGTCTTTATGACCTGTATCTTATGCTGACCTTCTATCTCATCCTGTGACTTGGAAGGCCTTAACCATCTGGGAATGCAGCCCAGTAGGTCTCAGCCTCATTTTACCCAGCTCCCGTTTAAGATGGAGTTGCTCTGGTTCACACGCCTCCAACATTTTCTCCCTCCCTTTTATAAAAGAACCCTTAATCCTAAGGGTTGCAGAGGGACAAAGATCCATCTTCTTCTTTTTTTTTTTTTTTTTTGAGATGGAGTCTGGCTCTGCCGCCCGGGCTGGAGTGCAGTGGCCGGATCTCAGCTCACTTCAGCTCACTGCAAACTCCGCCTCCCGGGTTCACGCCATTCTCCTGCCTCAGCCTCCCGAGTAGCTGGGACTACAGGTGCCCGCCACCACGCCCGGCTAGTTTTTTGTATTTTTTTTTAGTAGAGACGGGGTTTCACCGTGTTAGCCAGGATAGTCTTGATCTCCTGACCTCGTGATCCACCTGTCTCGGCCTCCCAAAGTGCTGGGATTACAGGCTTGAGCCACCGCGCCCGGCCGGAAGATCCATCTTCTATAACTTCTTATGGCTGAATAGGGGCGATGATATTCCTGCCTAACTATGAGGGTCTCTTGCATTCAGCGTAGAGAGGAGCTTAGTCAGAAAGCGTCAGTATGCTAAGGTCCATTCATAACTCTTGAGTTTTGACAAAAGGTGACATCTGGAAAATTAAATGGTGTTTAATTTGAAGCCAGGCACGGTGGCTCACTCCTGTAATCCCAGCACTTTGGGAGCCTGAGGCTGGTGGATCACCTGAAGTCAGGAGTTCAAGACCAGCCTGACCAACATGGTGAAACCCCATCTCTACTAAAAATACAAAAATTAGCCAGATGTGGTGGCAGGCGCCTGTAATCCCAGTTACTCGGGAGGCTGAGGCAGGAGAATTGCTAGAACCCGGGAGACGGAAGTTATGGTGAGCCGAGATCGAGCCATTGTACTCCAGCCTGGGGGACAAAAGCAAGACTTCATCTCAAAAAAAACCAAAAGACAAACAAACAAACAAACAAACAAGTGTTTAATTTAAGAAAACATTCAGTAAGCTTGTCCTGTATTCCTACACAAAGAGTATAACAGCAACATGTTCCACAAGAGTAAAGAAAAATAAGTAAACTTATTCCAAGTAAACAAAATTAGAAGGCTTTCCACGAAGTGGGCAACTGCTGGAACTAAGCTGATATGGGGTTGTTAGCTAATTCTAATTTGCCCAGAATTAGAATACTGATCCAGATTTTTATATTGCCCACCTCTTTTTTTTTTTCTTTTGAGATGAAGTCTCGCTCTGTCGCCCAGGCTGGAGTGCAGTGGCCGGATCTCAGCTCACTGCAAGCTCCGCCTCCCGGGTTCACGCTATTCTCCTGCCTCAGCCTCCGGAGTAGCTGGGACTACAGGCGCCCACCACCTCGCCGGCTAGTTTTTTGTATTTTTTAGTAGAGACGGGGTTTCACTGTGTTAGCCAGGATGGTCTCGATCTCCTGACTTCGTGATCCGCCTGTCTCGGCCTCCCAGAGTGCTGGGATTACAGGCTTGAGCCACCGCGCCCGGCCTGTTATTTTTTTAATTTCTGAACAACACTGAGATCACTGGTTGGTTCACAGGAATAGGCAGGGTTAGCCTAAATTGCAGAAACAAACTTAAAAACAACTAATGAGACTAGAATTTAATAACAAGTGTACCATAGTTCTTGAAACATAATATTTCTCTCTCCAGTTTCCCATTTTTACTAAAGACAAATCATGGTAAGACTGATATGCTTTATTATACTTGACCTGATTATTTGTATAAAGTGCAGCAAGAATAATTGTTTTTCACATAGGTCTTTTTCAATTGGCTTTGATGGAACTCTATTCCATAGAAGAAATTTTAGAAAAGACTTTTTAAAGCCCAGCCCAGCCATGGGTTTGTACTCTCAAATACCTATGAGTTGGGTACATTTCTTTCCTCTTGAGGTCCCAAGATAACTTGCAGCTCTGGACCTATTAGAAAGTGACATTCTTTTCTTGCCACAGGTCAGAAGCCCTGTATAGGGATTGTTATATGCAAGGTATGAGGCCGGTTCCCCATGGGGCTTTTATTGGCTTTATAAGTCACGTTTAATTCCTTAAAGGAAAACACACCATTCCAGTCAAAGCCTTGGTTTAATAACCGATTTTTTCAACTGTGTCCTGTTACAAAAAAAAACAGATTCTTATTGCACTTATGCAAATAACTATATTGCCACAAGTTGAGAATGCTCACAACTAGTTTTTAAATTTTGGAGAAATTAGGTAGAGAGTAACAAATATATTCCAAATTTTGTTCATAGCAGTATACTTTACTCAATTGTTACAAGCTGTAAATAGCTTAAAAGAAAAATTTCCTTGACTCTGAAAAACAAAACAAAGGATCAGCAATGTTTTAAGCAAAGTTAAAAAGATTACTTCAGTTTTCTATTGGTTCAGTTAATTCAGTTAACTTGTTTGATATTTATGAGCATTCCAGCTCTTCATGAGAGTTTTAAAAGTTGTTTCCTCTATTCTAATATTACATTTTTCAAAGTTATTAGAAACCTGCATTTAAAAACACCTGCTAGAGTTCTATAGTTGATTATAAACTACCTTCTAGAGAGGATTAAAATAAGACAACAATTGTCTGTGGATGATAAAAAGTCTTAGGACAGCCACTATTAAAGCCAAAAATGATAAGAAAACTTGGTTACTTCTGTGGCACACAAAATTTTACGTCACAATTAGAATTATTAATAACATACGCTGTCATATTAGAGTTATAGAAGTTTCCCATAACTTTGGAACATATACCAAGAACACATTTATGCAAATATAGTCCAAATAAAGCAAAAAAAACTATTTTATATTTGACAGTGTTTCCTGTATGATTTTTGTACCAAATAACCCAAATTTCACCTTTATATTAATGTGCTATTAATGTTAAACCCAATTTTTAATAAAACCTTATGGGCGGCCGGGCGCGGTGGCTCAAGCCTGTAATCCCAGCACTTTGGGAGGCCAAGGCGGGCGGATCACAAGGTCAGGAGATCGAGACCATCCTGGCTAACGCGGTGAAACCCCGTCTCTACTAAAAAATATAAAAAATTAGCTGGGCGTGGTGGTGGGCGCCTGTAGTCCCAGCTACTCGGGAGGCTGAGGCAGGAGAATGGCGTGAACCCGGGAGGCGGAGCTTGCAGTGAGCTGAGATCCGGCCACTGCACTCCAGCCCAGGCGACAGAGCGAGACTCCGTCTCAAAAAAAAAAAAAAAAAAAAAAAACCTTATGGGCATATTTACCCAATTTTAATGTTTGAGTTTGTTGTTGTTGTTGTTGTTTTGAGACAGAGTCTTGCTCTGTCACCCAGGCTGGAGTGCAGTGGCATGATCTTGGCTCACTTCAACCTCTGTCTCCCAGGTTCAACCGCTTCTCCTGCCTCAGCCTCCCAAGTAGCTGGGACTGCAGGCACCTGCCACCATGCCTGGCTAATGTTTTGTATTTTTAGTAGAGACAGGATTTCACCATGTTGGCCAGGCTGATCTCGATCCCCCGACCTCAGTGATCCCCCCACCTTGGCCTCCCAAAGTGTTGGGATTACAGGCGTGAGCCATGGCGCCCGGCCCAATTTTAATGTTTAACTATAAGGTAAGATTCTTATAAACCTTTAATAACCCTTTACATTTTTTTGTGAAAGAGCAGATGAGTGCTCTAAGAAAACCCTGCTCTGCTTCTATTCCAATGTTCAGCCGGTATGTTACACACAGAATCTCTTACAATTTGTTTAAACCTTTAGATTTTTTCTTACTTAAAACAATCCTTTTAACACTTTAGGCAGAAAAAAAATCCACATTCCCATGTCTTCTTATGATCTTTTTTTTTTTTTGACACCAAAAACACATTTCACTTTTCTTACACACCTTGCGTGTAAAACTGTTTCTTCAATAGTCTTTTTGTTTTTTGTTTTGTTTTGAGACAGAGTCAGGCTCTGTTGCCCAGGCTGAAGTGCAATGGCACAATCTTGGCTCATTGCAACCTCCGCCTCCCAGGTTCAAGCGAAGTTCCGTCCTCAGCCTCCTGAGTAGCTGGGACTACAGGCGTGCACCGCCACACTCAGCTAACTTTTGTATTTTTAGTAAAGACAGGGTTTTGTCATGTCGGCCAGGCTGGTCTCGAACTCCTGACCTTAGGTGATCTGTCTACCCTGGCCTCCCAAAGTGCTGGGATTACAGGCGTGAGCCACTGCACCCGACCTCTTCAGTAGTCTTAATTACATGTTACAATGTTAAGTCTTAGCAACTTTTGTTTTTGGTGAAAACCTTGGCAAGTAAGGGATTTTAATTATGTACTGGGTGTGGAGCCTGCCTGGGACACACCAGGCAGAAGTGCAGATAAAGGCTGACTCTCCAGCATAGCTAGGGGGTGTAGCTAACTCCACACGTCCCCAGGCCTTGCCTAGATTCTAATGGCTTTAAGGTAGGAAAATTAAACAATTTTCAAAGTTAAAGAAACAGTTTGAGGTCAGGTGCGGCGGCTCATGCCTGTAATCCCAGCACTTTGGGAGGCCGAGGCAGACCAGCCTGGCCAACATGGTGAAATCCCATATCTACAAAAAGTTAAAAAAAAAATAAAATAAAGTAGCCGGGCACAGTGGCATGTGCCTGCAATCCCAGCTACTTGGGAAGCTGAGGTGGGAGGATTGCTTGAGCCCGGGCCATCCCGGTTGCAGTGAGCCAAGATCAAGCCACTGCACTCCAGCCTGGTTGATAGAGTGAGACCGTGTCTAAAAGAATAAAATAAAAAATAAAGGAGGTTCTGACATAAGCTACAACATGGATTAATTTTGAGGACATTATGCTAGGTGAAATGAGCTAGTCAGAAAAAAAGACACTATATGATTTCACTTATATGAGTTATTTAGAGTAGTCAAAATCCTAGAAGCAGAGACCAGGCATGGTGACTCATGCCTGTTATCCCAGTATTTTGGGAGGCCAAGGTGGGAGGATCGCTTCAGCCCAGGAGACCCAGACCAGCCTGAGCAACATGGCAAGATCCCATCTCTATTTAAAAAAATTTTTTTAAAGATTAAAACAAGAGTAAAACAAAAAAAAAAATTTTTTTTAATTATCAAGACAGAAAGTGGAATGGTGTTGACAGAGTAATGCCCTCAAATGCAAAAAAAAAGAAAAAAAAATAGTGGAATGGTAGCTGCCTGGGACTGAGGGGCAGAGATTATGAGGCTTTATTGTTTTTTTTTTTTTTTTTGAGATGGAGTCTTGCTCTGCCACCCAGGCTGGAGTGCAGTGGCCGGCTCTCAGCTCACTGCAAGCTCCGCCTCCCGGGTTCACGCCATTCTCCTGTCTCAGCCTCCCGAGTAGCTGGGACTACAGGCGCCCGCCTCGTCGCCCGGCTAGTTTTTTGTATTTTTTAGTAGAGACGGGGTTTCACCGTATTAGCCAGGATGGTCTCGATCTCCTGACCTCGTGATCCGCCCATCTCGGCCTCCCAAAGTGCTGGGATTACAGGCTTGAGCCACCGCGCCCGGCCGGCTTTATTGTTTAGTAGGAATAGAGTTTCAGTTTTACAAGATGAAAAAAGTTATAGAAATGGATGTTGGCAATGATTGTAAAACATTATGAATATATTAATTAAACTGAACTGTACATCTAACATCAGTTAAGATGATAAATTTTATGTTATGTTTATGTTGTTGTCGTTGTTGTTGTTGTTGTCGTTAAGACGGAGTTTTGCTCATGTTGCCCAGGCTGAATTGCAATGATGCCATCACGGCTCACTGAAACCTCCACCTCCCGAGTGAGAGCAATTCTCCTGCCTCAGCCTCCCAAGTAGCTGGGATTACAGGCATGCACCACGATGCCTGGCTGATTTTTGTGTTTTTGTAGAGATGAAGTTTCGCCTTGTTGGCTAGGCTCTGTAGAAACCTGAAACCTCTACTCCTGAGCTCAGGTTATCCACTCGCCTTGCAGGAGTGAGCCACCACGCTTAGCCTCATCAATAATAATTTAATTGTACATTTAAAAATAACTAAAAGTGGCCAGGCGCGGTGGCTCACGCCTGTAATCCCAGCACTTTGGGGGTCCGAGACTGGTGGATCACGAGGTCAGGCGATAGAGATCATCCTGGCTAACACCGTGAAACCCCGTCTCTACTAAAAATACAAAAAAATTAGCTGGGCGTGGTGGCGGGCACCTGTAGTTCCAGCTACTCAGGAGGTTGAGGCAGGAGAATGGCCTGAACCCAGGAGGCGGAGCTTGTAGTGAGCCGAGACTGTGCCACTGCACTCCAGCCTGGGCGACAGAGCAAGACTCAGACTCAAAAAAAATAGTAATAATAAAATTAAATTTAATTTAAAAATAACTAAAAGTGCCGGGCATGGTGGCTCACATTTGTAATCCCAGCATTTTGGGAGGGCAAGGCGGGTAGATCACTTGAGATCAGGAGTTCCCGACCAGCCTGGCCAACATGGTGAAGCCCCCTCTCTACTAAAAGCACAAAAATTAGCTGGGTGTAATGGTGGCGCCTGTAATCCCAGCTACTCAGGAGGCTGAGGCAGGAGAATCGCTTGAACCAGGAGGTTGGAGGCTGCAGTGGAGGTTGCAGTGAGCCGAGATCGCACCACTGCACTCCAGCCTGGGCAACAGAGCAAGACTCCCACTCAAAAAAAAAAAGGCCAGGCACCATGTCTCACACCTGTAATCCCAGCACTTTGGGAGGCCGAGGCGGGTGGATCACGAGGTCAGGAGATTGAGACCATCCTGGCTAACACAGTGAAATCCCATCTCTACGAAAAATACAAAAAATTAGCCAAACGTGGTGGCGGGCGCCTGTAGTCCCAGCTACTTGGGAGGCTGAGGCAGGAGAATGGTGTGAACCCGGGAGGCGAAGCTTGCAGTGAGCAGAGATCAGGCCACTGCACTCCAGCCTGGAGACTCCGTCTCAAAAAAAAAAAAAAAAAAAAAAAATCTAAAGGCTAGAATTTGATTGTTTGTAACACAAAGGATAAATGCTTGAGGTGGATCCCTCATTTGTTTTAATGTGATTATTACACATTGAAGCCTGTATCAAAATATCCCACATAACTCATAAATATATACACTTACTATGTACCCACAAAACTTAAAAATAAAACAAAATTGTTAATGTAAATGGTCTCAGTATGCCAATTAAAAGAAATTGGGGCCAAACGCAGTGGCTCACGCCTGTAATCCCAGCACTTTGGGAGGCCAAGGCAGGTGAATCACCTGAGGTCAGAAGTTTGAGACCGGCATGGCCAAGGTGGTGGAACTCTGTCTCTACTGAAAATACAAAAGTTAATTGGGCATGGTGGTGAGTGGCTGTAATCCCAGCTACTCAGGAGGCTGAGGCAGGAGAATCACTTGAACCCGGAAGGCAGAGGTTGCAGTGAGCCAGGATCACACCACTGCACCCCAACCTGGGTAACAGAGTGAGACCCTGTCTCAAGAAAATATAAATAAATAAATAAATGAGTTTGGAAGAGTGGATTATAAACAGGACCCAACTATATTCTGTCCACAAGAAATTCACTTCAAATGTAACAATATAGGGAGGTTAACTGGAAAAAGCAATAGTATGCAAACATTAATCCAAGGAAAGTGGGAGTAGCTATATTAGTATAAGATAAAGTAAGCTTTAGAGCAAAGAAAATTATCAGAGACAGAGAGGGACATAATGTAATGATTGCAAAGCCAATCTACCAAGAAAACATAGCAATCTTTGTGTGTTTACATTAAACAATAGAGCTGAAAATATGTGAAGCAAAAATTGACATAACTGAAAAGACACATAGAAAAAAAACACAATTAGAGCTGGAGACTTCAATGCTCTTTTCTTTTTCTCTTGTTTTGTTTTTGTTTTTGAGATGGAGTTTTGCTCTTGTTGCCCAGGCTGGAGTGCAATGGCCTTATCTTGGCTCACTGCAACCTCCACCTCCCAGGTTCCAGCGATTCTCCTGCCTCAGCCTCCCGAGTAGCTAGGATTACAGGCATGTGCCACCACACCCAGCTAATTTTGTAGTTTTAATAGAGACAGGGTTGCGCCATGTTGGTCAGGCTGGTCTTGAACCCCTGACCTCAGGTGATCCACCTGCCTTGACCTTCCAAAGTGCTGGGATTACAGGTATCAGCCACTGTGCCTGGCCCAACACTCTTTTTCCAACAGTTGATAGAACAACTAGACAGAATAATGCAAAGGTATAGAACTCAATACCGTCAACCAATAGGATCTAGTCGACCTTTATAGAACATTCCACCCAACAACAGCAGAATACACATTCTTTTCAAGAGCCCATGGAACATATACCAAGATAGACCACATCTTGGGCCAAAAAACAAATTTCAACAAATGTAAAAGAATTGAAATCATATACAGTGTGTTCTGTCACACACTGGAATCAAACTAGAAATGAATAACAGAAAAATAACAGGAAGATCTGCACACTCTTGCGAACCAAACAACATACTTCTAAATAATCCATGGTTTCCTCTTGCGTATTTTCAGAAAATACACTTAAGTAAATGAAAATTAAAATACAACATATCCAAACGGTGGCACACACATAAAGCCATGCTGATAAGGAAATTTATAGCACTAAATGCATATCAGAAAAGAGGGAAAGTCCCAAATCAATAATCTAATCTGTCACATCAAGAACCTAGAAAAAAAGCCAGGTGTGGTGATGCATGCCTGTAGTCCCAGTCACTTGGGAGGCTGAGGCAGAAGTTCAAGGAAAAAGTTGCCTGAGCCCTTGGCCGGGCTTAATGGCTCACGCCTATAATCTATTGCCAACATGATGAAACCCCCATCTCTACCAAAAATACAAAAAAATTAGCCGGGCATGGTGGCGCATGCCTGTAATCCCAGCTATTCAGGAGGCTGAGGCAGGAGAATCACTTGATCCTGGGAGGTGGAGGTTGCAGTGAACCAAGATCACACCACTGTACTCCAGCCTGGGCAACAAGAGCAAAACTATGTCAAGAAGAAGAAGAAGGAGAAGGAGAAGGAGAAGGAGAAGGAGAAGGAGAAGGAGAAGAGGAGGGGAGGAGGGGAGGAGGAGGGGGAGGAGGAGGAAGAGGAAGAAGAAGTGGTTGCCTGAGCCCAGAAGTCCAAGGCTGTAATAAGATATGATCACACTTTTGTACTCAAGTCTGGGTGAAAGACCAGGACAAGACTCTATAAAAAATCAAAATAGAGAATAGAAGAACCTAGAAAAGAAGAGCCAAATAAATACAAAGCCAGTAGAAGGAAGGAAATATAAAGGTAAGAGCAAGAACTAGTGAAACTGAAAACAGAAATTTTTTGAATAGAAAAATATAAATGAAACAAAAAATAAATCTGAAAAAATCAGCAAAATTGACAAACTCATAGCAAGACCAACAAAAAAAGAAGACACAATTTATCAATAGAACTGAAACACAGGGCCAGGTGTGGTGGCTCACGCCTGTAATCCTAGCACTTTGGGAGGCTAAGGCAGGCAGATCACCTGAGGTCAGGAGTTCAAGACCAGCCTGACTAACATGGTGAAACTCCACCTATACTAAAAATACAAAAATTAGCCGGGCATAGTGGCAGACACCTGTAATCCCAACTACTTGGGAGGCTGAGGCAGGAGAATTGCTTGAACCTGGAAGGCAGAGGTTGCAGTGAGCTGAGATCATGTCATTGCATTCCAGCTTGGGCAACAGAGCAAAACTCAATCTCAAAAAAATAAAAATTAAAAAAAAAGAGTCTGAGCACAGTGGCTCACACCTGTAATCCCAGTACTTTGGGAGGCCAAGGAGGGTGGATCACGAGGTCAGGCGATTGAGACCATCCTGGCTAACATGGTGAAACCCTGTCTCTACTAAAAATACAAAACATTAGCTGGGCGTGGTGGACGCCTGTAGTCCCAGCTACTCGGGAGGCTGAGGCAGAAGAATGGTGTGAACCTGGGAACGGGAGCTTGCAGTGAGCCAAGATTGAGCCACTGCACTCCAGCCTGGGCGACAGAGCAAGACTCCATCTCAAAAAAAAAAAAAGAGAAATGAAACATGGGCTATTACGACAGATCCTACAGACACATAAAGGCTAATAAGAGAACACTACGAACAACTCTATGAATAAGGGAACACGTAAATTCAACAGCTTAGTTAAAATAGCCCAGTTCCCCCAAAAAACATAAACTACAACAACCCACCCATTATGAAATATATAATTTGAATGGCCTTATATCTATCGAGGAAATTAAATTTGCAATTTTAAAACTCTCAAAAAAGAATCAACAGGCCAAATTTTCTTTGGAAAATGCTACCAAACGTTTAAAGAATTAATACCATTTGATATAGTTAGGATGCTTGTCCCCACTCAAATCTCATGTTGAGATGTAATCCCAATGTTGGAGGTGAGGCCTGGTGGGAGGTGTTTGGATCATGGAGATGGATTCCTCGTGAATAGCTTGGGCCATCCTTTTGGTAATGAATGAGTTACTGCTCTGGGTTCACATCAGACCAGGTCATTTAAAAGTGTGTGGCAGCTGGGCACAGTGGCTCACACCTGTAATCCCAGCACTTTGGGAGGTCGAGGTGGGTGGATCACTTGAGGTCGGAAGTTCCAGACCAGCTTGGGCAACATGGAGAAACCCTGTCTCTACTTATAATACAAAAATTAGCTGGGTTGTGGTGGTGCACTTGCCTGTAATTCCAGCTACTCAGGAGGTGAGGCAGGAGAATCGCTTGTATCATGCCATTGAACTCCAGCCTGGGCAACAAGAGTGAAACTCAAAAAAAAAAAAAAAAAAAAAAAAAAAAAGAAGTGTGACATTCTCCTGCACTCTCTCTCTTTTTCCTGCTTTTGCCATGTGACATGCTTGCTCCCTCTTTGCCTTTGCTATGATTGGAAGCTTCCTGAGGCCTCCCCAAAAGTCAAGCAGATGTCAGCACTATGCTTCCTCTAAAGCGTGCTGAACCATGAGCCGATTGAACCTCTTTTCTTATAAATTACCCAGTCTCAGGTATATCTTTATAGCAATGCAAGAATGGCCTAATACACCATTTCTATGCAGTCTCTTCCAGAACACAGAAGAAAGGAGAATATTTCCCAGTTCATTTTATTTAGTATTACCCTGATATCAAAATTAGACAAAGACAGTACAAAAAAAAAAAAAAAACAACTTCAGACTAATAGTCTCTCTCATGAATATAGACTCAGAAATCCTTAACAAAATGTTTTCAAATAGAATTCAGCAATGCACAAAAAGAAATACACACCATGATCAAGTGAGTTTACTCCAGGCACACAAGCCTGGCTCAATATCCAAAAGTCCATGTGATTAACAAGCTAAAGAAGAAAAACCACATCATTTCGATTGACATAGAAAAGCATTTGACAAATTTCAACCCCATTCGTTATTTTTTGTTTAATCCCTCCAAAAAATAGGAGTAGAGGCCAGGCATGATAGCTTACGCCTACAATCCCAGCACTTTAGGAGGCTGAGACAGGTGGATCACTTGAGGCCAGGAGTTCAAGACCAGCCTGGCTGACATGGTGAAACCCTGTCTCTACTACAAATAGAAAAAATTAGCAGGGCCTGGTGGCATGTGCCTGTAATCCCATCTACTCAGAAGGCTGAGGCATGAGAATCACTTGAACCTGGGAGGCAGATGTTGCAATGAGCCAAGATCACACCACTGCACTCCAACCTGGGAAAAAAGGGCAAAACTCTGTCTCAAAAAAAAAAAAACAAAACAAAAAAGCATAGTCACCAACACCTAGCCCTGTTTGACAGTTTCTTAAAAAGCTAAACATGCAACTGCCATCTAAATCAGAAATTACACTCCTGGACATTGATTACGTAAAAATGAAGACTTGCATTCACACAAAAACCTGCACATGAGGCCAAGCACTGTGGCACACGCCTGTAATCCCAGTACTTTGGGAGACCGAGGCGGGTGGATTGCCTGAGCTCAGGAGTTCGAGATCAGCCTGGGCAACATGGTGAAACCTCATCTCTACTAAAATACAAAAAAATTATCCAGGTGTGGTCACAGTCGCCCATAGTCCCAGTTACTCGGGAGGCTGAGGCAGGAGAATCACTTGAATCCAGAAGGCGGAGGTTGCAGTGAGCCAAGATTGCACCATTGCACTCCAGCCTGGGCAACAGAAGGAGACCCTGTCTCCACCACCCCACCCCGCAAAAAAAGACAAACCTGTACACGAATGTTGATAGAATGTTGCTCCTAACTAGAGACAACCCAAATATTCTTCAACTAAAATATAAACATCCATACCATGAAATACTGTTCAGCCATAAAAAGGAATGAACCTTTTTTTTCTAGGGACAGGGTCTCACTTTGTTGTCCAGACTCGAGTGCAGTGGCGCCATCATAGCTCACTGCAGCCTCAACTGCCTGGGCTCAAGTGATCTTCCTGCCTCAGCCTCCCAAGTAGCTGGGATTACAGGCATGAGCCACTATGCTGGTTCATTTTTTCTATTTTTAGTAGAGACAGGGTTTCACCATATTGGCCAGGTTGGTCTCGAACTCCTAGGCTCAAGCAATCCTCCCTCCTCAGCCTCCCAAAGTGCTGGGATTACAGGCATGAGCCACCACGCCCATCTAAGGAATGAACTACTGATACCCCTAACAACCTGGATGAATCTCCTGAGAATCTACTGAGTGAACAAAGCCACTCCCAAAAAGTTAGATACTGTACGATTCCTGAAATGACAAGAGTATAGAAATGGAGAAAAGATTAGTGGCTGCGGGGTCAGGAAGGGGTTGAGTTAGGAGGGAAGTAGGTATGGCTGTAAATGAGGAACAGGAGGGATCCTTACGGGGAAGAAAATTCTGTATCTTACTACTGTCAATATCCTGGCTGGTGATATCATACTACAATTTTCCAAGATGTTATCATTGGGGAAAACTAGGTAAAGTTTACAGGATCTGTTTCTTTTTCTTTTTCTTTTTTTTTTTTTTTAACAATTGCATGTGAATGTACAAATCTCTCAAAATTAAGAATTTAATGAAAACACAAAAGAAAATAGGTGTGTTTTATCTCAGTCCAGAACTTTTTTTTTTTTTAAAGCAAAAGAGACCAGGTGCAGTGGTTCATGCCTATAATCCCAACACTTTGGGAGGCAGGGTGGGCAGGAGTTCAAGACCAGCCTGGCCAACATGACGAAACCCCGTCTCTACTAAAAACACAAAAATTAGGCACGCGTGGTGGTGCGTGCCTGTAGTCCCAGCTACTCAGGAGGCTGAGGCAGGAGAATCTCTTGAACCAGGGAGGCAGAGGTTGCAGTGAGCCAAGATCGTGCCACTACACTCCAGCCTGGGCGACAGAGACTCCGTCTAAATAAAAAAAAAAAAAAAAAAAAAAGTGAGAGAAAGGAAGGAAGGAGGGAGGGAAGGAAGGAAGGAAAAAAAAAAAGAGAGACAGAGAGAATAGGTGTGGAATGCCAGTAGTAAGTGAAGTATGCGTACCCCACCTAGAGGCATTCTATTTCAGATTTGAGAAAAACTTTGTACTGGCCAAACAAAATTATTTGCAGATAAAATTCTGCCCCTGGGCTGCAGTTTGCAACCTCTGGCCGAGACCTGAGAACATAGCTCAGTGCTGAGAGCAAATGAAACTGACAAGAAGGTTTAAAACATATATTTAGTTGTTGTTTTTGTTTTGTCTTGTTTGTTTGTTTTGTTTTGTTTGGGGGAGTCTCACTCTGTCGCCCATCCTGGAGCACAGTGGCGAGATCTCAGCTCACTACAACCTCTGCCTCCCAGGTTCAAGTGATCCTCCTGCCTTAGCCTTCTGAGTAGGTAGAACTACAGGTGTGAGCCACCACGCCTAGCTAATTTTTGTAGTTATAATAGAGATGGGGTTTCACCATTTTGGCCACGCTGGGCTCAAACTCCTGACCTCAGGTAATCTGCCCTCCTTGGCCTCCCAAAGTGCTGGAATTACAGGCGTGAGTCACCGAGCCTGGCCTAAAACATATTTGGTGACATGCATTATCGTTACTGTTCATTTCTTATCCCCACACACCCAGACACACCACACACAAATACTGCACACCCACCGATACACACATAGGCACACAATCAGCCACAAATGTCATGCTCAGTTACCTGCATTTGGTCACATGCCACACACACATCTACAGTCATGCACACTCCCATGCACACACTGACACCCACATTCTGCAGCCAGATAAGGGGTGATGTTTCTTCAGTGTCTCAGTGACCACAGTATGCATGCACCGGCTTCCAGTGCACGCGCTCTCCATGGGCTTTGCACGGTGAGTCCCCCAGCCAGAGCAATGGAGGACCCAAAGCCCCACAGACACTAGGCTCCTCTCCTCCACGGTTCTGCACACAATTTCATCTCTCTTTTTCTCTCTCTCCCTTTTTTTTTTTTTTTTTTTTTTTAGAGACGGAGTCTCGCTCTGTCGCCCAGGCTGGAGTGCAGTGGCCGGATCTCAGCTCACTGCAAGCTCCGCCTCCCGGGTTTAGGCCATTCTCCTGCCTCAGCCTCCTGAGTAGCTGGGACTACAGGCGCCCGCCACCTCGCCCGGCTAGTTTTTTGTATTTTTTTAGTAGAGACGGGGTTTCACCGTGTTAGCCAGGATCTCTCTTTTTTTTTTTTTAGACGGAATTTCTCTCTTGTTGCCAGGCTTGAGTGCAGTGATGCAATCTCAGCTCACTGCAGCCTCCGCATCCTGAATTCAAGCGATTCTCCTGCCTTAGCCTCCAGAGTAGCTGGGATTACAAGCACCCGCCACCACACCCGGCTAAGTTTTTGTATTTTTAGTGGAGTTGGGGTTTCGCCATCTTGGTCAGGCTGGTCTCAAACTCCTGAGATCAGGGGATCCGCCCACCTCGGCCTTCCAAAGTGCTGGGATTACAGGTGTGAGCCACTGGGCCTGGCCAATCCTCATCTCTTCTGATGCTAGAGATTGCAGGATCCTGACCCTCGTAGATATTGCCGACTGGGGAAAAGAGAGGGACAGGCTGGTACAGGAGGAAGAGAATGTGGTAGTTGCAGTAGGGGAGAGGCATGGTGCGCTGGGGACTTTCTTGGGGGATGGACACTAGGTGGGAGATAGAGAACAGGCTAATCTCCCAGCTGTGGGTGCTGTTCTCTCAATTCCTCTTTTTCTAGCCCTTTGTTCCTCAAAATCTCTCTTCCACACACACACCCTTCTGTGCAAATATACCTCTTCACCTCCACCAGCTCCTGATCAGCCTCCTACAGGAAGCCCTCCTGGACCAAAGCAGCTGCAGAGCTCCCCTTCCCTGTGGACACTCAGCACTGACTGCAGGGCTCCACTCCTGGAGCGGCTATCCCACTGCCAGGTCATGCTGTTGCTTCTGGACAGGAGGTTTGGGAGTGGAGGAGGGGCGTCCATTATGCCTGGAGACTCCAGGCCTCACTCTCGCTCCACCCCTTCATACCATTCCCATTAAAAAGCGGCTGTGAACTATGGCCCATGCCTGTAATCCCAGCACTTTGGGAAGCCAAGGCGGGCGGATCATCTGAGGTCAGGAGTTCAAGACCAGCCTGGCCAATATGGTGAAACCCCATCTCTGCTAAAAATACAAAAAATTAGCTGGGCGTGGTGGCGGCCACCTGTAATCCCTGCTACTTAGGAGGCTGAGGCAGGAGAATCGCTTGAACCCGGGAGGCGAAGTTTGCAGCGAACTGAGATCGCACCATTGCACTCCAGCCTGGGCAACAAGAGTGAAACTCCGTCTCAAAAAAAAAAAAAGCCACCTGCAGGCTGGGCATGGTGGCTCACACCTATAATCCCAGTGCTTTGGGAGGCCAACCCTGGAGGATCTCTTGAGTCCAGGAGTTCAAGACCAGCCTGGGCAACATAGCAAGATCTCCATATCCACAAAACATAAAAATAATTAGCTGGGCATGGTGGCACTCACCTGGATTCCTAGCTATTCGAGAGGCTGAGGTGAGAGGATTGCCTGAGCCTAGGAGGTTGAACCTGCAGTGATGAGCTATGATCATGCCACTGCATTCCAGCCTGGGCAACAGAGCAAGACCGTGTCTCAGGGGAAAAAAAAAGAAGAAGAAGAGGAAGAGGAAGAGGAAAGAAAGAGGAGGAAGAGGAGGAAGAGGAAAAGAGACACCTGCATTGTACTCTCTGGGCACCCACACACTCAGGTGACACACTCAGACACACACTGCAGGCCTGAACACCACACTGGTTTTTATTTTAACAGATTTATTGAAATACCATTTCCATACCATACAACTCACCAATTCAAATGGTAATCTGTTTGAAAAGTGGGCCCATCAGGTGGTGTGGCTGGGCTTAGACTGGGGGCTGAGGCACAGAGTGATCCCCCACTGCACTGCCAGTTGTGCCTGGATTGGGTACTGCATGCTCTATTCCTGCTGGCTTTGAGGCTGGTGAAAGTCACATCGCCTCTCTTAGCCTCAGTTTCCTCCTTTATCAAATGAGGGAAATGGTGTCTGCACGACTCACTTCCAGGGTTATGGTGAGAATAGAGGAGATGGTTAAGTGTGCCATAAAGCAGAAAACAAGTTGGCCTGGTGTGCGCAGTGGTTGGCGCCTGTAATTCCAGCACTTTGGGAGGCCCAGGCGGGTGGATCACTTGAGGTCAGGAGTTCGAGATGAGCCTGACAAATATGGTGAAACCCCATCTCTACTAAAAACACAAAAATTAGCTCGGCGTGGTGGCGTGCTCCTGTAGTCCCAGCTACTTGGGAGTCTGAGACAGGAGAATTGCTTGAACCCAGGAAGCAGAAGTTGCAGTGAGCAGAGATCATGCCACTGCATTCCAGCCTGGGGGACAGAGCGAGACTCCATCTCAAAAAAAAAAGTACAAGTCAATGATTTTTAGTATATTCACAGAGTTATACAACCATCATTACCACAATCAATTATAAAACGTTTTCACCACCTCCAAAGAGAAACTCTGTCCCTATTTTCTCCCAACATCCTCACCCCAGCCCCTGATAACCACTGCTATACTCTTTGTCTCGGTAGATTTCCCTATTCGGATTTTTTTTTTTTTTTTTTTTTTTTGACAGAGTCCATCTTCATTGCCAGGCCAGAGTGCAGTGGCGCGATGTCAGCTCACTGCAACCTCCACCTCCTGGGTTCAAGTGGTTCTCCTGCCTCAGCCTCCCGAGTAGCTGGGACTACAGGCAAATGCCACCACGCCTGGCTAATTTTTGTATTTTTAGTAGAGACAGGGTTTCACCACGTTGGCCACGATGCTTTCAATCTCTTGACCTCGTGATCTGCCCACTTCGGCCTCCCAAAGTGCTGGGATTACAGGCATGAGCCACTGCGCCTGGCTAAATATTTTTTAATAAATGGAATCAGGGCCAGGGGTGGTGGCTCATGCCTGTAATCCCAGCAGTTTCAGAGACTGAGGTGGGTGGATTACCTGAGGTCAGGAGTTCGAGACCAGCCTGGCCAATATGGTGAAACCCCATCTCTACTAAAAATACAGAAATTAGCAGGCATGGTGGCACATGCCTGTAATCCCAGCTACTCGGGAGGCTGAGGCAGGATAACTGCTTGAGTCCAGGAGGAGGAGGTTGCAGTGAGCCGAGATCATGCCATTGCACTCTAGCCTGGCTGACAGAGCGAGACTCTGTCTCAAAAAATAAAAAAATAAAAATAAATAAATAAATAAATGCAATCATACAATAAATGGTCCTGCCTCTTTCACTTACTGTAATGTTTTCAAGGTTCATTCATGTTGCAACATGTATCCGTACTTTATTCCTTTTTAATGAATGCATAGTATTCTGTTGTGTGGATAGACCATATGTTATTTACCCATTCATCAGTTGATGAACATTTAGGATGTTTCCATTTTTTGGCTATTATGCATAATGTTGCTACAAACATTCAGGTACAAGTTTTTTTTGTCTGGCCTGCTCATATGCTTTTGTGTGTCTTGGGTACTTGAGTATTCCTAGAGGGAAACTGCTGAGTCTTATGGTAACATGAGTCAGCAATGTAATCTTTCGAGGGATCACCAGATTGTTTTCTACAGCAGTTGCCCCACTTACATTGCCACCAGCAATGTATCAGGGTGTCAATTTCTCCACATCCTCACCAACATTTGTTATTTGATTACTGCCTCCCTAGTGGGTGCAAAGTGGTATCTCTTTGTGGCTTTGATTTGCATTTCCCTAATGACCAATGATGTTGAGCATCTTTTCATGTATTTACTGGACTTTTTTTTTTTTTTTTTTTTGACACAGTGTCTCTGTCTTGCCCAGATTGGAGTGCGGTAACACAATGATAACTCACTGCAGCCTCAAAACTCCTGGGGTCAAGCAATTCTCCCACCTCAGCCTCCCAAGCAGCTGGGACTATAGGTGTGCACCACCATCCCTGGCTAATTTTTTTTTTTTTTTTTAAGTAGAGACACGGTCTCGCTATGTTGCCCAAGCTAGTCTTAAACTCCTGGCCTCAAGCGATCCTCCTCCCTCGGCCTCACAAAGTGCCGAGATCACAGCCGTGAGATACCACCCCCGGTCACACTTATTGGCCATTTTTATATCTTCTGTCTCTATTCTAAATGTCCGCTCAGTTTCTTTGGCCATTTTTTAATTGGTTTATTTGTCTTTTTGTTATTGAGTTATAGGAATCATGGTAGATATTGAGCAAAAAGCTGATTGGAGCTGTGTTTGCCCAGAGGCAAAGTCTTATTTGCAAAGTCCCTGAAGTTTGGCCCCGGGCACAAAGCTCTGTCCTGCTGGCCGCATCTCAGTGCAGCCCTGCCCAGCAGGTCCACCTGCCCTAGGCTCAGGGACGAGCCCCAAACCCAAGCAACTTAGGACAACTCTCCTCTCACAGATGGGGAAACTGAGGCTCAAGGTGGTAAAAGGACTGGCTTAAGCTCTCGTGACCCAGGAGAGCAAAGCCAGGCTCAAGTTCAGATCTATCTTTTCTCTGCACAATTTCTCTGCACGTATACATGCACTGCCTGGATGTTTTCTGCTTTTATAGCACACTTAACATCGCCTCTATTCTCACCATAACCCTGGAAGTGAGTCACGCAGACACCATTTCCCTCATTTTATAGAGGAGGAAACTGAGGCTAAGAGAGGCGACATGACGTTCACCAGCCTCAAGGCCAGCAGGAGTAGGGGTCATGGTACCCAATCCAGGCACAACTGGCAGTGCAGTGGGGACCACTCTGGGCCTCAGCCCCAGGTCTAAGCCCAGTCACATCACCTGGAGGGTCCACTTTTCTTCTGGCCCAGAGCCACCCCCACTCACCAGGAAACCGTAGCAGCCAGTAGTCCACTGAAAGACCTGGGCTATATGAACTTCCTCTAGAACAGCTCCACCCAGCACCAGCTGGCCCTCTGGACTGGCACTCCCAGATCTGCCCAGGCCCTGCCCAACAGGCCCAGCCCAAGACCTTTGCTCCTGAAAGAAGTAGGACCCTGGTTTCCATGAGCCCCTGATACTGTTTCTTGTTTCTTACTCTTCTTCTCTTCTTTTTTTTTTTTTTTTTTTTAGATGGAGCCTCGCCCTGTCACCCAGGCTGGAGTGCAGTGGTGCGATCTCAGCTCACTGCAAGCTCCGCCTCCTGGGTTCACGCCATTCTCCTGCCTCAGCCTCCCAAGTAGCTGGGACTACAGGCACCCGCCACCATACCCGGCTAATTTTTTTTTTTTTTTGTATTTTTAGTAGAGATGGGGTTTCATCGTGTTAGGTAGGATGGTCTCGAACTCCTGACCTTGTGATCCACTCTCCTTGGCCTCCCAAAGTGCTGGGATTACAGGCGTGAGCCACCGCACCTGGCCAATTTTTGTATTTTTAGTAGAGACGGAGTTTCACCATGTTGGCTAGGCTGGTCTTGAACTCCTGACCTCAAGTGATCCACCCACCTCGGCCTCCCAAAGTGCTGGGATTACAGATCCACCACACCCAGCCATGTTTCTTGCTCTTCTGTCACTCCAAGGCTTGGGCATTTACGGAAGAGGGCACAGGCTGCATGCCTGTGATTTGAGATATGGAGGCAACCCTGAAAAACCCCAAGGCCCAGCTCAATGGGTCTCTCTTCTCTCTGGAAGAGCCCTTGACTCCTACAAGATGACCAAGCCCCCTTGACTCAGCACAGTAGTATCCCTTTATCAGTCATTTATGCCAGTAGGAAAGCCTGGGTAGGTAAGGTTGTAGGAACATGAGAAAGTCTTCCCTTCATTCAAGTCACTAAATCGACTTTCTCTTGAGTACCCAACACCATTCTAGGCAATGGGAATGCAGCAGTGAATAAAACCAGCAAAATTCTTGCCTTTTCTGGGACACTACAGATGTCCCAATGGAGTTGACATACTGGAACAGAAAGTAAGAAACAATTTAAAAATAGGCTGGGCGCAGTGGTTCACACCTGCAATCCCAGCACTTTGGGAGGCCGAGGCAGGCAGATCATGAGGTCAGGAGTTCGAGACCACCTGGCCAATATGGTGAAACCTCGTCTCTACTAAAAATACAAAAATTAGCTGGGTGTGGTGGCACGTACCCATAGTCCCAGCTACTCAGGAGGCTGAGGTAGAAGAATTGCTTGAACCTGGGAGGTGGAGTTTGCAGTGAGCTGAGATTGCACCACTGCACTCCAGCCTGGTTGACAGAACGAGATTCCATCTTAAAAAAAAAGAAAAAGAAAAAAAGACTGAGTGTGGTGGCTCACACCTGTAATCCTAGCACTTTGGGATGCCAAGGTGGGGGGATCGCTTGAGACCAGGAGTTCAAGACCCACCTGGGCAATACAGTGAGACCCCATCTCTACAAAGAAATGAAACAATTATGTGGGCTTGGTGGTGTGTGCCTGTAGTCCCAGCTACTTGGGAGGCTAAAGCTGTAGTATTGCTTAAGTCCAAGAATTCAAGACTGTAGTGAGCTATGATAGAACCACTGCACCCCAGCCTGGGTGACACAGCAAGACACCGTCTCTAAAATAAATATATGAATAAGTCATTGAACGTTCCCAACACAAAGAAATAAAAGTTTGAGATGATGAATATGCCAATTACCCTGATCTGATTACTATACATTCTATGTACTAAAACATCACTGTGTGCGCCACATGTATGTACAATCATTGCCAATTTAAAATTTTTTTAAGTACAATGAAACATAAATAAGAAAAATAGGGCCGGGCGCGGTGGCTCAAGCCTGTAATCCCAGCACTTTGGGAGGCCGAGACGGGCGGATCACAAGGTCAGGAAATCGAGACCATCCTGGCTAACACGGTGAAACCCCATCTCTACTAAAAATACAAAAAACTAGCCGGGCAAGGTGGCGGGCGCCTGTAGTCCCAGCTACTCCGGAGGCGGAGGCAGGAGAATGGCGTAAACCCGGGAGGCGGAGCTTGCAGTGAGCTGAGATCCGGCCACTGCACTCCAGCCCAGGCGACAGAGTAAGACTCCGTCTCAAAAAAAAAAAAAAAAAGAAAAATATAGAATATTGTCTGATGGTGTAAAATGTTAAGCAGAATATAAAGTATTAAAGGGGGACAGGCCATTGTGGGATAAGAAACTGCAATTTTATTTTATTTTATTTTAATTTCAAGACAGAGTCTGGCTTTGTCGCCCAGGCTGAAGTGCAGGGTGTGATCTCAGCTCACTGCAACCTCCACCTCCTGGGTTCAAGCGATTCTCTTGCCTCAGCCTCCCGAGTAGCTGGGATTACAAGTGTATACCACCACGCCTGGCTAATTTTTGTATTTTTAGTAGAGACAGGGTTTCGCCATGTCGGCCAGCTGGTCTCGAACTCCTGACCTCAAGTGATCCACCCGTCTCAGCCTCCCAAAGTGCTGGGATTACAGGCTTGAGCCACCATGCCCCAATTTTAAATAGGGTGGTCAGGGAAAGACTCACTGAGAGCAAAACCTGAAGGCAGTTAGGAGTAAGCCATGTGGATGTCTGCAGGCATGTTCCATGTACAGGGGGCAGCAAGTGCAGGAACCCTGAGGCAGGGGCATGTGGTATGCAAGGGCTGCCCTGAGGGGAAGAGAGGGGATGGGGCTAGGAACAGCCCAGGCTGAACCTCCAAGGCCAAGTCTGAAGGGCTCTGAGCTTGGTGAAGAAGGGGGAACGATTGCCCAGGTGTGTGAGCCAGGGCTTTGAGGGTAGTGTTTCTGACTTCCCAACTTTTTTCTTTTCTTTAAAGACAGGGTCTGCTCTGATGCCCAGGTTGGAGTGCAGTGGTGCGATCATAGCTCACTGCAGCCTCGAACTCCTGGGCTCAAGTAATCCTCCTGCCTGAGCCTCCAGAGTAGTAGCTGGGACTACAGGCACAGGTCACCACACCTGGCTAGTTTTTAATCAAAATTTTTTGTAGAGACGGAGTGAGCCACCACCGTACTCTGTCCGGTCTGACTTCCCACTTTTGCCGAGATCGAATCTTTCACCACCATTTCATTAAGGTGTACCTCAGCCCCGACTAGGGCTCAAAGGGAGGGAGGACAGGGCTCGGAAAGGGGAGAGGACTCAATGGGAGGAGGGGGGACTCCTGGGAGGGGAGGGCAGCTTAGCTAAAGGCATGCAGGCTCACGGCCAGCGATGGGAACTGGAGGGAGAGCTGGACAGGAATTTGAGCTTAGTTAGGCTTAAAGGCACCTTTTCCGTACCTTTGCAGGCAGTCCCTGGCTTCTGGGCCCAGCATCTCCTGAGCTGGACAACCCCACCGCCCGGACTCAGGCCGAGCCTGTGCTACGTTTGTGCCGGAGGGGCCCAGCAGCAGGTGCGCGGCTCCTGCAAACAGCCGCGGCCACGCCCACCCTGGCCCTCCCCGCCCCGCTGTTCCGGGGTAATTGGCAGCGCCCCCATCCCCACGCGGCCAGTGCCAAAAGCGCCCAAAGTGGTGAGGAGGGAGAAGCCCTGCCAAATTCTTTGGGATTTGCACCCCAAGACCCTGACGCATCTCATCCTCGTTTTTGCCCTGGAGAATTCATTCCCGAGCAGAGAGGGACAAGGACCGAGGGGCGGGGGCTGGGGCAGGTCCCGCCCTTCCTTGGCAACTCCCCTACCTTGGTGTTGTGGCCTGCGCGGGGCCAAGTCCTTCCTCCCAGGACGCTCGGTGAAGGTGGGAGGCGGGGGCCACGTCACTGTCCCCAGGCCCTGGAGAGCGCTGCTCCGCCCCTCCCGCCCCCAACGGAGCGCTGGGCACTTAGTTAAGACGCACCGGCCCCAGCCCAGGGCCAGCCCAGTCGCCGCCGCCCGCCCACAAAGCCATAGGCAGGTGCAGGCGCAGCCGCGGCGCGAGTGTGTGGAGCCGAGCCGTTAGCGCGCGCCGTCGGTGAGTCCGTCCGTCCGTCTGTCAGTCAGGGCGCCGCAGCTCCCACCAGGCCCAGCGGCCCCGGCCCCTCGTCTCCCCGCACCCGGAGCCACCCGGTGGAGCGGGCTTTGCCGCGGCAGCCATGTCCATGGGCCTGGAGATCACGGGCACCGCGCTGGCCGTGCTGGGCTGGCTGGGCACCATCGTGTGCTGCGCGCTGCCCATGTGGCGCGTGACGGCCTTCATCGGCAGCAACATCATCACGTCGCAGACCATCTGGGAGGGCCTGTGGATGAACTGCGTGGTGCAGAGCACCGGCCAGATGCAGTGCAAGGTGTACGACTCGCTGCTGGCGCTGCCGCAGGACCTGCAGGCGGCCCGCGCCCTCATCGTGGTGGCCATCCTGCTGGCCGCCTTCGGGCTGCTAGTGGCGCTGGTGGGCGCCCAGTGCACCAACTGCGTGCAGGACGACACGGCCAAGGCCAAGATCACCATCGTAGCGGGCGTGCTGTTCCTTCTGGCCGCCTTGCTCACCCTCGTGCCGGTGTCCTGGTCCGCCAACACCATTATCCGGGAATTCTACAACCCCGTGGTGCCTGAGGCGCAGAAGCGCGAGATGGGCACGAGCCTCTACATGGGCTGGGCGGCCGCGGCGCTGCAGCTGCTGGGGGGCGCGCTGCTCTGTTGCTCGTGCCCTCCGCGCGAGAAGAAGTACATGCCAACAAAGGTCGTCTACTCCGCGCCGCGCTCCACCGGCCCGGGAGCCAGCATGGGCACAGCCTACGACCGCAAGGACTATGTCTAAGGGACAGACGCAGGGAGACTCCCCACCTTCACCATACGAGCTGGAGCGCGCACCAGGCCATCCAGCATGCAGCCTTGCCTTGGAGGCCAGCCGACTCCCAGATGCCAGGAAGCTCCCGCGCTGGACTGGGAGGGGGCGGCTCGAGGACCCCTCCCCAGCAGCCACCGCTTTTCAGGCCAGGGAGTCGACTTCAGGGCCCAGGGACCAACCTGCATGGACTGTGAAACCTCACCATTCTGGAGCACGGGGCCTGGGTGCCCGCCAATACTTGACCGCCCCGTCGAGCCCCATCGGGCCGCTGCCCCCATGCTCGCGCTGGGCAGGGACCGGCAGCCATGAAAGGGGGCACTTGATATTTTTCAATAAAAGCCTTTCGTTTTGCACTCGCTGGAGCCTCCTTGTTCCGAGCGCCTCCACCTCCCTGCAGAGCGCCCCCTCGGGGCGGCCTTGGCTGGATCTCGCTCTCCGGGATGGAGCTTAGAGGAAAGGTGGGGTTGTAAGCTGAGCTCGGTGATCACGGAGTGGTCACTCGCCCACTCCCTGGGGATTCGGAAGACAGCCTGTGCGGCCAAAGCCAAGGTCCAATCTAGGAAGCAGGCATGAGCACTTCCCGCCCCTGGGTCTGTGCTGGAAGCCGACAATACCCCACACATTCGTGGCTCGGGATGGGAGGGGGAAGGTGGCAGAGATGTGCCCCTGGGTCTGTGCTGGGAGCCGACAATACCCGACACATTCGCAATCTCCCGTGCGCCTTGTGAAAGAGCGCGTTCCGTACTGCCATTTCCTACTGGAAAAAAGAAAACAAAAAGACCTATTGTTTGGATAAAACACGCTACCAAAAGTAAAACCGGGCCAAATCTTCTCACCTAGGGGAGAGATGAGAAAGGGGCCCTATCTCCTTCCTGAGAACCTCAAGGGAGGGAAAGAGGGAGGACTTAAAAGGGGCATCTCAGAGGGGCTTGAGGCCGGGACTCCCTGGCTCACTCCCAGAGGAAGAGGTGGGAGGCTCCCTTGAGCCCAGGAGTTCGAGACCAACCTGGGCTACATAGCAAGACCCCATCTCTACCAAAAAAAAAAAAATATATGTATATATATATACACACACACACACACACACACACACACATATATAGCTGGGTATGATGGCATACACCTGTAGTCCCAGCTATTCAGGAGGCTGAAGCAGGAGGACGGCTTAAGCCCAGGAGGTCGAGGCTACCTGAGCTGATTGTGCCACTGCACTCCAGCTGGGGCCAACAGAGTGAGACCCTGTCTCAAAAACACAACGACAAAACACACACACACACACCCCAGAGGTGTGGTTGAGGTAAACAGTGTGGAGAGGCACTGGTGCCTTGGAGAAAACATAGGAGATTCAGGCAGGAAAAGGGGCCTGAGCCCAGGCAGGGCGACTTGGTGGGGGCGAGATTCAAATGACTAGATGGAACACAACCGGAGACAGGAAGTGTCAATGAAGCCCAGGAGTCCAGCAGAGGCCAAGTCGTGGAGAGTCCCGTATGTGGGATTACGAACTTTGAAACTTACTCTGGGTGTAAGGAGTCATGAAAGGGGAAGTACCTGGTCAGATACTTTTAACCTCTCCAGCAGCCCCTGCGGAACTGGGACTCAAGGAGAAAGATAAAGGAGGGGAACCACCTAACAGGATATGCCGCCATCTTGTAGTGAAATGATGGTGGTCAGAAATTAGGCAGGGGCAGGGAGTGGGGACAGAACCTGAAGGGGGTTGTTAAAGTGGGCAGGACCCAGTAGCCATTTGGTTGTGCAGGGTGAGAGAGGCGAGAATCTAGCAAAGAAAACTGGAATCTGGGAGTTTCCACCTTAGGTCACTGATTGGATAGTGTTACATTTAGCGAAATAGGAGACCAAGTTTCTCAGGGAAGATGATGGGTTCCATTTTGAGTGTATAGAGTTTGGTGAGGCCGGGACGTGGTGGCTCAGGCCTGTAATCCCAGCACTTTGGGAGGCCAAGGCTGGAGGGTAACTTGAGCCTAGGAGTCTGAGACCAGCCTGGGTAGCATAGTGAGACCCCATTTCTACAAAAAATTTAAAAATTAGCTAGGTGTGGTGGTGCATGCCTGTAATCTCAGCTACATGGGAGGTTGAGGTGGGAGGTTTACTTGAGCCCAGGAGATTCAGGCTGCAGCGAGTCGAGACTGCACCACTGCAATCCAGCCTGGGCGACAGAGTGAGATCTTGTCTCAAAAAATAAATAAATAAATAAAAATAAAATAAATGTAGAGCTTGGCAAGCCTGGAGAACGTCCTGGCAGAGACGTCCAGGAAGTAGGATGACGTCTAGAGATCTCGTAAACCTGGAAGTCGTTAGCATAGGGATGGCAACCGAAACCAGGGTAGGGAAGAAGTCAGTCTAGAAACTCACAGAACAAAAAGAGTTTCAAGGAGGTGGGCGTGGGCAACAGTGTCTGAGGCTGCAGGAGTGCTCAGGCAAGATGAGACCTGAGGAATAGCCGCGGAATTCACAGTAGCCAGGTGGTCACTGGTGGCCTTAGCGAGAGGCATGGAAACGGAAACACTAGATGGAAAAGGGAGTGGGAGGCGAGAGTTGAAACGAGGAGCTGTAGACAATGTGTGCAAGAGATTTGCATAGAAAGGGAACTGTGGCTGGGAGCAGTGGCTCACGCTTGTAACCCCAGCACTTTGGGAGGCCGAGGCGTGGCGACAGTTGGGGATAGCTTGAGCCCAGGAGTTTAAGACAAGCCTGGCCAACATAGTGAAACCCCGGCTCTACTAAAAATACAAAAATTAACCAGGCGTGGTGGTGGGCACTGTAGTCCCAGCACTTTGGGAGGCTCACTTGAGGTCAGGAGTTCGAGACCAGCCTGGCCAACATAGTGAAACGCCGTCTCTACCAAAAAGATTAAAAATTAGCCAGATGTGGTGGCACATCCCTGTAATCCCAGTTACTCAGGAGGCTGAGGCAGGAAAATCACTTGAACCTAGGAGGAAAAGGTTGCAGTGAGCTGAGATCACATCACTGCACTCTAACCTGGGAAACAGAGCGAGACTCTGTCTAAAAAAAAATAGAAAAAGAAAAAAGGCCGGGCACAATGGCTCATGCCTGTAATCCCAGCATTTGGGAGGCCGAGGCGGGTGGATCATGAGGTCAAGAGATCAAGACCATCCTGGCCAACATGGTGAAACCCCATCTTTACTAAAAATGCACAAAAATTAGCCAGGTGTGGTGGTGGGTGCCTGTAGTCCCAGCTACTCAGGAGGCAGGAGAATCACTTGAACCCAGGAGGCGGAGGTTGCAGTGAGCCGAGATTGTGTCACTGCACTCCAAGCTGGCGACAAAGCAAGACTCCATCTCAAGGAAAAAAAAAAAAAAGTAGGGGGGAATTGTGGCTGGGGGCAGTGGTTCATGCTTGTAATCCCCACACTTTGGGAGGCTGAGGCAGGAGGATCACCTGATGTCAGGAGTTCAAGACCAGGCTGTTCAACATGATGAACCAGTTGCAGTGAGCTGAGAGCTCACCACTGCACTCCAGCCTGGGTGGTAGAGCGAAACTCTGTCTCAAAAAAAAAAAAAGGGACTTGTAGGTCGAACCAGCAACTTGAAGGGAAACAAAGGTTGCACATGTATTTGGCCACTGGGGAGACTTGATTTTTTTCTTTTTTTTTTTTTTTTAGACAGAGTCTCACTCTGTCACCCACACTGGAGTGCAGTGGCATAATCTCGGCTCACTGCAACCTCCACCTTCGCATGCCACCACACCTGGCTCATTTTTTGTATTTGTGGTAGAAACGGGGTTTCACCACATTGGCCAGGCTGGCATCAAACTCCTGATCTCAGGTGATCCGCCTGCCTCAGCCTCCTAAAGTGCTGGGATTACAGTACAGGTGTGAGCCACTGCGCCTGGTTTTTTTTTTTTTTTTTTTTTTTTGAGATGGAGCCCAGGCTGGAGTGCAATGGCATAATCTCGGCTCACCGCAACCTCTGCCTCCCAGGTTCAAGCAATTCTCCTGCCTCAGCCTCCCAAGTAGATGGAATTACAGGCGTATGCCACCACGCCCGGCTAATTTTGTATTTTTAGTAGAGACAAGGTTTCTCCATGTTGGTCAGGCTGGTCTCGAACTCCCGACCTCAGGTGATCCGCCTGCCTCAGTCTCCCAAAGTGCTGGGATTACAGGTGTGAGCCACCGTGCCCAGCTGGACTTTTTTTTTTTTTTTTTCTAAATTATTGTATCTCAAATGTTTTGGATACTGGGCATGATGGCTTATGTCTGTAATCCCAACTCCTTGGGAGGCCAAGGCGGAAGGATCATTTGAGGCCAGGAGATTGAGACCAGCCTGGACAATATAGCAAGGACCCCGTCTCTACAAAAAATTTAAGTTAGCCAGGCGTGGTGGTGCATGCCTGTGGTCCCAGTTACTCGGGAGGCTGAGATAGGCGAATCTCTTGAGCCAAGGAGTTCAAGACTGCAGCAAGCTATGATTTCACCACTGCACTCCAGCCTGACTGACAGGCTGTCTCTAAAAACACAAACACAGCCTAGGCAACATGGCGAAACCCCATCTCTACAAAGCATACAAAAATTAGCTGGGCGTGGTGGCAGGCCCCTGTAATCCCAACTAATCGGGAGGCCAAGGCAAGAGAATCGCTGGCACCCGGGATGCGGAGGTTGTATTGAGCCGAGATCACACCACTGCACTCCAGCTTGGGCGACAGAGTGAGACTCCATCTCAAAAACAAAAACAAAAACAAAAAAACAGCCGAGTGTGGTGGCGTATGCCTGCAGTTCCAGCTACTCTGGAGGCTGACATCAGAAGATCACCCCAGCCTAGAGAAGTCGAGGCTGCAGAGACATGATCATGCCACTGCACTCGAAGCAGCTTGGGTGACACAGCAAAACCCTGCCTCAAAAGATAAATAAATAAACAAATATATTTTTTAAATGTTTTTGGCCGCAGTAAAGCTGAAGCAAAAAGGGCAAACGATCCCTGTGGCAGCTAGCTGGGACTACAGGCACATACCACCATGTCCAGCTAATTTTTTTTTTTTTTTTAATGAGACAGTCTTGCTCTTGTCACCCAGGCTGGAGTACAATGTTGTGATCTCGATCTGGGCTCACGGCAACCTCCACCTCCTGGGTTCAAGCAATCCTCCTGTCTCAGCCTCCTGAGTAGCTGGGATTACATATGCCCACCACCATGCCCGGCTGATTTTTTTCTATTTTTTGTATTTATAGTAGAGGGGGTTTCACCATGTTGGCCAGGCTGGTCTCGAACTCCTGACCTCAGGTGATCCGCCTGCCTCGGCCTCCCAAAGTGCTGGGATTACAGTCATGCGCCACTGCACCTGGCCAATTTTTGTATTTTTTATAGAAATGGGGTCTCACCATGTCGCCCAGGCCACTTTCAAATCCCTGGGCTCAAGTGATCCTCCTGTTTCGGCCTCTGAAAGTACTAGGATAACAGGCATGAGCCACCACGCACAGCCTAGATTTCATGACAGAACATTCCACTTAACTCCAGAAATTTCCCCTCCAAGTAAGAAACACCAATGTGTAGTCACCCCGATGATCCAAGGAAGAGGAAGTGGGTTACTATTAATAGCAAGTGAGGCTGGGTGCGGTGGCTCATGCCTGTAATCCCAGCACTCTGAGATGCCAATGCAGGTGGATCATCTGAGGTCAGGAGTTTGAGACCAGCCTGGCCAACATGGTGAAACGCCGTCTCTACTAAAAATACAAAAAATTGGCCGGGCACAGTGGCTCACGCCTGTAATTCCAACACTTTGGGAGGCCGAGGCAGGCAGATCACGAGTTCAGGAGATCGAGACCATCCTAGCTAACACGGTGCAACCCCGTCTCCACTAAAAATACAAAAAAATTAGCTGAGCGTTGTGGCGAGTGCCTGTAGTCCCAGCTACTTCGGAGGCTGAGGCAGGAGAATGGCGTGAACCCAGGAGGCGGAGCTTGCAGTGAGCCCAGATCGCACGTCACTGCACTCCAGCCTGGGTGACAGAGTAAGACTCTGTCTAAAAAAAAAAAGTACTTTGCTTTATGATAGTAAGTGTAGCTTTGCTTGGTCAGTCGCTGTAAGATTCTAGGAAAGGACTGGGTGTTTGGATTACTCTCTCCCCAGCAGATTTCCCTTTGGGAACTGCTCTTCTAGTCTCTGGAGGGAGTCAGGGAGAGTGAAACTGATTACACAGGCACCAGGAATGATTGATGGAGATGGGTCCTGGAGAGAGTTTGAGAAAGGGGATGCAGGCAGCTTGGGCAACATAGTAAGACCCCAACCCTATAAAAAAATTAAAAATTACCCAGGCGTGGTGGTGCATGCTTGTAGTCCCAGCTACTAGGGAGGCTGAGCCTGGAGGATTGCTTGAGCCAAGGAGTTTGAGGCTGCAGTGAGCAATGATGGTACCTGCACTTCAGCCTGGGTGACACAGCAAGACAAAGAAAGGAAAGGGGAAGGGAGGGGAGGGGTGGGAAGGGGAGGGGAGGGGAAGGCCGGGTATGTTGGCTTACGCCTGTGATCCCAGTACTTTGGGAGGCCGAGGCAGGCAGAATCACCTGAGGTCAGGAATTTGAGACCAGCCTGGTCAACATGGTGAAACCCCATCCTACTAATAATACAAAACTTAACCGGGCATGGTGGTGGGCACCTGTAATCCAGCTACTTGGGAGGCTGAGGCAGGAGAATTGCTTGAACCTGGGAGGCGGAGGTTGCAGTGAGCCAAGACCACGCCATTGTACTCCAGCCTGGCAACAAGAGCAAAATTCTGTCTCAAAAAAAAAAAAAGGAGGAGAGAAAGAGAGAGGGATGGGAGAGAGAGAGGAAAAGGGGAGAGAGAGGAGGGGGTCTCAAAAAAAAAAAGGAGAAAGAGGGATGGGAGAGAGAGAGAAGAGAGAGAAAAGGGGAGAGAGAGGAGGGGGGGAAGTGGGGGGAGAGAGAAGAGTGTGAAAGTGAGAGAGAGGAAGGAAGGGAAAAAAGATAAAAAGAAAGATGGGGAGGGAGAGAAAGAGAGAAAAAAGAGAGAAAGAGAGGAAGGGAGAAAGGGAGGGAGGAAGAAAGGAAGGGAGAAAGGGAGGGAGGGAGAAAGAAAGGGAGAAAGGGAGGGAGAAAGGAAGGGAGAAAGGGAGAGAGGAAAGGAGAGAGAAAGAGATAGAAAGACAGGGAGGAAGAGACAAAGATAAAAGAAAAAGAAAAAGAAAGGGAAGAAGAAAGAAGAAAGAAAGAGAAAGAAAGAAAAAAGGAAGGAAAGAAGGAAGGAAGGAAAGAAAGAAAGGAAAGAAAGAAAAGAAGGAAAGAAACGAAAGAAAGAAAGGGAGAGAGGAAAGAGAAAGAGTAGAAGGGGGGGAAAGAGAGGGAAGGAAAGAGAGGGAAGGAAGAGAGGGAGGGAGGGAATGAGGGTGAAAGGATGAGGCTGGAAAGGGGTAGGGTTAGGGGGCTTAGAGGGAAGGGGGCTTAGAGATGGGAGGGGGCTCAATGAGGGGGCCGGGCTTAGTGAGAAGGAAGGATTCAAGAAGGAGATTGCCTTAGACAATGAAGGGGCTTAGGGATAGGAGATGAAAGGGAGGGAACCAAGAGGAGGTTTCTCTGGGCCTGTCTGGGATGAGATTTGCAGGCATGGGCAGAGGACCAAGGGGTTGCATCTGCCTCCACCCCCAGCAGTCCCTGGCCAAGAGAGCAGGGAAGCCGTGGAGGCAGGAGCAGGGTTATTCATTTACCATCAGCTTCAAGAGGGCAGCCTGGACGCCATCCCTCCTGGCTGCACTGTGAGGCCCAGGTATCGTCTGCCTCCTTAGCCCACCCCAGCACCCCCAAGCCAGGGGGATGTGGCAGAGAAGGGAGACAGACCCAATCCCCAATGGCAGGGCTACTGGGTCTCAGAGTCTCCCCTGGTTTCTCCCAACCCCTGGGCACCCCCGGGGCCTCCTTGGGGAGGGACAGGGGAAGGGAGGTGTCCTACTCCATCCTACAGCCTCCACCACGTGCACACGGATCTGTGTCTGGCTTCGGGTCCATCCTAACTTACTTCTTTTTTGATCCTTAAGCAGAGGTGGTAGAGCTGGTAACACACAGACCACAAACTGAGCAGGATCCCAGGTAAGTGGTTTCAGGAAGTCTTCCAACAGCCAGAGAAGAGAAAGGCATTTAGCATCAGGAAGCACACCCCAGGCAGGAGTCAGGAAATCTGATCACTCTAGGACCAGCCTGGCCACTGCTTTCCTGTGTGACTCCAAGAAAATCCCTTCCCCTTCCCCGTCTGTTTCTCCCCGCTTTTTTTTTTTTTTTTGAAACGGAATCTCGCTCTGTCGCTCAGGCTGGAGTGCTGGTGTGATCTCGGCTCACTGCAACCTCCGTCTCCCAGGTCCAAGTGATTCTCGTGCCTCAACCTCCCAAGTAGCTAGGATTATAGGCACAACCACCATGCCTGGCTAATCTTTTGTATTTTTAGTAGAGACAGGGTTTCACCATGTTTGCCAGGATGGTCTTGAACTCCTGACCTCAGGTGATCTGCCCACCTCAGCCTCCCAAAGTGCTGGGATTACAGGCGTGAGCCACCATGCCTGGTCGTCCCTCAGATTTTCAAACTCCACAGCCTTGGAGCCCGCTGCCAGACCCTGGGGTGGTGCCACATGAGAGAGATGGCCAAGTGTGGGAGATGGCTAGGTTGTGAGAAAGTCCCTAGGTTTCTTCAAACTACATACCCCCAAAGCCCCCTGCCAGGCCATGGGGTGTGCCACACGAGAGAGATGGCTGAGAAAGTCCCTAGGTTTCTTCAAACTCACAGCCCTGGAGCCGTCTCACCCATCTCCCACAGAGGTGCCGCAGGCTGCCCACTCTTGCCACACCTGTTCCAGCTCTTCTTCCTGCCAGACCAAAAGCCAACTGCTTTATCAAACAAACACAGCATTTATTGTGGCTCCCTCAAGGTCTGTGGCTGGCCTGGAAGAACAGATAGTACCTCCCTTCCCCCTCCCATACCAGGATTGCCCGAAAGGTCACCCATGCTGAGACAAGAACACGCTGCAGAGCCAGGACAGAGTGAGAGCATGGGCGCCCAGTACCCACTGCGGGGCCTTGACCATGTCACTTGCTGCCTCTAGCTCATAACTATAGAAGAAGGGGTATTGGCCAGGTGTAGTGGTTCACGGTTGTAATCCTGGCACTTTGGGAGGCAGAGGTGGGAGGATCACTTGAGGCCAGGAGTTTAAGACTAGCCTGGGCAACAAAACAACACCCTGTCTCTATAAAAAACGCAAAAATTAGCCAGGCACAGTGGTGCACGCCTGTAGTCCCAGCTACTCAGGAGGCTGAGGTGGGAGGATTGCTTGAGCCCAGGAGGTTGAGGCTGCAGTGACCCATGATCGTGCCATTGCACTCCAGCTTGGGCGACAGAGGGAGACCCTGTCTCCAAAATAGAAAAAAAAAAAAAAAAGGAGGTGGTGCCGGGCACGATGGCTCACCCCTGTAATCCCAGCACTTTGGGAGGTCGAGATGGGCCTGAGGTCGGGAGTTCGAGACCAGCCTGACCAACATAGTGAAACCCTGTTTCTACTAAAAATACAAAAATTAGCCGGGCAAAAATTACACGCGCCTGTAATTCCAGCTACTTGGGAGGCTGAGGCAGGAGGATCACTTGAACCCGGGACGCAGAGATTGCAGTGAGCCAAGATAACGCCACTGCACTCCAGCCTGGGTAACAGAGCGAGACTCAGTCTCAAAAAGAAAAATAAATAAATAAAATAACCAGTCCCTAAACTGTCAACCTTCTCTTTATGTCAGGATACATCCACCTCTCTTCTCCACTCGCACTGCCGTGACTCCAGCCGGGACACCACCCTCTTTCTGTAACAGCCTGGAGAGGATTTCTGGTCTCCAGGCTCCCTCCCTACACTCCCAACACAGCTATGCCCCTTTCCAAGCCATTAGTCGCAGTGCAACCCTGAGTCTGACCACGTCACTCCCCTACTTAAAATCCTTCAGGCCCTCTACCCCCAGATAGCCCTCCACATCCCACTCAGACTTCATGCCATGCCTTAGGAGCCCCTGTGAGCACAGGCCATGCTCGCCTCTCTGTTTCCGCCCGTGTTGCCCAAACTGCCCTACCACATCCCAGCCACCAAGTCCAACCCCCACTTGACATCCTTTCTCTCCTCAAAAACCCTGCACTCTCCCCCTGCACTCTCTGGACCATAGGCTTCAGCACAAGTTCTCCCTTCTTTGTCTGTAGAAAAAAAAAGTCTCACTCTGTCACCCAGGCTCGAGTACAGTGGCACGATCTCAGCTCACTGCAACCTCCGCCTCCCAGGTTCAAGCGATTTTCCAGCCTCGGCCTCCTGAGTAGCTGGGATTACAGGCGCATGCCACCACACCTGGCTAATTTTTGTATTTTTTCAGTAGAGACGGGGGTTTCACCATGTTGGCCAGGCTGGACTCAAACTCTTGACCTCAGATGATCTGCCCGCTTCAGCCTCCCAAAGTGCTGGGATTACATGCCCGGCCCTCTCTTCTTTTTTTTTGAGATGGAGTCTCACTCTGTCCCCCAGGCTGGAGTGCAGTGGTACAATCTCAGCTCACTGCAACCTCCGCCTCCCGGGTTCAAGCGATTCTCCAGCCTCAGCCTCCTGAGTAGCTGGGATTACAGGCACGTGCCACTGGGTCTGGCTAAATTTTGCATTTTTAGTAGAAGTGGGGTTTCACTATATTGGCCAGGCTGGTCTCAAACTCCTGATCTCAGGTGATCCTCCCACCTCAGCCTCCCAAAGTGCTGGGATTACAGGCATAAACCCTCATGCCCAGCCACAAGTTCTCTCTTGTTGGCAGTTTATCCTACCTCACCCCACTCTACTTGCCAAGCTTAGAGATCAGTTTATAGACTGGGCCTGGTGGTTCATGCCTGTAATACAAGCACTTTGTGGGGCCAAGGTGGGAGGATCACTTGAGATCAGCCAGGGCAACATAGCGAGACCCCCATCTCTACAAAAAATGTTAAAAATTAACTGAGCATGGTGGCACGTGCCTATAGTCCTAGCTACTTGGGAGGCTGAGGTGAGAGGATCGCTTGAGCATATCAGGTCATGGCTGCAGTAAGCTATAATTGTGCCACTGCTCTCTAGCCAGGCCAGAGAGCGAGATTGTTAAAAAAAAAAAAAAAAAAAAAAAAAAAAAAAAAAAGAAGGTCATTCAGCCGGGTACGGTGGCTCACGCCTGTAATCCCAGCACTTTGGAAGGCCAAGGCAGGTGGATCACTTGAGGCCAGGAGTTCGAGACCAGCCTGGCCGACATGGTGAAATCCCATCTCTACTAAAAATACAAAAAATTAGCCAGGCATAGTGGCATGGGCCTGTAATCTCAGTTACTCGGGAGGCTGAGGACGAGAACTGCTTGAACCTGGGAGGCGGAGGTTGCAGTGAGTCGAGATTGCACCACTGCACTGCCTGGGTGACAGAGTGAGACTAGGTCTCAAAAAAGAAAAAAAAAAGAGGTCATTTCACATCTCAGTTGAGAAAGGTTCCCTGACTCCTGTGCATCTTGCATCCAGGACCATACGATGCCATTTGTTACACTGGTCCAGAATCACCTCTTAGCTTATCTTTCCTCTACCCCCAGACCATCAGCTCTGTCAGGGAGAAGCCCCTAAACATCTTGTCATCCTCAGTATGCCCTGAGCCTAGCAGAATGCCCTGCTCAGAGCTGATACTCTGTAAAGGGAAGACAAGGCCCACTCCCATTATGCAGTTTGGAAAAGAAACTAATTATGTCTTACGTGCAATCAAGGAATAGCAGATTGGTTCCAGAAGAGTTCGAAGGTCATAGAGGGGTGTAACAGTCTAAAAAAGACTTCATAGACTGAGCCTAGAGTAAGTAGGGGTTTTTTATTTTGGTTTTGGTTTTTTGGTTGTTTTTTGTTGTGGTTGTTTTTCTTTGAGATGGAGTCTCGCTCTCTGGCCCAGGCTAGAATGCAGTGGTGCAATCTCAACTCACTGCAACCTTCGCCTCCCGGGCTCAAGGAATTATCCTGCCTCAGCCTCTCAAGTAGCTGGGATTATAGGCACCCACTCCCATGCCCAGCTAATTTTGTGTTTTTTTGTTTGTTTGTTTGTTTTTGTTTTTTTGAGACGGAGTTTACCTCTTGTCGCCCAGGCTGGAGTGCAATGGCACGATCTCGGTTCACTGCGACCTCCACCTCCCGGATTCAAGCAATTCTGCTGCCTCAGCCTCCCAAGTAGCTAAGATTGCCGGCGTCCACCAGCATGCCTAACTAATTTTTGTAATTTTAGTAGAGACGTCGTTTCACCGTGTTGGCCAGGCCGGTCTCGAACTCCTGACCTCAGGTGATCCTCCCACCTCAGCCTCCCAAAGTGCTAGGATTACAGGCATGAGCCAGCATCCCTGGCCAAATGTTTTGTATTTTTAGTAGAGACGGTGTATCATCATGTTGGCCCGTCTGCTCTCAAACTCCTAACCTCAAGGGATCTGCCCACCTCAGCCTCCCAAAGTGCTGGGATTACAGGCATGAACCACCACGCCTGGCCAGTTTTTGCTTTGGTCGGGTTTTTTATTAACTTTTATTTTAGGTTTGGGGATACATATGAAGGGTTGTTACATAGGTAAACACGTGTCACAGGGGTTTCTTGAACAGACTATGTCATCACCCAAGTATTAAGCCCAGTACCCAATAGTTGTCTTTTCTGCTCCTCTCCCTCCTCCCACCCTCACCCTTAAGTAGACCCCAGTGTCTGTTGTTTACCTCTTTGTGTTCTTAAGTTCTTATTATTTAGCTCCCACTTATAAGCAGGAACATACGCTATTTGGTTTTCTGTTCCTGTGTTAGTTTGCTAAGGATCATAGCCTTAAGCTCCATCCCCATTCCTGAAAAAGACATGATCTCATTCTTTTTTATGCATAAGCTGCATAGTACTTCATGGTGTATATGTACCACATTTTCTTTATTCAGTCTGTCACCAATGGGTATTTAAGTTGATTCCACACTTTTGCTATTGTGAATAGTGCTTCAGTGTTGGGGGTTTTGTGTGTGTGTGTGTGTGTTTTAATTAAGTTTCTTTTTTTAAATAGAGACAGGGTTTTGTCATATTGCCCAGGCTGGTCTGGAACTCCTGGTCTCAAGTGATCCTCCCACCTCAGCCTCCCAAAATGCTGGAATTACAAGCGTGAGCCACCATGCCCAATCTATAAGTAGGTTTCTGAGTCTTAAGTAAGTTTGAGATGGGCAGAGCTGACAGGGGAAGTCTTCCCAGGCAGGATTCACTGATGGACAAGAGCAAGGAGGTGGGCAGAAAAATGTTGTACGCAAGAGTGACCAGAGGCCAACCTGGTTGAAGCAGGAAATTCATATACAGAAATAGTAAGAGGCCAGGCACGGTGGCTCACACCTGTAATCCCAGAACTTTGGGAGGTCGAGGCGGGCATATCACCTGATGTCAGGAGCTCAAGACCAGCCTGGCCAATATGGTGAAACACTGTCTCTACTAAAAATACAAAACTTAGCCAGGCATGGTGGCGCAAGCCTGTAATCCCAGCTACTCAGAAGGCTGAGGAACAATAATTGTTTGAACTTGGAAGGTAGAGGTTGCAGTGAGCTGAGATCGTGCCACTGAGCTCCAGCCTGGGTGACAGAGTGAGACTTTGTCTCAAAAAAAACAAAACAAAACAAAAAAAACCCAAAGTTGGAGGACTCATACTTTCTGCTTTCAAAAGTTACTACAAAGCTACAGTAATCAAAACAGTGGTACTGGCATGAAGACAGACATATAGACCAATGGAATAGAATAAAAAGCTCAAAAATAAACACTCATGTATGAGGACAAATAATTTTCAATAAGGATACCAAAACCATTCGGTGAGGAAAGGGCAGTCTTTTCACAGATAATGCTGGGAAAACTGGATATTCGCATGCAAAAAAAATGAAGCTGGCACTCTGGGAGGCCGAGGCGGGCGGATCATGAGGTCAGGAGATCGAGACCATCCTGAGTAACACGGTGAAACCCTGTCTGTACTAAAAAATACAAAAAATCAGCCGGGCGTGGTGGTGGGCGCCTGTAGTCCCAGCTACTCAGGAGGCTGAGGCAGGAGAGTGGTGTGAACCCGGGAGACAGAGCTTGCAGTGAGCAGAAATAGTGCCGCTGCACTCTAGCCTGGGCGACAGAGTGAGACTCCGTCTCAAAAAAAAAAAAAAAAAAAGAAGTTGGATCCTTACTTAACACCCCGAGATGGGCAGATCACGAGGTCAGGAGATCAAGACCACCCTGGCTAACATGGTGAAACCCCGTCTCTACTAAAAATACAAAAAACTAGCCAGACGAGGTGGCGGGCGCCTGTAGTCCCAGCTACTCGGGAGGCTGAGGCAGGAGAATGGCGTAAACCCGGGAGGCGGAGCTTGCAGTGAGCTGAGATCCGGCCACTGCACTCCAGCCTGGGTGACAGAGCGAGACTCCGTCTCAAAAAAAAAAAAAAAAAAACTATAAAACTTAGATGGCTGATAAACCAAGTTTATGGGATATTATAAATCCTTTGTTGCCATTTCAACAGTGTTCAACAGGATCTTCACCAGGAGTAGTTTCCGTCTCAAGAAACTACTTTCTGGCCAGGTGTGGTGGCTCACGGCTGTAATCCCAGCACTTTGGGAGGCCGAGGTGGGCGGATCACGAGGTCAGCAGTTCCAGACCAGCCTGGCCAACATGGTGAAAACCCCGTCTCTACTAAAAATACAAAAATTAGCTGGGTGTGGTGGGGGGGGCTCCTGTAATCCCAGCTACTCAGGAAGCTGAGGCAAGAGAATCACTGGGCGACAGAGCGAGACTCCATCTCAAAAAAAAAAAAAAAATTACAACCCCTTGCCAGGCACAGTGGCTCATGCCTGTAATCCCAGCAATTTGGGAGTCCAAGGCAGGCGGATCACTTAAGACCAAGAGTTCGAGACCAGGCTGGCCAACAAGGCGAAGCCCCCTGTCTAAAAAATATACAAAAAGTAGCAGGGCATGGTGGTACACGGCTGTGATCCCAGCTACTCAGGAGGCTGAGGCATGAGGATCTCTTGAACCCACGAGGCGGCGGTTGCAGTGAGCCAAGATCACACCACTGCACTCCAGCGGGTGACAGAGCGAGACTCTGTTTCAAAAAAAAAATAAAACATAACAAAGAAACAACTTGTCATCTGTTGAAGTTTGATCATGAGATTTTAGCAATTTAGTCCCATCTTCACACTCTGCTTCTAATCCTAGTTCTTTTGCTATTTCCACCACATCTGCAATTCCTTCCTCCACTGAAGTCTTGAACCCCTCAAAGTTATCCATGAGGGTGGAATTCACTTCGAAACTCCTGCTAATGTGAGTATTTTCACCTCCTCCCATGAACCCTGAATGTTCTTAATGGCATCCAGAATGGCGAATTCTTTCCAGAAGGTTTTCAATTTACCTTGCCCAGATCCATCAGAGGAATAATTGTCTATGGCAGCTACAGCCTCACAACATGCATTTCTTAAATAATAAGACTTAAAAGTCTAAATTACTCCTTGATCCATGAACAGCAGAATGGATGTGTTGTTAGCAGGCATGAAAACAACATTAATTTCTTTGTACATCTTCAACAGAGCTCTTGGGTGACCAGGTACGTTGTCAGTGAACAATAATATTTTGAACAGAATCTTTTTTTTTCCTGAGCAGGAGGTGTCAACAGTGGGCTTCAAATATTCACCAAACCATCTCGTAAACAGATGTGCAGTCATCTAAGCTCCTTTGTTTCATTTCTAGAGCACAGGCAGAGTAGATTTAATGTAATTCTTCTTTTTTGAGACAGAGTTTTGTTCTTGTTGCCCAGGCTGGAGTGCAATGGCGCGATCTCGGCTCACTGCAACCTCTGCCTCCCAGGTTCAAGCGATTCTCCTGTCTCAGCCTCTCGAGTAGCTAGGATTATAGGTGCCTGCCACCACACCTGGCTAATTTTTGTATTTTTAGTAGAGACGGGGTTTTATCATATTGGTCCGGCTGGTCTCGAACTCCTGACCTTAGGTGATCCACCCACCTCAACCTCCCAAAGTGCTGTGATTACAGGTGTAAGCCACTACACCTGGCCAATTTAATGTAATTCTTAAGGGCCCTGGGATTTTCAGAATGGCAAAGGAGCATTAACTTCACTTTTTCTTTCTTTCTTTCTTTTTTTTTTTTTGAGGCGGAGTCTCGCTCTATCGCCGGGACTGGAGTGCAGTGGCAGGATCTCAGCTCACTGCAAGCTCTACCTCCCGGGTTCCCGCCATTCTCCTGCCTCAGCCTCCAGAGTAGCTGGGACTACAGGCGCCCGCCACCTCGCCCGGCTAGATATTTGTATTTTTTTAGTAGAGACGGGGTTTCACCGTGTTAGCCAGGATGGTCTCGATCTCCTGACCTCGTGATCTGCCCATCTCGGCCTCCCAAAGTGCTGGGATTACAGGCTTGAGCCACCGCGCTCGGCTGGCTTTAACTTCAAGTCACTAGCTGCATTACCCCAAACAACAGTCAGCCTGTCCTTTGAAACTGTGAAGCCAGGCATTAACTTCTCTCTAGCTATGAAAATCTTAGATAAACCAGACACAGTGTTGGCTCATGCCTATAATCCTAGTACTTTGTTTTCTTGTTTGTTTGTTTGTTCAAGACGAAGTTTCACTCTTGTTGCCCAGGTTGAAGTGCAGTGGCACGATCTTGGCTCACTGTAACCTCTGCCTCCTAGGTTCAAGTGATTCTCCTGCCTCAGCCTCCTGAGGAGCTGGGATTTCAGGTACCCACCACCATGCCCAACTAATTTTTGTATTTTTAGTAGAGACGGGGATTCACTGTGTTGGCCAGGCTGGTCTCGAACTCCTGACCTCAAGTGATCCACCGGCCTCAGCCTCCCAAAGTGCTGGGATTACAGGCATAAGCCATGGTGCCTGTCAACCCTTCTGGTCTTAAAGCTTGAGACTTACATTTACTTTGTCTGAGTTCCTTCTTCAGGAAATGACTGTCAGCCCTCTCAAAATGTATCAAATAACTGAAACTCACCAGATCATGGCATCTAGACAACGAAATGCCGGGCCCCTCATTCATCGTGATTGCTTCCTAACCCGTCCCGAGTTCCTGTTTTCCTATACATGGTTACAATTGTTCCCTGCTATATAAGACCCTAACTTCAGTCAATCAGGGAGATAGATTTGAGACCAATCTCCCATGTCAGCCACAGCACCCGATTAAAGCCTTCTTCCATGGCAATAAATGTCTCAGTGATTGACTTTCTGTGCAGCAAGCAGCAGGACCTAGCCTGAACTCCTGGTGTTTTGGTAACAAGAACAGTGCTTGGCATTTGTTAAGCATTCCATAAGTGGTAACTGTTCTAATATCTCAGGGGTATCTCAAACATATAGAGCACTGTGTAGGGAAAAGAAAGAGAGATCAGACTGTTACTGTGGCTATGTAGAAAAGGAAGACATAAGAAACTCCATTTTGATCTGTACTAAGAAAATTGTTTTGCCTTGAGATGCTGTTAATCTGTAACTTTAGCCCCAACCCTGTGCTCACAGAAACATGTGCCGTGTGGAATCAAGGTTTAAGGGATCTAGGGCTGTGCAGGATGTGTGCCTTGTTACCAATATGTTTACAGGCAGTATGCTTGGTAAAAGTCATCACCATTCTCCATTCTCGATTAACCAGGGGCACAATGAACTGCGGAAAGCCGCAGGGACTTCTGCCTAAGAAAGCCTGGGTATTGTCCAAGGTTTTCCCCCACTGAGAGAGCCTGAGATACGGCCTTGTGGGAAGGGAAAGACCTGACCATGCCCCAGCCTGACACCCGTAAAGGGTCCGTGCTGAGGATTAGTAAAAGAGGAAGGCCTCTTGTGGTTGAGATAAGAGGAAGGCCTCCATCTCCTTCATGTCCCTGGAAACGGAATGTCACTGTATAAAACCTTATCGTACATTCATTCTATTCTGAGATAGGAGAAAACCACCCTGTGGCTGGAGGCAAGACATGCTGGTGGCAATGCTGCTCTGTTATTCTTTACTACACTGAGATGTTTGGGTGGAGAGAAGCATAAATCTGGCCTAAGTACACATCCAGGCACAGGACCTTCCCTTGAACTTATTTGTGACACAGATTCCTTTGCTCACGTTTTCCTGCTGACCTTCTCCCCACTCTCACCCTGTTCTCCTGCCGCATTCTCCTTGCCGAGACAGTGAAAATAGTAATCAATAAATACTGACGGAACTCAGAGACCAGTGCTGGTGCGGGTCCTCCGTTTGCTGAGCACTGGTCCCCTGGGCCCACTGTTCTTTCTCTATACTTTGTCTCTGTGTCTTATTTCTGTTCTCAGTCTTTCATCCCACCTGACAATAAATACCCGCAGGTGTGGAGGGGCTGGCCCCTACAGCATTAGGGTGAAAGCTAAGATAAATTACAGAAAATAATTTCATTGCGGCCGGGCGTGGTGGCTCACGCCTGCAATCCCAGCACTTTGGGAGGCTGAGGCAGGTAGATCACAAGGTCAGGAGATCGAGACCATCCTGGCTAACATGGTGAAAGCCCGCCTCTACTAAAAATACAAAAAATTAGCTGGGCATGGTGGCGGGCACTTATAGTCCCAGCTACTCGGGAGGCTAAGGCAGGAGAATGGCGTGAACCTGGGAGGCGGAACTTGCAGTGAGTCGAGATCGTGCCACTGCACTCCAGCCTGGGTGACAGAGCGAGACTCTGTCTCAAATAAATAAATAAATAAATAAATAATAACAATAATAATTTCATTGCACATCTAAGTTTGTTACTGACATTCGGTAACTGCTAGAATGTCCCAAGTGGACACTCTAGAGTCTCCTTACTTGCATCCTATAGAGTGGAAAAAAACAAACAAAAATCCATCTTCCCCATCTCAGTAAATAACGCAACTACTCACCACCCACATGTTCAATCCAGAAACCTGGGAGTTGTCCTTGGTTTCTTCCTCTCCCTCACCACCATCTTCCTCCCTACCCATCCCATTCCTCATCAAATCCTGTTGATTCTAACTCCAAAATACATCCCAGATCTATCTTTCCTTCCCTATTTCTACAGCCACCTTCCAGTCATGTGACCATCATGTCTCAGTTGAATGTCTACAATAGCTTCCTGATTTTGCCGCTTCTCCTCCACTTCCCCTCTAATCTGCCTCACACCTTCTTTTTTTTTTTTTTTTTTTTTTTTTGAGATGGAATCTCACTCATCACCCAGGCTGGAGTGCAGTGGCACGATCTCGACTCACTGCAAGTTCCGCCTCCCAGGTTCACGCCATTCTCCTGCCTCAGCCTCCCGAGTAGCTGGGACTACAGGCACCCGTCACCACGCCCGGCTAATTTTTTGTATTTTTATAGAGATGGGGTTTCACCGGCTTCACACCTTCTTCTACACAGCCAGACAGTCCTTTAAAAATGTAAATCGGGCCGGACACGGTGACTCACGCCAGTAATCCCAGCACTTTGGGAGGCCGAGAAATGCAGATCACATGAGATCAGGAGTTCAAGACCAGCCTGGCCAAGATGGGAAAACCCCGTCTCTACTAAAAATACAAAAATTAGCCAGGCGCCTGTAATCCCAGCTACTCGGGAGACTGAGGCAGAGAACTGCTTGAACCTGGGAGGCGGAGGTTGCAGTGAGCTGAGATGGCGCCACTGTACTCCAGCTTGGGAGACAGAGCAAGGCTCCGTCTAAAAAAAAGAAAAAAATGTAAATTGGCTGGGCATGGTGGCTCACACCTATTATCCCAGCACTTTGGGAGGCGGAGGTGGGTGGATCACTTGAGGTCAGGAGTTTGAGACCAGCCTGGCCAACATGGTGAAATCCTGTCTCTACAAAAAATACAAAAAATTAGCCAGGTGTGGTGGCTCACACCTGTAGTCCCAGGAGACTGAGCCAGAAGAATCACTTGAACCCAGGAGGTGGCGGTTGAATGAGCCGAAATTGCACCATGGCACTCCAGCCTCGGTGACAAGAGCAAAACTCCATCTCAAAAATAAAAATAAAAATAAATGTAAATCACAGTGGTGCACACCTGTAGTCCCATCTAGTCCAGAGGCTGAGGAGGGAAGATCGCTTGAGCCCAGGAGTTGAAGGTCAGACTGGGCAACATAGTGAGACCCCCATCTCTAAAACTAAAATAAATAAATATGTAAAATTAGCCAGTGTGGTGGTACACACCTGTAGTCCCAGCTACTCAGGAGGCTAAGGCAGGAGAATCACTCGAGCCAGGAAGTTGAAGGCTATAATGAGCTATGATTGTTTCCCTGCACTTCACACTCCAGCCTGGATATGACAGTGTAAAACCCTGTCTTTTAAAAAAGAAAAAAAAAAGAAGCTAAGTTCAGTGTCTCACGCCTGTAAACACTTTGGGAGGTTGAGGTGGGAGGATCACTTGAGCTCAGAAGTTTGAGATCAACCTGGGTGATGTGGTGAAACCCCGTCTCTACCACAAATACAAAAATTAGGCTGGGCGTGGTGGCACACACCTGTAATCCCAGCTATTTGGGAGGCTGAGGCAGGAAAATTGCTTGAGCTCAGGGGGCAGAGACTGCAGTGAGTCGAGATCGCACCACTGTATTCCAGCCTGGGTGACAGAGCAAGACTCCTATATTGCTGCCTCCTCTTGGACTTGTCCATTTTGGCCCACTCCAGACATTTCCCTTCCTGGTCATCAGCATGATCTTTTAACAACATAAAATATGCTTCTATGTTAATCTATTTGTTCTTTTGTACATTTTCCTGTTTTTCTGGGCTCTGTGTTCTGGGGTCTCAAACAAGCAAACAAAAAAAATTAGCCAGGTGTGGTGGATGCACCTGTGGGTCCAGCTACTTGGGAGGCTGAGATGGGAGGATCTCTTGGGTCCAGGAGGCAGAGGCTGCAGTGAGCCGAGATCCTGCCACTGCACTCCAGCCTGGGCAACAGAGCCAGACTCTGTCTCAAAAAAAAAAAAAAAGAAAAGAAAAGGTAAGTCAGTTGGTTGTGGACCAATATGTATGGCATTCTAGCAGTTACCGAATGTCAGTAACAAACTTAAACGTGCAATGACATTATTTTCTGTAATTCATCTTAGAGTCCATCCTCAATGTCTATTCTGCAGAGGCAGCTGGAAACAATTTTTTTTTTTTTTTTTTTGAGATAGAGTCTCGCTCCTTCAACAAGGCTGGAGTGCAGTGACTCAATCTCGGCTCACTGCAACCTCCACCGCTCAGGTTCAAGCAATTCTCCTGCCTTAGCCTCCCAAGTAGCTGGGATTATAGGTGTGCGCCACCACGCTGGCTAATTTTTGTATTTTTAGTAGAGACAGGGTTTCCCCATGTTGGGCAGGCTGGTCTCAAACTCCTGACCTCAAGTGATCCACCTGCCTCAGCCTCCCAAAGTGAGATTTCTCAGCCTCCCAAAGCTGAGATTACAGACGTGACCATCACACCCGGCCTGGAAACAAATTTAACCTCAGTCCTCCTGAGACTGGGCCACAATTCCCAGATACTCAACAGGGCCAGATTTGCTTAGAGAGGAGGGAGGCTGCAGGGAATTGTACAGCATCCAGCCCTCAAGCAACAAGGACAAGATATCCATCATCCTGTGTCAACGGCCCCTTCAGTCCTGCAGGCTGCACTGTGTCTGCTCTGAACCCGGACAACACGGGAATATTTTGCAAGCTGGTGATGGCCCTGCCTGCCTGGCAGGCTCATGAGCCATTCTTCTCTGGGGACCCTGCCAAGAAGCAGGTGGCAGATCTTCCTTCCATTCTTGGCCAAGATACTGTCTCTGCTAAGGCATTCCCTTCCCTTAAGGGCTTCAGCTTTCGAAACACATAAACCAGCTTTTCCACTCTTAGGTCCAGTCTTATGCATCCCCTAGGGCAATGAGCCCAGAACACAGAAAAATAGGAAAATGTACACAAGAAGAAAATAGATTAACATAGAAGCATATTTTATGTTGTTAAAAGATCATGCTGATGACCAGGGAGGGAACTGTCTGGAGGAGCCAAAATGGACAAGTCCAGGAGGAGGCAGCAAGGCAGAGGGGCAGAGGAGAGATGGGGCCCTAGAGATGGAGGGTGCTAGATGGAAATTAGAGCTTGGCCGGGCCCGGTGGCTCAGGACTGTAATCCCAGCACTTCGGGAGGCTGAGGCCGGAGGATCACTTGAGCCCAGGAGTTTGCGACCAGCCTAGGATACACGGCAAAACCCCATCTCTACCAAAAATACAAAAATTAGTCAGGCAAGGTGGCACAAGATGGCAAGGTCCCAGCTACTGGGGATACTGTGGTAGAAGGATCACCTGCGCCCAGGAAGTTGAGGTTGCAGTGGCTAATACTGCACCACTGCATTCCAGCCTCGACAACAGAGTGAGACTCTGTCTCAAAAAATAATAATACAATAAAAATGGGCAACAGAGTGAGACCCTGTCTCAAAAAGTAATAATAAAATTAAAATAAAATTTAAAATTAGGCCGGGTATAGTGGCTCACGCCTGTAATCCCAGCACTTTGGGAAGCAGAGGCAAGCAGATTACCTGAGGTCAGGAGTTCGAGACCAGCCTGGCCAACACGGTGAAACCCCAGCTCTACTAAAAATACCAAAATTAGCCGGGTGTGGTGGCACACGCCTGTAATCCCAGTTACTTGGGAGTCTAAGGCATGAGATAATCACTTGAACCCGGGAGGTAGAGGTTGCCGTGAGCTGCAATTTTGCCACTGCACTCCAGCCTGGACAACAGAGTAAGACTCTGTCTCTAAATAAATAAATAAATAAATAAATTTTAAAAAGCAATCACAGCTATTTAGGGGATCAAAATAAACAGAACCAGTGGGGCACAGTGGCTCATGCCTGTAATCCCAGCACTTTGGGAGGCCAAGGTGGGTGGATCATGAGGTCAAGAGATGGAGACCATCCTGACCAACATAGTGAAACCCCATCTCTACTAAAAATACAAAAAAAATAGCTGGGTGTGGTGGCACATGCCTGTGGTCCCAGCTACTCAGGAGGCTGAAGCAGGAGAATCACTTGAACCAGAGGTTGTGCAGAGGTTGCAGTGAGCTGAGATCACACCACCGCACTCCAGCCTGGCAACAGAGCAAGACTATGTCTCAAAAAAAAAAAAGAAAAAAAAAAATCAACAGAACCAGACAAAGTATTAGATGCGGACATGTCATCAATTATAGACTGGCTTAAGAAAATGTGGCACATATACACCATGGAATACTATGCAGCCATAAAAAAGGATGACTTCATGTCCTTTGTGGGGACATGGATGAAGCTGGAAACCATCATTCTGAGCAAACTAGCACAAGGACAGAAAACCAAACACCACATGTTCTCACTCATAGGTGGGAACTGAACAATGAGATCACTTGGACACAGGAAGGGGAACATCACACACCTGGGCCTGTGGGGTGGGGGGAGGGGGGAGGAATAGCATTAGGAGATATGCCTAATGTAAATGACGAGTTAATGGGTGCAGCACACCCACATGGCGCATGTATACATATGTAACAAACCTGCAGGTTGTGCACATATACCCTAGAACTTAAAGTATAAAAAAAAAAAAAAAGGATTAAATTGGTGAAAAAGAAGATGGAAGGAGAGAGGAGGCCTCAAGAACTACTCCTAGCCAAATGTGGTGGTGCATGTCTGTAGTCCCAGCTACTCAGGAGGCTGAGGTGAGAGGATTGCTTGAGCCCAGGAATTGGAGGCTGCAGTGAGCTACCACTACTCCAGCCTGGGCAAAAGAGCAAGATCTCATCTCTAAAAAGAAAAAGAAAAAAGTGGTGGCCAGGCACAGTGGCTCATGCCTATAATCCCAGCATTTTGGGAGGCTGAGGCGGGCAGATCACCTGATCACCTGAGGTCAGGAGTTCGAGACCGGCCTGACCAACATAGAGAAACTCTATCTCTACTAAAAATAAAAAATTAGCCAGGCATGGTGGTGCATGTCTGTAATCCCAGTACTGTGGGAAACCGTGGCTGAAGGACTGCGTGGGCCCAGGAGTTTGAGACCAGCCTGGGCAACAAAGCAAGACTATCTCTAGAAAAAAGATTTAAAAATAGCCAAATGTAGTGGCACACACCTCTACAGAAAAAAAAAAAAAAAAAAAAAAAAAGCAGGGCATGGTGGCACACACTAATAATCCTAGCAACTTGGGAGGCTGAGGTGGGAGGCTCTCTTGAGCCCAGAAGTTAGAGGCTACAGTGAACTCTGTTTGTGCCACTGCACTCCAGCTGGGTGACAGAGAGAGACTGTAAAAATTACATTAAAAATAAAAATTGGCCGGGCGCGGTGGCTCAAGCCTGTAATCCCAGCACTTTGGGAGGCCGAGACGGGCGGATCACGAGGTCAGGAGATCGAGACCATCCTGGCGAACACGGTGAAACCCCGTCTCTACTAAAAATACAAAAACTAGCCGGGCGAGGCGGCGGGCGCCTGTAGTCCCAGCTACTCGGGAGGCTGAGGCAGGAGAATGGCGTAAACCCGGGAGGCGGAGCTTGCAGTGAGCTGAGATCCGGCCACTGCACTCCAGTCCGGGCGACGGAGCGAAACTCCGCCTCAAAAAATAAAAATAAAAAAAATAATAATAATAAAAAAATAATAAAAAATAAAAATAAAAAAAATAAAAATTAGGCTGGCGTAGTGGCTCACACCTGTAATCCCAACACTTTGGGAGGCTGAAGCAGGTGAAACATCTGAGGTCAGGAGTTCAAGACCAACCTGGCCAACATGGTGAAACCCCACTGTCTCTATTAAAAATACACAAATTAGCTGGGTGTGTTGGTGCGCACCTGTAATCCCAGCTACTCAGAAAGCTGAGGCAGAAAAAATCACTTGAACCTGAGAGGCAGAGATTGTAGTGAGCTGCGATTGTGCCACTGCATTCCAGCCTAGGCAACAGAGCAAGACTCCGTCTCCAAAAAATAAAGACACCAGGGTCAGGCGCAGTGGCTAACTCCTGTAATCCCAGCACTTTGGAAGGCTAAGGCAGGCGGATCACAAGGTCAGGAGTTCGAGACCAGGCTGGCCAACATAGTGAAACCCCATCTCTACGAAAACTACAAAAATTAGCCAGGCATGGTGGCGTATGCCTGTAGTCCCAGCTACTTGGGAGGCTGAGGCAGGAGAATCGCTTGAACCCAGGAGGCAGAAGTTGCAGTGAGCCAAGATGGTGCCATTGCACTCCAGCTTGGGCGACAGAGTGAGACTTCTCTCAAAATAAATAAAGAAAGGCCGAGTGCAGTGGTTCACGCCTGTAATCCCAGCACTTTGGGAGGCCGAGGTGGGCGGATCACGAGGTCAGGAGATCAAGACCATCCTGGTTAACACGGTGAAACCCCATCTCTACTAAACAAAATACAAAAAATTAGCTGGGAGTGGTGGCGAGCGCCTGTAGTCCCAGCTACTCGGGAGGCTGAGGCAGCAGAATGGTGTGAACCCGGGAGGTGGAGCTTCAGTGAGCCAAGATCACGCCACTGCATTCCAGCCTGGGCAACAGAGCGAGACTCCATCTCAAAAAAAAAAAAAAAAATCACGCCTGTAATCCCAGCACTTAGGGAGGCCAAGGCAGGAGGATTATTTGAGCCCAGGAATTTGAGACCAGCCTGGGCAACAATAGCCAGACCCCGTCTCAATAAAAAAGAAAAAAAGAAAGAATCTGTATGTGTGATGAGACGTTCCTGGGAGACACTGGGTCTTCCGCAGAGTCAGGAGGCAGGAAAAAGTAGTTGACAACCAGCAGGGCACGATGGCTCATGCCTGTAATCCCAACACTTTGGGAGGACGAGGTGGACAGGTCATCTGAGGTCAGGAGTTTGACACCAGTCTGGCCAACATGGTGAAACCCTGTCTCTACTAAAAATACAAAAATTAGCCGGGCGTGGTGATGTGTGCCAGTAATCCTAGCTACTCTGAAGGCTAAGGCAGGAGAATCGCTTGAACCCGGGAGGTGGAGGTTGCAGTGAGCCAAGATCGCGCCATTGCACTCCAGCCTGGGTGACAGAGCGAGACTCCATCTCAAAAAAAACCAAAAACTGCCAACTGTTACTGTCAGCAGGGCCTGTTGGAGGTTAGGGAGCAGAAGGAGGAGTGACTGGAAGTATGAGAATCTGTGGGGCTGGTGAGAATCTGTGGACAATCTGTGGGAAGGCTTGGTGGGGAGCAGGTGCAGGTGAGGCAGGGAGGTGGCAGAGAGAGCTCGTGGACATGTTCTGGACACCAGAGCCCTGGCCTGATCCTGTGCCGTCCCCACCTTCTCCGGATGGCTGGGGCCAACCTAACCTGCTTCGAAGAAAATAAATACTCAGACACAATCCTTTGTTGTGAGATTGATTAATTTGTTGTTTTGTTCACGGCTGTGTCTACGACGGTGCTTGGTGCACAGTGAGAGGCTCTAATGGATCTGGGCTTGTTGAAGCAAGGCAGGAAGGAGCCAGTGTTCTCAAAGTGTTGGGTGAGTCGTAGGGGAGGCGCACCCGGCAACAGACCTGCAGGGATTACCATTCCCACGTGGGAAAGGTTGCTGTGCAGATTAAACGAGATAATGTATATGAAAATCCCGACTGCTTAATACATCGACTCAGGTTCAAAATCTGGGAGGAGAGAAGCTGGGCTGATGTGGGGGTTGAGTTGGGAGGAGGTTTTGAGGGGAGTCACATAGGGGCCCACTGGGGACAGCCCCACAGGAAAGCTCCAGGGGTCTTCCGGGAAGCCCCAGCTGGTGCCAGCACAGCTGACACTCCTGCCCCACCTGGCCCGGCCAGCAGGAATTTGCCCCATGACCTCCTCTGGCACGCTGCTGTCACCATGGCGACCTGCCACAAAACAAGCAGCCCAATTGTCCCTGCTCAGCGGGGCAGGTGAAACCCTGGCCACGTGACCGATACTGGGACAGGTGCGGTTAAGGGACACCCGCCACCTCCCCTCCTTAACCCATTCAATGCCACCGCCACTTAGGCGCAGTGTCCTGGCTGCCTCAGGCCGCACCCCTTCGGCCCTTGGTCCCCACAGCCTGAAGGGTGGTGACAAAATACACGGAGCAGCGCATTAAGAGTCAGTGAAGGAAAGAATCCGGGCCATGTCCTGGCTAAGTGACTTGGAGCTGGGTTACTTCGCCATCCAAGCCTCTCTTTCCTCATCAGCAAAATAAGGATGGCACCTTCCCACTTCACAGGAAGGCTGGGAACATGGATGGGGCAGTGTAGACTCGACCTCCAAAGAGCGATAGCCCATTTCACCTCCCACCTTCACCTCCGCAGGTCAGGGGCTCCGGAAGGCCTCCCCTCTGGCCTCCCCCAGAAGGAGGCCTTCGCCAACCGACAGCAAGCTTCTTGGCCAGGTAGCAACAACCCCTCCCCTGAGCCCACCTCTTTCTCTGGAACGTTCAAGTGGAAACATCAAACCAACTGGTTTTTCTGCTTGTCTTCACCAGCCACCTGATCAGGGCTGGGGCCCCGGACTCTGAGTAAATATCTCAAGGCTGCTTCTGCCCCTAGATATGGGGCTTTTGCGCCAGGCTGAGATTACCTTGTGGATTGTGGGGTGTGTGGCACGGAGCAGTTTGCAAGCACCTTTGAGGCCAGGCACAGTGGCTCACTCCTGTAATCCCAGCACTTTGGGAGGTCGAGGCAGGAGGATCACCTGAGGTCAGGAGTTCAAGACCAGCCTGCCCAACACGGTGAAACCCAGTCTCTGCTACAAATACAAAAATTAGCTGTGCGTGGTGGCGCACACATGCAATCCCAGCTACTTGGGTGGCTGAGAATCGCTTGAACCCGGGAGGTGGAGGTTGCAGTGCACTGAGATTGTCACACTACACTCCAGCCTGGGCAACAGAGAGAGACTCCGTCTCAAAACAAACAAACAAACAAAAAGCACCTTTGAAATACTATTGTTCTGAATCTTCAACCCTCATGCCCTTCATCCGCCAACTCTAGACAAACACCCTCCAAGGACCCCTCCCAGGCCTGGGACCAGCCCCCATCCAGGGCTCAAATGTCCTCATCACTCCCCTAATTATTATGTGAGAAACAAATGATCGCACCACCTGGTGTGCTTAGAGTCCCCGGTGACCTCAGCCCTCCTCAGATTAGAACCAAACACCTAAGAGTCCCATTAGGCAGGAGATGGAGCTTTACAGAGTTAGGACACATCCTTAGCTCTGCCAACATGGTGAAACCCCACCTCTACCAAAACCAGTAAAAATCAGCCGGGTGTGGTGGTGCACGCCTTTAGTCCCAGCTACTCAGGAGGCTGAGGCATAAGAATTGCTTGAACCCGGGAAGCGGAGGTTGCAGTGAGCCGGGTTCTAGCCTGGGTGACAAAGCCAGACCCTGTCTCAAAAAAAAAAAAGTAATGGCCGGGCGCAGTGGCTCATGCCTGTAATCCCAGCACTTTGGGAGGCTGAGGCGGGTGGATCACCTGAGGTCGGGAGTTTGAGACCAGCCTGACCAACGTGGAGAAACCCAGTCTCTACTGTATTGTAAAAATACAAAATTAGCTGGGCATAGTGGCGCATGCCTGTAATCCTAGCTACTTGGGAGGCTGAGGCAGGAGAATCACTTGAACCCAGGAGGTGGAGGTTGCAGTGAGCCGAGATCACACCACTGCACTCCAGCCTGGGCAACAAGAGCGAAACTCCGTCTCAAATAATAATAATAATAATAATTAATTAATTAATTTTTTAAAAAAAGAGTTAGGACTCATCCTGTGGGTCCTGGACCGCCCTAAGGAGGTGGGGGAGGGGCCAGTATAAGACTAGCTGGCCCAGGTGTCATCTCCAGGAGAGCCACTAACCCAGCCACCTGCAGAACTTTCACATAAGCATTTCCCAGCGACCTGAACCTCTCGATGACTATTACCACTTTGCACCAGATGAACAAGACATGGCTCCTGCTGTGGACGCACACAGGGAGGGCCACCTCTATAATACTACACAGTAGCCTCTGAGAAATGCTTCGAGAACGTTCGATCAAAGAGATTAGTTTTAACTCAGAAAATCTGGGAAGGCTTGAGGAGGCAGCAGTTATACAAGGCCTTAAAAGGCCTATAGCTGGCCAGGTGCGGTGGCTCAAGCCTGTAATCCTAGCACTTTGGGAGGCCGAGGCGGGCGGATCACGAGGTCAGGAGATCGAGATCATCGTGGCTAACACGGTGAAACCCTGTCTCTACTAAAAATACAAAAAAATTAGCTGGGCGTGGTGGCGGGCGCCTGTAGTCCCAGCTACTCGGAAGGCTGAGGCAGCAGAACGGCCTGAACCCGGGAGGCGGAGCTTGCAATGAGCCGAGATCCGGCCACTGCACTCCAGCCTGGGCGACAGAGCGAGACTCTCAAAAAAAAAAAAAAGCCTATAGCTGAGGCCAGGCATGGTGGTGCACACCTGCTGAGCAGTTCCATCTGCTCTGGAGGCTGAGGCAGGAGGATCACTTGAGTCTAGGAATTCCAGACCAGCCTGAAACTGTCCCCTTGCTATGCCTAGAACATAGCAAGACCCTATCTCTACAAAACAGAAAAAAATTAGCCAGACATGATGGCGCACACCTGTGGTCCCAGATATTCGGGAGGCTGAGGCAGGAAGACTGCTTGGGCCCGGGAGGAAGAGGTTGCAGTGAGCCATGATTGTGCCACTGTACTCCAGCCTGGGGTGACGCAGTGAAACCTTGTCTCAGAAAAAATAAAATAAAAGCCATATACCTGAGATGGGAGGGTTGCTTGAGGCCAGGAGCTGGAGACCAGCTTGAGCAAGGTAGCAAGACCCTTCTCTAAAAAAAATTTTGTTGGGCCAGGTGTGGTGGCTCATGCCTGTAATCTCAGCACTTTGAGCTCGGAGTTCGAGATCAGCCTGGGCAACATAGTAAGACCCTGGTTCTATTTAAATTTTTTTTTTTTTTTTTTTTTTTTGAGATGGAGTCTCGCTCTGTTACTGAGGCTGGAATGCAGTGGCAAGATCTTGGCTCACTGCAACCTCCATCTCCCAAGTTCACACGATTCTCCTGCCTTAGCCTCCCAAGTAGCTGGGACTTACAGGGCCGTGCCACCAGGCCCGGCATTTTTTTTTTTTTTTTTTTGAAACGGAGTCTGTCTCCATTCCCGAGGCTGGCGTGCAGTGGCTCAATTTCCACCCATTGCAACCTCGGTCTCCTGAGTTCAAGCGATTCTCCTGCCTCAGCCTCCCGAGTAGCTGAGATTACAGGCACCTGCCACCATGCCCAGCTAATTTTTGTATTTTTAGTAGAGACGGGGTTTCGCCATGTTGGCCAGGGTGGTCTTGAACTACTGGCCTCAGGTGATCCACCCGCCTCAGCCTCCCAAAGTACTGGGATTACAGGAGTGAGCCGTCACGCCCGACCTAAAAAAAAAATTTTAACCATGATTCTGAAAGAAAGAAAGAAAAAAAAAAAGTTAAAATTAGTCTGCGCCTGTAGTCCCAGATTCTCGGGAGGAAACGGCGGGAGGATCGTTTGAGCCCAGGAAGTCGAGGCTGCAGGTGAGCTACGGTCGCGTCACTGCACTCCGGCCTGGGCGAGGGTAAGACCCCCCACCAAAAAAAAAGTATAGGACTCGGGCAACTGGCTATCTGGAAGACAGATAGCACCCCAGCAGGAGGAGGTGGGGTGTGGAGAAGACCTTGAAAGGCAGGGTGCCTGATAGGGGAGTATGAGAACGGGGAGTATGGGCGGAAAAGCAGGCGGGATCAGACTGGGAGAGGCTCCCCCAAATGTAAAGGGGACAGAGGGGCTTGGGGAAGAGCTCTATTCTAGATCGACGACTCCAGGATGTGTGGGTGCCTGTGCTCCGGCCGGCCCGGGCCCCCAGCAGTGGAGCACGGCGCCACCACACTGGCGCTCCGCCGCCCAGAGCCACCCTGGCGCCGCTCGCCCCCGCCGGCGGCACAGAAACGATGGCAGCCACCCAGGTCAGTGAGCGACGACAGGTGTGGGGCGACAGGCCCAAGCTGCAGCACAGAACCGAGCACGCGCAGAGCAGCGCAGACCAAATTCCCAGATCTTAGGGCCGGAAGGTAGCGATTCCCCGCGCGGATTCTATGCAGGGCGGAGCTTCGCGAGGGGCGGGGCAAGCACCTTGGGTGGCCCCCGCCTAGGGCGTAGCCAGGTGCGGCGCTCAGGGCGACCGGCGCAAGGCCTGCGGGATTACATAATGGCGTAAGGGGCGGGGATGGAGGCGGGGCCGGACCGTTCTCGGGGACTACGTAAGGAAACGTGACCGAGGGCGGAGAATCCGCGATGGGGGCGGGGAGAGGGCGCGACTCAAGTCGGAAGTGGGCGGGACTTCAAGACGGAAGTGGGCGGGGCTCCGAGCGAGGGCAGAAGAAGGAACGTGGGTAGGCCGTACCTCGCGAGGTGCGAGCAGGAAAACGGCTTGCAAGCATGCTCCGCTGGACCCGAGCTTGGAGGCTCCCCCGTGAGGGGCTCGGCTCGCACAGTCCTAGCTTCGCGAGGGTGCCTGTCGCACCCAGCAGCAGCGGCGGCCGAGGGGAGGCCGAGCCGAGGTCAGTCAGGGGCACCGGGCAGGAGGCGCCCTGTCCTCCTTTTCCTGCCGGGCCCCGACGGCCCCATCTCCTCCCCTTGGACCCGTCGCCTCCCAGGCCTCTCCCCCAAAGCCCTTTCCCCTACCCCTTTCCCCGCCTCCGCCGGCTCAGACCCTGACCCGGATCCTTCCCCTGCCAGGCCGCTTCCGCTTTCCTACAGGCTTCTGGACGGGGAGGCAGCCCTCCCGGCCGTCGTTTTTCTGCACGGGCTCTTCGGCTGCAAAACTAACTTCAACTCCATCGCCAAGGCCTTCGCCCAGCAGACAGGACGTAGGGTGCGCTTCCGAGTGGGCGGGGCCTGGGAGGAGGCGGGGCTGGGGCGTCCCGGTTCTCGGGGTCCCGCTCCTCACGCTGAGTGTGGACCCTGAGCGGCAACCCCGTTTATTCCTTCACGTTGCCATCTTCATTAATTCATGTTGTAGATCTCCATCGGCGCTGGCCAATGACTAGGCGCCTGCACCCTTTCCATGAAGGGGCCTGCTTGTTTCCTAGGGATGACCGGGAGCTCACCACCTCTTATGGCAGCCCGTTCTTCTGTGCTCCTACTGTTGGAAATTCCTGGAGTCTCGTTCCTGGCATTCTCCGGGATTACCCCCCAGCCTGGCCAGCCCTTCAGAGACGTGGTCACAACCCTGGGGCCTGCTCTTCTCTGGCAGAGTGGCCCTAGGTTCTTCATCTGGGCCTTCTAGGTCTGGAAACTGGGCCTTCCCACCGTCTGGGCCCTTCCCCTCTGCGGGGTGTATCCCCAGGCTCTCCACACCCTTGACCTGCTGTCCCTACAAGGCCTTTGGCTGTCTACCCTAGAATGGGGATACCAACGCAGCTCCGTCTCACCCCACTCCCCAGGTGCTGACAGTGGATGCTCGTAACCATGGTAACAGCCCCCACAGCCCAGACATGAGCTACGAGATCATGAGCCAGGACCTGCAGGACCTCCTGCCCCGGCTGGGCCTGGTGCCCAGCGTCATCGTTGGCCACAGCATGGGAGGGAGGACAGCCATGCTGCTGGCATTACAGAGGGTGAGCCGCCCCTGTCTGGGGCCTCCTCCCATTCGGTATATACCCTGAGTGCCCCACAGGCAACCTGGGACTCAAATGATCCTTGGATGACCACATTCAGACTCCAGGAGCCGTGCCTGAGACTCACTGTGTCTGCCTAAGACTGGTCCCAATTCGGTTCTCTCCCACAGCCAGAGCTGGTGGAACGTCTGATTGCTGTAGATATCAGCCCAGTGGAAGGCACAGGTTCCTCCCACTTTCCTGCCTATGTGGCAGCCATGAGGACCGTCAACATCCCAGATGGGCTGCCCCACTCCCGTGCCCGAAAACTGGCAGATGAACAGCTCAGTTCTGTCGTCCAGGTGATACACCCAAGCCCCCCTTATGCTATTGTAGACCGGGACCTGTCAAGGGAAGAGTGGTACCCTCAGTTCGCACAAGGAACCCCCCCAACTGCTGCACCCCCACAGAACCTAGCCGTACGGCAGTACCTGCTCACCAACCTGGTAGAGGTAGACGGGCGCCTCGCGTGGAGGTTGAACTTGGATGCCCTGGCCCAGCACCTAGACAAGCTCTTGACTTTCCCACAGAGGCAGGAGTCCTACCTCGGACCAACACTCTTTCTCTTCGGTGGAAACTCCCAATTCGTGCAGTAAGCCAGCTTGGGTAATGGGAGGCGCATGCTTTACTTGCCCAGGCCCTAGCCTGGGGACCCTACCAGGGGAGGCCTTGGGTATGGAAGGGGGGTGGCTGAGAGGCCAGAAATACCACTGGGCATGTGGGCTCATGCAGCTCTCTCTGTTTCTCCCCACTCTGCTTACACTTGTCTCTTTCACTCCTCCTCATCCCACTTTCACCCATTTTCGATGGCCATCACTGCGATGCACAGTCCCAGCCACCACCCTGAGATTATGCGGCTCTTCCCTCGGGCCCAGATACAGACGGTGCCGAACGCTGGCCACTGGATCCACGCTGAACGCCCACAGGACTTCATAGCTGCCATCCGAGGCTTCCTGGTCTAAGAGTTGCTGGCAAGAAGGGGGCTGGGCGCAGTGGCTCATGCCTGTAATTCCAGCACTTTGGGAGGCTGAGGTGGGAGGATCACTTGACGCCAGGAGTTCGAGACCAGCCTGGCCAACATGATGAAAACCAGTCTCTACTAAAAGTACAAAAATTAGCCTGACGTGGTGGTGCATGCCTGTAATCCCAGCTACTCAGGAGGCTGAGGCAGGAGAATCACTTGAACCCGGGAGGTGGAGGTTGCAGTGAGCCGAGATCACACCACTACACTCCAGCCTGGGCAACAGAGCAACACTCCGTCTCAAAAAAGACAAAACAAAACAAAGAGGAAGCACAAAACCCCAGGTTTCCAGTCCCTGCAGCCTGCTCCACATTTGGGCACAGAAGGACTCAGATGGGCACTGAGTAGGCACAAGGTTTTACAGGGGTGGTCAGACCTCAGGCTTTAATGAATAAAGACATTACTCCCAAAGTCCTGGGCTGAGGTCTGTGTCACCACCAACGTCCCCGACCCAGGGAGAATCTGGACCGGGGGGTCCTGGCAGCTCCAGCGTCCATGTGGTGTCCCCGAATACCCTCGGTCTCTCTCTGCAGCTGATGCTGGACCTGCTGCCACACCAGTTGCTGCACGTCCTCCTATGGACAGGAGAGCAGGTTCAAGGCTGAGCCTGTGCCCTCTTCCCCATACCTCCCAGGCCCTGACGGCATTTCCCCTACCTCCCAGGCCTCCAGCTCCCGCCTCAGCCTCAGTTTCTCCTCCAGGACCTCCAGCAGCTGGGCCTCCATGGTGCGTAGCCTGGCTTTGCACCTCTGCAGCTCTGCCTCCACTGCCTGCTTCCTGTGGGTGGCAAAGAGAGTAGCTGAGGCTCGGACCCTGTGGGTCTGGTTATGGGGTCCTGGGGGTGGACGAGTGTGGCCACAGACCCGGCCTCAGTGACAGGGCGGCTGCTTGTGTGGCTTTCTTTCCAGAATACCTGACTAGCCCTCTGCTCCTCCATTAGCAGGACAAGGCCCTGCAGGGGAGCCCCCAACTCCCCTCCTGGCCCCCAAAAGTAACTTCCGCTTACTTGGCAATGGCTTCATCCCGCTCCTGGAGGACTTGGTCCAGGGAGGGTTCTGTCCTGGTGTCCCCCAGTGCTCCAGCCGCCTGGTACTCTGGGCTGTGTCGCAGGGTGACAGAGGAGGCAGCGGCGACCAAGGCTTGTCTGGAAGAGATGTCTCACTCTGGGCCCTCCTGCCTTGGCCTCGGCTTTGATGCTGCTGTCAGGTGGGGAGGGGGCTGAGGTGCTGTGTACCTTCCCCTGCTTCTGCCCCACTCTCATGGACCTGTGGAAAGGAAAAGGAGGGGGCTGCTGTGGCCACTGCCAGCCTCAGTGCAAGCAGCATGAACAGGGTATTTGGACCCCCAAGGAGCAAAGAATTCTCACCCAGTCATCGGGGAAGGACGAGGCAGCTGTGTTCAGAACACTTACCCTCAAGGGCTGGGACTCAGGGTGGCCTGGTGACTGGGACTCTTGGCAGTCGGGTGGGGCAAGCGAAAGACATGGCCCTTTGCCCTCCCTTCCCAGCAAGGCACTCCTTGGCAGGCCCCACCCCCGTCAGGCCAAGGAGGAGGCCCTGCTGCACCCTAGAAACCTTCCGTCAGGCCCAGAGCACACTCAGCCCCCTTCCTCCCTTCACCGCAAGAGGGTGCTCTACCCACGTCTTGTGAAAGGAGGGGTAGAGCCAGGCACGGTGGCTCATGCCTGGCATCCCAGCACTCAGGGAGGCCGAGGCAGGAGGATCTATTGAGCCCAGTTCAAGGCAGCAGTGAGCCATAGGATCACACCACTGCACTCCAGCCTAGGCAACAGAGCAAGACCTTGTCTCATACAGAGAGAGAGGGAAGGAGAGGAGGGAAGAAGGCATCATGTCTCCAATGCTGGGAGACATAAGGTACCCCAGCCTCCATCCTGAAGGATTAGCTTTGTACCTTGAATGGCATCATCCACACATATAAATACAACCTTACCCCTGCAGAAAAACAGAAGGAAAAAAGTGTATTCCTGGCAATTCCTCCTCACATTTTATTTATTTATTTATTTATTTATTGACCTTTTGAGACAGAGTCTTGCTCTGTCGCCCAGGCTGGAGTGCAGTGGTGCCATCTCAGCTCACTACAAGCTCCGCCTCCCGGGTTCACGCCATTCTCCTGCCTCAGCCTCCCAAGTAGCTGGGACTACAGGCGCCTGCCACTACGCCCGGCTAATTTTTTGTAATTTTAGTGGAGACCAGATTTCACCATTTGTTAGCCAGGATGGTCTCAATCTCCTGACTTCGTGATCCGCCCGCCTCAGCCTCCCAAAGTGCTGGGATTACAGGCATGAGCCACCGCACCCGGCCACATTTTTTTAATTTTTTAAATTTTTTTATTTTTTGAGATGGACTCTCACTCTGTCAGCCAGGCTGGAGTGCAGTGGTGAAATCTCAGCTCGTTGTAACCTCCACCTCCCAGTTCAAACGATTCTTCTGCCTCAGTCTCCCAAGTAGCTGGGACTACAGGTGCCTGCCACCACACCCAGATAATTTTGATTTTTTTTAGGAGAGATGGGGTTTTGCCATGTTGGCCAGGCTGGTCTCAAACTCCTGACCTCAAGTGATCTGCCTGCCTCAGACTTCCAAAGTGCTGGAATTACAAGCGTGACCCACATGCCCAGTCCACATTTTTTGTTCTTAGACTCAATGTGTTGCCCAGGCTGGAGTGCAGTGGCACAGTCGTAGCTCACTGCAGCCTTAGACTCCTGGGCTCAACAGATCCTCCCTCCTCAGTCTTCCAAGTAGCTGGTACTATAGGCATCCACCACCATGCCCAGCAATTGTTTTTAAAATGTTTTGTAGACATGGGGTCTCTCTGTGGTGCCCAGGCTGGTCTTGAACTCCTGACTTCCAGTGTTAGCCTCCCAATGCACCCAGCCCTCCTAACATCTTGAATACTACCTCTAATATTCCCAGCATTCTGATCCAAGAGCATGGGTAGGTCTGCTGTGCCCTCAGGGGTCTCAGTACCCCCCACAAACCTTGAGGTGACCACCACCTCCACAAGTACCCAGAGTATACCAACAACATATTAATAAATGTGTAAAAAGAAATCTCCATTTCAGCAAAGGCCTTCTCAGCAAAGTTACATATTAGGGATTAGTTCCTCAACCCAGCTCAAACAGTAAATGTCATCGGGTGCAGTGGCTGTAGTCCCAGCTACTTGGGAGGCTGAGGCAGGAGGATCGCTGGAGCCCAGGAGTTCCGGGTTGTAGTGCAGTATGCCTGTAGTGCAGGTAACTGTACTTGCACTAAGTTCACCGCCAATTTGGTGACCTCCCAGGAGCAGGGGACTAGCAAGTTGCCTAAAGAGAGGTGCACCAGGCCGGGCGCGGTGGCTCAAGCCTGTAATCCCAGCACTTTGGGAGGCTGAGACCGGCAGATCATGAGGTCAGGAGTTGGCCGGGAGGACAGAGCAAGACTCTGTCTCAAAACAAAAACAACAACGAAAACAAATTTAAAACTGCTCTCCAATGTCCAAAAAATTTCAACCTTTAAGGTGAAAAAAAAAAAAAAAAAACACACCACAAACTGGCCAGGCACTGTGGCTCAAACCTGTAATCCCAGCACTTCGGGAGGCCACAGTGGGCAGATCACGAGGTCAGGAGTTCAAGACCAGCGTGGCCAACATGGTAAAACCTTGTCTCTACTAAAAATACAAAAATTAGCTGGGCGTGATGGTGCGCTTCTGTAATCCCAGCTATTCGGTAGGGTGAGGCAGGAGAATCGCTTGAACCCGGGAGGCGGAGGTTGCAGTGAGCCGAGATTGTACTGCACTCCAGCCTGGGTGACAGAGCGAGACTCCGTCTCCAAAAAAAAAAAAACACTGGTAAGTTGTGAAACCCTGTACCTAGTTGTCACGTCTTTATTCTCCCTCAATCTAGAACAATTTGCAGCCTTTGAGTTTCATGACTTTGATATTACAGGGAAGTGATTTTGTAGACTGTCCTTCCATTTCGGTTTGTCCACTTCTTCCTGACGATGAGACCACCGTGACACATTTTGGACAGAAATACCACAAAACTGATGCTATGTTCTCATGTTCTCACTGTAGCCAAATGTCCGTTGGAGCCATCACTTCATTAAAATGTCCGTCACTTCATTAAGATGCTTTTTTTGGCTGGGCGCAGTGGTTCACGCCTGTAATCCCAACACTTTGGGAGGCCGAGGCGGGCAGATGACGAGGTCAGGAGTTCGAGACCAGCCTGGCCAACATAGTGAAACCCCGTCTCTACTAAAAATACGAAAAAATTGGCCAGGCACGGTGGCTCACGCCTGTAATCCCAGCACTTTGGGAGACTGAGACGGGCGGATCACTTGAGGCCAGGAGTTCGAGACCAGCCTGGCCAAAACGATAAAACCCCGTCTCTACTACAAATTTTAAAAAGTAGCCAGGCATTTTAAAACTGTAATCCCAGCTACTCGGGTGCCTGAGGCAGGAGAATCGCTTGAACCCGAGAGGCGGAGGTTGCAGTGAGCCGAGATGGCGCCACCACTGCACTCAAGGCTAGGCAATAGAGTGAGATTCTGTCTCAAAAAAAAAAACAAAAACAGAAAAACTACAAAAAAATAGTTGGGCATGGTGGCAGGTGCCTGTAATCCCAGTCAAGAGGCCAAGGCAGGAGAATTGCTTGAACCCACGAGGCGGAGGTTGCAATGAGCCGAGATTGCGCCACTGCACTCCAGCCTGGGCGACAAACTGAGACTCCAGACCAAACCATGCTTTTTTTTTTTTTTTTTCTTTTTTTGAGACAGGGTCTCACTCTGTCACCCATGCTGGAGTGTAGTGGCACAATCATAGCTCACAGCAGCCTCGACCTCCCAGGCTCAAGCGATCCTCCCTTCTCAGCATCCCAAGTAGCTGGGACTACAGTCATGAGCCACTATGATGGCTTTTTCTGTCATTTATTTTGATGCTCAAATTGTCCCAAATTTGATCAGTGGATGCCCCTTGCTGACCTCTTGTCATCTTGACCAACCCCGTCATTCTTTAATCACTTCCTTTCTTTCTGGCTCAACAAGATATTTCAGGCTCATCTTGTTTCTCCCTGTCCTGGCCCTGAATTTGCCATTTCTTCAAGAATACTTGGTTTCTTTTTAAGGAGGAATAGTATTTAGAAACCAGGATCTCCGTGGTAGGCACATTCAATGCAATTAGGGTCATTCTACGCCAGGGTCCACTCTGTGGGCACACATTTATACACACACAGAAACATACATATTTATGTCTGTTTATTTCTTTATCTGTCTACATAAACTGGGGGAAATTTAAATTCCACTTTAAAAGCACAAGTTTCATCCTTGCCTTTTTTTAACCTTTCCATATACATACTATATATATATATATATATATATATATTATTTTTTTTTTTTTAAACAGGGTCTCACCCTGTTTCCCAGGCTGGAGTGCAGTGGTGTAATCATGGCTAACTGCAGCCTCAATCTCCTGGACTCAAGCCATCCTCCCACCTCAGCCTCCTGAGTAGCTGGGACCACAGGCACTCGCCACCATACCCAGTTAATTTTCTTTTCTTTTACTTTTTTTTTTTTTTTTGAGACAGAATCTTACTCTGTCGCCCAGGCTGGGGTTCAGTGGTGTAGGGTCCAGCCCTAATGGCCTTAGCAGGTATTCTCCCCATGTGCAGAGACGAGAGATTGTAAGAAGTAAAGACACAAGACAAAGAGATAAAGAGAAGACAGCTGGGCCCGGGGGACCACTACCATGAAAACGCGGAGACCCGTAGTGACCCCGAACGGCTGGGAGCGCTGATATTTATTACATACAAGACAAGTGGGGTAGGGTAAGGAGGGTGAATCTTCTAAGTGATTGACAAGGTGAAGCAAGTCATGTGATCACAGGACAGGGGGCCCTTCCCTCTTAGGTAGCCGAAGCAGAGAGAGATAAGACAGCATACGTCAGTGTTTTCTTCTATGCGCTTATAAGAAAGATCAAAGACTTTAAGACTTTCACTATTCCTTCTACCGCTATCTACTATGGACCTCAAAGAGGAACCAGGAGTACAGGAGGAACACGAAAGAGGACAAGGAACGTGACCATTGAAGCACAGCACCACAGGGTGGGGTTTAGGCCTCCGGATGACAGGCAGGCCTGGATAATATCCAGCCTCCCACAAGAAGCTGGTGGAGCAGAATGTTCTCTGACTCCTCCAAGGAAAGGAGACTCCCTTTCACGGTCTGCTAAGTAACGGGTGTCTTCCCAGACACTGGCATTACCGCTTGACCAAGGAGCCCTCAAGCGGCCCTTATGCGGGTGTGACAGAAGGCTCACCTCTTGCCTTGTAGGTCACTTCTGAGAATGTCCCTTCAGCACCTGACCCTATACCCGCCGTTTATCCCTAGGTTATATTAGTAATTCAATAAAGAGTAATATTAAAAGCTAATGATTAATGATGTTTATAATAATGATTGATAATTGTCCATGACCATCTCAATATCTAATTTGTATTATGACTATTCTTATTCTAACTATTTTCTTTATTATACTGAAACAATTTGTGCCTTCAGTCTCTTGCCTCGGCACCTAGGTAATCCTCCGCCCACAAGTGGCAAGATCTCAGCTCACTGCCACCTCCGCCTCCAGGTTAAAGCGATACTCATGCCTCAGCCTCCTGAGTAACTGAGATTACAGGCACGGACCACCACGCTTGGCTAATTTTTGTATTTTTAGTAGAGATGGGGTTTTGCCATGTTGGCCAGGCTGTTTTTGAACTCTCAACCTCAAGTGATCTGCCCACCTCGGCCTCCAAAAGTGTTTTAAGATTACAGACGTGAGCCACCATGCCTGCCCTAATTTTTTTTTTTTTTTAGAGACAGGATCTTGCTATATTGCCCAGGCTGGTCTCAAACTCCTGGGCTCAAGCAGTTCTCCTGCCTTAGCCTCCCAAAGTGCTGGGATTACAGGCAAAAGCCACCGCACCCGGGTCTCTCTCCTTTTTCTATTTTATTTATCTATTTTCTTTTTTTTTTTTTTTTGAGACAGGGTCTCACTCTGTTGTCCAGGCAGGAGTACAATGGCATAATCTCGGCTCACTGCAACCTCCGCCTCCTAGGTTCAAGTGATTCTAGTGCCTCAGCCTCCCGAGTAGCTGGGATTACAGGTGGGCTCCACCACGCCCAGCTAATTTTTGTATTTTTAGTAGAGACAGGGTTTCACCATGTTGCCCAGGTTGGTCACGAACTCCTGAGCTCAGGCAATCTGCTGCCTTGGCCTCCCAAAGTGTTGGGATGACGGGCGTGCACCATGGCTCCCAGTCAGACTAGCACATGTTTCTAAGAGCTTTACAGTCATTCATTCAGCCCACAAATATTGACTGAGTACCTACTGTGTTCAAAGTATGTTTCCAAGTGACAGACGTAAATCAAGACAAAGTTCCTTGAGCTCATGGAGCTCACATTCCAATGAGGGGAAATAGACGGTAAACAGATTAACAAGTATATCAGATGGCAAGAAGTACACTACTGTGGAGAAGAATTAAGCAGGGAGAGGAAATGAGGAGGGAACAGGCGATTGCTATTTTATTTTATTTTGTTTTGTTTTGTTTTGTTTTATTTTTGAGACTGAATCTTACTGTGTTTCCCAGGCTGGTGTGTGGTGGTTTGATCTTGGCTCACTGCAACCTCCACCTCCCGGATTCAAGCGATTCTCCCGCCTCAGCCTCCGAAGTAACTGGGACTACAGGCGCCCACCACCACACCTGGCTAATTTTTTGTATTTTTGGTAGAGACACAGTTTCACCACGTTGGCCAGGCTGGTCTTGAACTCCTGGCCTCAAGTGATCCACCTGCCTTGGCCTCCCAAAGTTCTGGGATTACAGGTGTGAGCCACTGCAGCCAGCCCAGTTGCTATTTTACATAATTCTGTGGTTACCCTAAGGAGATCACAAATAATCACCTACCATTTAGATTAAAAACAACCAACCTAATCACTCTCATGACTCAGAGTGATATTTTCAGTGACAGCATCATTAATAGGCTCAGAAAGTGCTGTGTTCCACAAGTATGAGTTAGCAAAACATTAAAAACAGAAAAATAGGCCGGGCGCGGTGGCTCACGCCTGTAATCCCAGCACTTTGGGAGGCCAAGGCGGGCAGATCACAAGGTCAGGAGATCGAGACCATCCTGGCTAACACAGTGAAACCCCGTCTCTACTAAAAATACAAAAACTTAGCCAGGCGTAGTAGCAGGCGCCTGTAATCCCAGCTGCGGGGGTGACTGAGGCAGGAGAATGGTGGGAACCCGGGAGGCGGAGCTTGCAGTGAGCCGAGATTGCGCCACTGCACTCCAGCCTGGGCAACAGAGCGAGACTCCGTCTCGAAAAAAAATAAAAAGAAAAAAGAAAAATAAAAAAGTGCTGTGTTTCCAAGCAAAAGCGAAGATGATGTGTTTGAGGAAACTAGGGAACTTGAAAGAGGCACTAGGGGATGACACATAGCAATGACAATGACCATGGGAGGCAGAAATGCAAATAAAGAGTTTGCATAAACTTTCAGAAACCACAAGACTGGAAAAGCAATGTTTCTAAATAAAATTATTCTTTAAAATATGATTTTAGGCCAGGTGTGGTGACTCACGCTTGTAATCCCAGCACTTCGGGAGGCCAAGGTGGGCAGATCACTTGAGGTCAGGAGTTTGAGATCTGCCTGACCAACATGGTGAAACTCTGTCTCTACTAAAAATACAAAAAATTAGCCAGGCACAGTAGTGCACAGCTGTAATACCAGGTACTCTGGAGGCTGAGGTGAGAGGGTCACTTGAACCCGAGAGGCAGAGGTTGCAGTGAGCCAAGATGGCACCACTGCACTCCAGCCTGGGAGACAGAGCAAGACTCCATGTCAGAAAAAAAAAAAAAAAAAAATTAAAATAACGCTGGGCGCAGTGGCTCATGCCTGTAATCCCAGCATTTTGGGAGGTCGAGGCAGGCAGATCACCTGAGGTCAGGAGTTCCAGACCAGCCCGACCAACCTGGAGAAACCCCGTCTCTACTAAAAAAATACAAAATTAGGCGTGGTGGTGCATGCCTGTAATCCCAGTTACTCAGGAGGCTGAGGCAGGAGAATCGCTTGAACCCAGGAGGCGGAAGTTGCAGTGAGCCGAGATTGTGCCACTGCACTCCAGCCTGGGTGACAAGAGACTCCATCTCAAAAGAAAGAGAGAGAGAGAGAGAGGGAGGGAGGGAGGGAGGGAGGGAGGAAGGAAGGAAAGAAAGAAAGAAAATATGGGATTTTTAAAGTCTAAATTTTAACTATTTAAATATTATAAGGGAGTTGATTATTCATCTGTATCTCTAAAAGTTTAAATTAGAATTTGGGACAAATTTTTTTTAATCTCATTGAGAGAAAGAGGAAAGGAATTTACATTCAGGCATATAGTAAATTTCATCCCAAAGCACTATGCAAATGTCACACACTAAGCACCAGGACTCCTTCCCTGGCCGCCCACATCCTGCTCCCACATGATGGCTGAGTCCAGGCCTGGGGTTGAGCCAGGAGACGGTTCCCAGCTAATGGTGAACTGGGATGGGGAGAGAGAGCTACCAGGCGGGCTGAGGGGCTGGGCATGGTGATCAAAACACCAGGGATTGGCAGGGCCTGGCAATTTAAGCACTGCCACCCAAGCCTTATGACTTTGTATGCCTCAATGTCCTCATCTGTGAAATGGAGCTAGTAGAGGGCCTCCCTAACAGAGTCATAGTAAGGGTTAAAGGAGGCAGGTGCCTCACACCGTGGCCAGTGCTTTGTATAAAGCACAGGTTAGGGCGCCAAACGCCCTTTGAGAGGCTGAGGCGGGGGGATGGCTTGAGCCCAGGAGTTCGAGACAAGCCTGGGCAACATAGCAAGACCCTGTAATTTTATTTTTTTTCCTTCTTTCCTTCCTTCCTGCCTTCCTTCCTTCCTCTCTCTCTCTTTCTTTCTTTCTTTTCACCCTGCAATTTTTAAAAATTAAATTACAAAAAGAAAAACAAAATGGACCAGGGCCAGCTTCCCAGGAGAGGAGAAAAGGGGAATAAGCCTGCCAGACCTGATAAAGCAACAACAAGAGAATCTCAACTACACACACACACACACACACACACACACACAGACACACACACACACACAGACACGCAAACAGAACACACACACAGACACACACATACACACACAGACACACACAGACACACACAGACATACACAGACACACAGACACACACACACACACACACACCACACACACACACACACACACACACAGCCATGCAGCCTGGGTCAGCTGCCCTTCCCATTCCCCAGCCCCCACAACCATGCTCCAGGAACAAATCTGTTCCTGAATCCTACAAAAGCTTCCTCCTCTTCCTCCTCCAGACCCCAGCAGCCCCTGGGCCTCCTCATCGTTGTCCTGTCACTGTCACTGTGCCTCTCCTACCAGCCCCAGAGCTTCTGGAGGACAGGTGGTGACTGTCTTCATGCCAACCACCCCACACAGGTACAAGGCAAGGCAAGGCAATACCGGCCTTGCCCAGCAGGTGGCAGCAGCGCTCAATGTCAGGATTGCAGTGGGCCTGGGCTCATCCCAACCCTTCCAGCCTATGGAATGGAAACACCAAGCTGTGCCCAGGATCTCTGGGAGTTCCCAAATGCCCAGCCTTTGCCCTGTGCTTGCTTTGTTTGTTTGTTTGTTTGTTTTGAGACAGTCTCACTGTGTCACACAGGCTGGAGTGCAGTGGCGTGATTTTGACTCAGTGCAACCTCCACCTCCCGGGTTCAAGCAATTCTCCTGCCTCAGCCTCCCAAGTAACTGGGAGTACAGGAACCTGCCACCACACCCGGCTTGTTTTGGGGTTTCACCATGTTGGCCAGGCTGATCTTGAACTCCTGACCTCAAGTGATCCGCCCACCTCAGCCTCCCAAAGTGTTGGGATTACAGGTTAAGCCATCTCCCCAGCATTTTTTTTTTTTTTTTTTTTTAAGATGGAGTCTGGCTCTGTCACCAGGCTGGAGTGCAGTGGCAGGATCTCAGCTCACTGCAACCTCCGCCTCCTGGGTTCAAGCGATTCTCCTACTCAGCCTCCTGAGTAGCTGGGATTACAGACACACACCACCACGCCTGGCTAGTTTTTGTATTTTTAGTAGAGACGGGGTTTTACCATGTTGCTGGTCTGGAACTTGAACTCCTGTCCATCCACCAAGGCCTCCCAAAGTGCTGGGATTACAGGTGTGAGCCACTGTGCCCGGCCTGGCCTCACTTCTTTCAAGAGCATTCTCTTCCCTCCTCTACTCCAGGCCTCCTCACCTCCTTGCTGTTTCTCATTCACACTAGGCAGGCTCCTTCCTCATGGTTGTTGCACTTGCTGTTCCCTCTGCCCAGAAGTCTCTTCCCCAGATACCTACATGACTCACTCTCTCACGTCCTTCAGAGATTTACTCAAATACCACCTTCTCAGCAAGGACCTCCCTGACCAAATCATCTAGAATTGGAGCTGGGCGCAGCGGCGCTCACCTGGAGTCTCAACTACTCAGGGGGCTGAGGCAGGTGGATCACTTGAGCCCAGGCATTAAAGACCAACCTGGGAACATATCAAGACCCCATTTCTGCAAAAAATACAAAAATTAACCAGGTGTGGTAGTGTACACCTGTAATCCCAGCTACTTGGGAGGCTGAGGCAAGAAGATCACTTGACCCCAGGAGTTCCAGGCTGCAGTGAGCCATGATCATGCCACTGCACTCCAGACTGGGCAACACAGCAAGACCCTGTCTTTAAAAAAAAGAAGAAAAAACTTGAACTGTACCAAAACTGGAATTCCTCCCTCAAACCCAGTAAGTAGTTCCTACCCTGTCTTTCCTTGATCTTCCTTGTAGCATATCATCACCATTATATATGTTATTTATTTGTGTGTTTGGCATCTTTACTCGACCACAGACTCCATGGCGGCAAGGGCTTGTCCATCTTGTTTTTTGCTGTATTCCCAGCATCTAGAATAGTGGGCACATAGTAGATGCTCAATAAATACTTTTTATTTTTATATATTTTTGGACAGGGTCTCACTCTCTTGTTTAGGCTGGTGTAGAGCAGCACAATCATGGCTCACTGAAGGCTCAAACTCCTGGGCTCAAGCAATCCTCCCACCTGAGCCTCCTAAGTAGCTGGGAGTACAGGTGTGCACCACCATGCTCAGCTAATTTTCAGAAAAATATTTTTCTCTAGAGACAGGGGTCTCCCTGTGTTGCCCAGGTTGATCTTGAACTTCCGACCTCAAGTAATCCTCCTGCCTCAGCCTTCCAAAGTGCTGGGATTACTGGCATGAGCCACCACCACACTCAGCCGAATAAATACTTTTTAAATAAAGGAATGAAGGCTGGGCATGGTAGCTCATGCCTATAATCCCAGCACTTTGGGAAGCTGAGGTGGGTGGATCACCTGAGGTTAGGAGTTTGAGACCAGCCTGGCCAACATAGAGAAACCCCATCTCTACTAAAAATACAAAAAAATTAGCCGGATGTGGTGGCTCATGCCTGTAATCCCAGCTATCTGGGAGGCTGAGACAGGAGAATTGCTTGAAGCCGGGAGGCGGAAGTTGCAGTGGCCCAAGATTGTGCCATTTTACTCCAGCCTGGGCGACAAGAGTGAAACTCAGTCTCTAAATAAATAAATAAAGGGATGATAATCTGGCCCTCAATGGGCTTCCCTTGTCTGCACAATAGTTTAGCATCCAAGGCCACCTCCCTCCTTGGGCTCATCCCCCACCTATGTCTACCCATTCCCACCAGAGTGCCACAGCAGGCTCCTGAGGGGCTCCCGGTAGAGTGCTCCATTTTGAGAGCTCCCCACCCCCACCCCTGCCCCAGCGTCCTTCCTTTGTCCACTCCCTGCTGCAATCCCACTGCAAGAACCTGTTCGAATGTCACCACCTCTGGGAAGCCACTCTGGTTCCCTAACCCGCTAAAACCATGTCTGTCTCCCCAACTGCAGTGGGAACGTCTTGAGTGCAGAACAGTGGCCCCAGAGCATGGTTTCCCATTTAATGTTTGATGAATGAATGAATGATTAAATGAGGGAAATACTTAGCAGAAAAGCAGAGTTTAAAGTGAAGGGCAAGGCCAGGTGCAGTGTCTCATGCCTGTAATTCCAGCACATTGGGAAGCGGGTAGATAGCTTGAGTCCAGGAGTTCGAGACCAGCCTGGGCAACATGACGAAACCCCATCTCTACCAAAATACAAAAATTAGCCAGGAGTGGTGGCTCATGCCTGTAGTCCTAGCTACTCAGGAGGCTGAGGAGGGAGGTTCGCTTGAACCCGGGAGGCGGAGGTTGCAGCGAGCTGAGATTGTGCTATGGACTCCAGCCTGGACAACAGAGTGAGACCCCATCTCAAAAAAAAAAAAAAGAAAGAAAGAAACCGGGCACAGTGGCTCACACCTGTAATCCCAGCACTTTAGAAGGCCGAGGCAGGTGGATCATTTGAGGTCAGGAGTTCAAGACCAGCCTGACCAACATGGTGAAGCCCCATCTCTACTACAAATACAAAAATTAGCCGGGAGTGGTGGTGGGTGCCTGTAATCCCAGCTGCTCAAGAAGCTGAGGCAGGAAAATCAGTTGAACATGGGAAGTGGAGGTTGCAGTGGGCCTAGATTGCACCATTGCACTGCAGCCTGGGTGAGAGAATGAGACTCAGCCTCAAAAAAAAAACCCACAAAAAAACCCACAAACAAACAAAAAAAAAGAGAGTGAAGTGAAAGGCACACATTCTTTTTTTTTTTTTTTTAGAGATGAAGTCTCGCTATGTTGCCCAGGCTGGTCTTAAACTCCTGGCCTCAAGCAATCCTCCCTCCTCGGTCTCCCAAAGTGCTGGATTATGGGCATGAGCCACTGTGCCTGGCCACGTTTATATCTTTATTCATTTTTCATGCTACTATGTAATATGCGTCTCAATGAGTGATGCTTGGTGTGACACCAGGGGCTCTCAGAGGGCAGGAACTGAGCCTCCCTTTCCTGCCCTCTCCCCGCAGGGCCAGACACTGGGCTCCGGGGACATACGTGTGACCCACCCCACTGACTCACCCTGCAGGCTAGACCAGGAGTCAGGCAGCCTCCCCTGTCACTTGTCATCTCTGGACAAGTTCCTCTAGCACTTACGTCCTTGCTTTTCCTATGTCAAATGGGACCCCATCAATGCACATTCTGTGGGGCACCCAAAGTTGAAGCCGGGACAACTGGAAGGAGGTGTGGCTGTCCCCCCTGCCAGGCCACATCGGACCGTCTTGGGCCAGATTTTCCAGGGAAGAAGGGAAAGCTGGAACAGTGTCCCTAGCTTGCCTGGCAGCCAGCTAACCTGTGCCCATAGTCTGGGAGAGGTGCCAGGCCCAGACACACTGGGCAGCAGGGGGCTGGATTGGCTCCAGAGCTCCAATGCTTTGGCAGTCCTGGGTAAGGGAAGGGGTGTGCTTGGCTTAGGGTCAAGAGGACGTGGGCCACAGAAGCGACAGCTGGGGGTGGTAGAGGGCACAGCGGGCTTATGGGGGTGTGTGCGAGACCACTATTGCAACAAGATGCTGGCAGGGACCTTCAAAAGAACATCTGCTGTTGACTGGCCCCCCCACTCCCACTCCTCCACAGGTTTTCCCATGAGTCCTAGAGGAAGCCAGGCCCCAGGCTTCTAGACAGAAAATAGAACCTACCTTGGCCAAGCATAATCTCAGTGTTTTGGAAGGCCAAGCCAGGAGGATCGCTTGAGGCCAGGACTTCAAGACCAGCCTGGGCAACATGAGGAGAACCTGTCTCTACAAAAAAGAAAAAAGAGAAAACAGAACCTCAGGCCTAGAGGCAGAGCTCAGGATTGGGGACGCAGGGAAAGGAGAAGGAGAGGGGTCTAAAATTAACATCTCTTTCCCAAAGACAGAGGAGTTCCTGACTGGATACAGTGGCTCACACCTGTAATCCCAGCACTTTGGGAGGCTGAGGCAGGCGGATCACAAGGTCAGGAGTTCGAGACCAGCCTACTGAACATGGCGAAACCCCATCTCTACTAAAAATACAAAAAATTAGTCAGGCGTGGTGGCAGGCGCCTGTAATCCCAGCTACTTGGGAGGCTGAAGCAGGAGAATCGCTTGAACCCAGGGGGCGGAGGTTGCAGTGAGCCGATATCGTGCCACTGCACTCCAGCCTGGGCAACAAGAGCAAAACTCCATCTCATAAATAATAAATAAATAAATAAATAAATACATAAATTAGAGGCGTTCCTGCATCCTGCAGGAAAAAGGGGTGGGTCACACAGCATCAGAGCTGTGAACTGAGAAATCCTAGGGAAAGAAGGAGCCAGTGCCTGAGTCCCGACTGGACGATGGGAGCAAGGGGGAATGGTGGAGGCTTCCAGGCTGGAACTCTCCAGGAGGTTTTTGGCTGGGGAACAGAAGGGAGTGCAGGAGGTCCCAAGGTAATGAAATGAAGGAGGGAGTTACAACCTCCAGCAAATTCTGGGGAAGTGAAGGGATCTGGGGATGAGGACCAGATTCTGGGACAGGAATGCTAAGCAGCTATGTAGGGAAGAGGCTGGAAGCCGGGCACTGTGGCTCACGCCTATAATCTCAGAGCTTTGGGAGGAGGGAGGATCGCTTGAGGCCAGGAGTTCGAGATCAGCCTGGGTAACACAGCAAAACTCTGTCTGTACGAAATATTTGAAAATTATTCAGGAGTAGTGGCGAGCAACTGTAGTCCCAACCACCTAGGAGGCTGAGGCGGGAGGACTGCCTGAGCCCAGGAGCTCAAGGCTGCAGTGAGCTATGGTTGCACCACTGCACTCCAGCCTGGCCGACAGAGCGAGACCCTGTCTCCAAAAATAATAAATAAAAAATGAGACGGGGCTGGGACAGAGGAGGCAGCAGGGTCTCTGGGGACCCATGCCCGCGAGCGATCACCCATGCGGAACGTCCAGGAGGAGACCCCAGGGTTTCGATCCCCAGGGGGCTGCTCTTGTGGGGTGGGGCGGGGTCGGGGCGGGGTATGGGCGGGGCCCGGGCAGGGTGGGGCGGGGCCGGGGTCCCGAGGGCCGGGGCGGGGCCGGGCTGGTGCTGCGCAGCCGCGGGGCGGCCGTCGCGCATGCGGAGCTCATACGGCTGCAGCCGGCGCTGCTGCCACTCCCGGGAGCATGAAGGACCGAACCCAGGAGCTCCGCACGGTGAGTCCGGCCCCCGCGCGCGGCCGCCCGCCGCCCGTGCCAACGCGCCGGACACTCCCCGCCCGGCTCTCGCGGCCAGGAGGGCGGCCACTCCTGCGCCCCCAGCCGCGGCTGGAGGGAGCGGGGCCAGCTGGGGACCCTGACCCCCCTCCGGGTTCCGCCCCTCGGACCCACTCGGGGTCACGGGCTCGCGTGAGCTCGGCCGCGCTGACAAGTGGACGGTCGGCTGGAGTCCGGGGTCCTGGATAAACTTTTCGGGGCCCCCTTGATTTGGGGGGTTCGGAGGGTATGATGGGATTTCGGTGGCGGGACCTCTTCCCCCTCCCGCAGAGCAGGCCCTGTCTCTGGCCCCCCCACTGTCCCTCATCTCTGACCTCTCGTCCCCTCTCGGTGTAGACAGACGAGGGGACAGCGGTGGGAACCCCCTTGGTGTAGACAGACGAGGGGACCGCGGTGGGCCGGGGCCGGTCCCCTGAGCGGGGCCCCGCTGCGGGGCGCGCTGCGGAAACCTGGCAGTCGGGTGGGGGCGGCCTCCTCGTGCCGCCCTGGTCACCTGTGGCTCCCATCACCTGTGGCTCCCCCTCCGCTAGGTCGCGGTAGGGATCCACTGCCCGCCCCAGGTTTGGGGGTGGGGGGCGGTCACACCCGCCCCCGGTCCACCTGTCCACCTTCGGGCTTCCGGGCAGCCCTGGCTGGCGTTTCAGACCCTTCAGGGTTCCTTGAGACTTGAATCTATTTTTCCACCTGTATCTCAGAAACCCCTGGGGTGTGGCTCCTGGGGCGGGGTTTGAGGGAAGTAGGAGGATGCACAAATGTTCTGAGTCAGAGCTCACCCTCTCCCAGCCCAGGGACCCCTGCAGCCTGCGTGGGTCCCCTTCCCCTGGCCTCTGCCCTTAGGGATGAGCAGCCCAGGAGAATGGTGACAGGGAGTGGAGGACAGTGACGGAAATGAAGCCTCCCTGGGTGTGTCCCGTGGGGCGGGGAGGATCAAGGCTCAAGACTACATTGAGTCTCATCTGGTCATCTGGTCACCTGGCTGGCAGCCCTGCCTGCTGATCCCTGGGAGCCCCCCAACCCCACCCTAACCCTGCTCCCTCAGCTAGGAACTAGAACCCTAAGGTCCCCTCCTGTGGAAAATGTCAAGTGTCCTTTGGGTGTTTGACCCCACGGCTTGTCTCCTCGACCCAGAGGCTCCCTGAGTTGGAGCCTGTCTGCCCCATTATGTCATGGTTGCCTCCTGGGCATCCTGGAACCGGGACCTGGGCTCCCCTGCTTTCATCTCCCTGACTTGCTCTGGCACCACAGCCTACACTTTGCCTCCAGACCTGTTATTCCTGGCCCAGCGCCCGGCCCCTGGGGTAAACCCCATGAGGTTTCAAAGGAAGAAGATGGTCCCTCAAGTCGCATATGGGCTCTAAACACTTCCCCCGCGGCCCCTGTGGTTGCCCTCAAGTTTCCTGAGCTCCGTTGAGTCAGAATCAGTGTTTTCCTGGTGATGGATGACTGTGTGGTGTAATTTGCTGATGTTTGGGCGCCTGGTAGGTTACCCGAGGGTATGTGTGGGAACCAAGTGGTCAGGGGAACCATGGGCCCTTACATAGGATAACAGCCTCTGGCACGTCAGCCTTCATCCCCCTAGCTGAAGGGGAAACTGAGGCACAAAGGAGACGCGGCTTGCCTGCTAGAGGGAGGGGTGGTAGAAAAGGGCTTTGCCTCATCCCTGAAGATAGACTCAGGCCTGGCTGGCACTGGGGGACAGCCAGTGGAGCTGGGGTTGTGAAGCGTTTGAACCCAGATCTTTTTGCTGTGATGTCTGTCTCTGTTACTATCTCCTCGCCCCCTGATTAGATGGTGAAGCCAGGCTTTGGTTTGAATGGTCTGAGGCTTCCGCTCCAGACGCCCCCACCCTCCCCACACAAGGCATTCAGAGCCCAGGGAGGCTGTACCCATTGCTGGGTGGCCCTGCCCAGGGAGGGCTTTCTAGCAGACAGGAGGACGGCTGGCAGGAGCCCACACGGGGTGGGATGAGACAGTCAGTCTTGGTGGGGCCGCCATTCCCACAGGGCTGCTTTCCCTCTAGACCTGGGGTTCCCATCTGTGAAGTGGGGATGGCAAAGCCTAGAATTTAGTTTCTCCGGGCAAGAGGCGGGACCACAGGTCTCCTGACTCCAGCTCCGCATTTGTAGGAGACCTGAAACCCCAGGAGTCAGAATTTTCAGCCCAGAATCCCCAGGAAGGAAGAGGCCAGCACTGGGTGAGCTGGACTGGGCTGGACTGGGCTAGACTGGGCTGGACTGGGGCCGGCTGGGCTGGGCTGAACAGAGATGGTGCTGGGGACAGCGGCTATGCACCGCTCCCAGCCCGCCCTCCCTCCCTCTTCCTCCTCCTCCTCCCTCTTCTTTCTCCTTCTCCCCCACCCAACGCCACCACATTTGGAAGGAGGCGAAGGGAGCTTATTTATAAAAGTCACACTTGGGGAAGGAGCTGGCGCATTTCCTCACTCTGCAGGCCCGGCCCAGCCCTTCAGCCTTCTCTAGCCTTCTCCAGCCTTCTCCAGCCTTCTCCAGCCTTCTCCAGCCTTCTTCAGCCTTCTCCAGCCTTCTCCAGCTCCCACCTCTCCCTCTGCAGATGGGGAGTGAAGGGGGTCACTGGGGACTAGCCAGGGGGCCTCAATGCTGTTGCAGGTCCTCAGAGATCAGAAAGGTCATTTGCAGGTTACAGGTGGCAAACAGAGACCGAAGACAGGGCCAGGATCACACAGCCAGGGAGAGACTTTTGGGTTAGGGCATCCCCAGGGAGCCCTACTTGGGCTGTAGCTGCCTCCTCCCCTCAACTCAGACTCCCTGATTTTCTTCCTGGGGACTTTGCAGAGCTGACCTATCCCTCCCTGGGCCCAGAACGGTGTTTGTCCATGTGTCAGGTCATGTGGGACAGACACATGGGACCTGTTGCAGGAGGCTGAGGACGTAGCAAGGAGGGAGAGTTGGAGCAGTACAATGCTGGAAGGCTTCCTGGAAGAAGAGACCCTGGGATAGGCCAGGAGCAGGAGCTGGATTTGAATAGGAGGAGAAATGGTGATCCAAAGGAGGGGACAGCTTAGTGAAGGCAGAGAGGTCGGAATGCCCAACCAGGAGAGAATAGCAGGTGGTCCTGACAGCTGGTGTCTGGGGCCCCCTGAGTTGCCTTGAGGTCTAGACCGGGGCCCAACTCACCAGGCAGGCCTGGATGGGGAGGCCCAGAGCCCTGCTTTGCCCACCAGTTCCCCTTCTCTCTCTCGTTGCTGGGAAGAGTCTGGCGGTTGAGAGGCAACACCGGGCAGGTTCATCCTTAATCTCCCTCTGCTCACTTCCTCATCTGCAGAATGGAGCCAGTGTTACCTGCCTTGCAGAGTGGCAGGCATGAGGGTATAAGAACAGGAGTTGGACAGGGCTCCCCCAATCCTTCCTCCACTACCTCCCAGGGGTTTCCCAGCATGAACGATGCATTTGGGTACATTTTCATCTGGGGTGCAGATGGAACGGCTTCCTGGGACCATGTAGTTCAACCTCCTATCTTACAGGTCAGAAAACAGGTCCAGAAAGGGCCAGGTGTTTATCTGAGGCCACGCAGCCTGTGGGGGCAGAGCCTGGCCCCTTGCATGGCCTGAAGCTGCCTCCCTGAGCCGCTCTGGGGCCCTGTGAAGGGGCAGACTCTGCAGGGCGGGGACCTGGTATACACAGACCTGGAGGCTGGGGACAGGGTGAGGAGACGCAGATTGCACAGCCGTCTTTCCTGGAGACCCAGCTTGGCCTCTCGCACACCCCTGACTCAGCTCTGGGCCTCTCTGCACTAGTGATATTGACTTTGATTAGTCATTTAAAAGAAGAAGGGAAAAAAATAGCGCTTGAGGCAGACAACAGCCACTGTGCTTAGCAGTGATGAATCAACCTTGCCGGCCTGATGGCTCCCCTGGGATAGGCCTGGAGGCTGCCTGGCCTCTGCACCTCTTGGAGGAGTCAAGACTGTTGCATCCAGGAAAGTGTTTGGAATCCTGGAGTCCCTGCTAGGAGAGACCATCAGGGCTGCCCTGCCTCTGCCAGGGGAAGCTCAGGGCATCCAGCCCCCTTTGGTTCCAGCAAGTTCTGGTCTTCCTAGCAGTCTCCGTGGTAGGGAGGTAAGGAAGCACTCCCAGCCTTTCTGGTTGGAGGTGGTGATTTTTTTGTTGCTGTTTTTTTGTTTGTTTGTTTGAGACGGAGTCTCACACTGTCGCCAGGCTGGAGTGCAGTAGCGCGATCTCAGCTCACTGCAGCCTCCACCTCCCAGGTTCAAGTGATTCTCCTGCCTCAGCCTCCTGAGTAGCTGAGACTATAGGTGCGCGCCACCATACCCGGCTAATTTTTGTATTTTTAGTAGAGACGGGGTTTCCCCATGTTGGCCAGGATGGCCTTGATCTCTTGACCTCCTGATCTGCCCGCCTCAGCCTTCCAAAGTGCTGGGATTACAGGTGTAAGCCACTGCACCTGGCCAATTTTTTTTTTTTTTTTGAGACGGAGTCTTGCTCTGTTACCCAAGCTGGAGTGTAGTGGTACGATCTTGGCTCACTGCAACCTCCACCTCCCGGGTTCAAGTGATTCTCCTGCCTCACCCTCCGGAGTAACTGGGATTACAGGCATGTACCACCACCACACCGGCTAATTCTTGTATTTTTAGTAGAAATGGGGTTTTGCCATGTTGACCAGGCTGGTCTTGAACTCCTGACCTCAGGTGATCCACCCACCTTGGCCTTCCAGAGTGCTGGGATTACAGGCATGAGCCACTGCACCCGGCTACCCCTATAAATTTTGATTCAGTCTCTTTGGGATGGATCCCTGGAAGCTGTTTTTTGTTTGTTTGTTTTTGTTTTTTCTTTTTTTTTAAATCCCCCCAAAGGATTCTGGTGCTCACCCAGCTTTGACAACTGCTGAATGCAGAACAAAAAAACACCAGGATGTTAGCTGGGCTTGGGGGCTCACACCTGCAGTACCATCTACTTGGGAGGCTGAGGCGGGAAGACGGCTTGAGCTCAGGAGTTCGAGACCAGCCTGAGCAACATAGTGAGACAACCATCTCTACAAAAATGTAAAATTAGCCAGGTGTGGTGGCAGGCATCTGTAGTCCCAGCTACTCTGGAGGCTGAGGCTGGAGGATTGCTTGAGCCTGGGAGATCAAGGCTGCAGTGAGCTATGATCTTCCCACTATACTCCAGTCTGGACAACAAAGCGAGATCCTGTCTCAAAAAAAAAAAAAAATAAGGGCCGGGCACGGTGGCTCACGCCTGTAATCCTCGCACTTTGGGAGCCGAGGGAGGCAGACCAACTGAGGTTAGGAATTCAAGACCAGCCTGGCCAACATACTGAAACCCCATCTCTACTAAAAATACAAAAACTAGCTGGGTGTGGTGCAGGCGCCTGTAATCCCAGCTACTTGGGAGGCTGAGGCAGGAGAATCGCTTGAACCTGAGAGGCAGAGGTTGCAGTGAGCCGAGATTGCACTACTGCATTGCAGCCTGGGCAACAGAGTGAGATTCTGTGTCAAAAAAAATAATAAGAAATAAGAAAAAAAAAAGTGCCAGGATAAATTGGATGTTGGTTGGATGGGAGAAGAGGAGGAAGATGGCAGATGTCCTAGGTTTCCAGCTTGGGAGCCCTGGAGCACCTTGGAGTTCTGCGCTAGGCAGTTCGGAGGAGGGGACTCTGGCAAAACAGGTGGAGCCTGGTTTTGGCCAGGAGGCAGGCAAGGTGCCCGTATGATATCTGGGCACATCCGTCCGTAAGACACTTGGGCCTTTGCGTTTGTGCCCCACAGTTCCAGCTGCCACCTGCACAGCGGAGGGTTCCAAGTCCCTAACTCCAATCCAGCCCCCTCTCCAGAGCTATAACTGCCGCTCAGAACACACTGGTAGATCCCCAAGGGAGCTGGGCCCTAATTATTCCACAGAAATCTGGGTGTCCGCCTTTTTTTTTTTTAAGACAGGGTCTTGCTCTGTCACCTAGGCTGGAGTGCAATGGCACAATCATAGCTCACTGCAACCTCGACCTCCAGGGCTCAAGCAGTCCTCCCACCTCAGCCTCCTGAGTAGTTGTGATTACAGATGCATGGCACCACGCCCAGCTAATTTTCGTATTTTTTGGTAGAGATAGGGTCTTGCTATGTTGTCCTGGCTGGTCTCAAACTCCTGAACTCAAGTAATCCTTCCACCTTGGCCTCCCAAACTGCTGAGATTACTGGTGTGAGCCATCATGCCTGGCTGCTTTATGTATACAGTGCTCACCCTGGCCAGCCCAAGACACCAGGAAGACAGCATGCCAGGATAGCCACATCACCTAGTTACATTTTGGTCAAGAGTGTGTCTGGGCTGGGAAACAGAGGAGGTGAGGATGGCAATGGGGCTCTGCCATCCCGCATCCTTATCAGTTTATTCCATGTCCAATGAGAACCGATTACATGCCAGAGTTAATTTGGAGGACATCTCTAGAATGTTGCCACCAGGCTCTGGCTTGGATGTGGATGAGGATGCAGGGGGCAACTGAGTCAGGAGCCATCAGAATCCAACAAACTGAAATAAGCATCGGAACAAATGAAGAAACAGGAAAAAGGTCCTTTACTCGAACCCCAAATCCACTCCACAGACGGTAGTTGGGAAGGGCTTGGGGCTTTTCTTGACAGGAACCGCTACGTGATCACTTATCTCATCGCTGGCTGTATTAATAGAGGTAGATCATATAGAAAGAGGGAGGGGATGGGCCAGATCTTTAGCATTGCCCAGACCACAGTCAGCAGCAGATTCAGTCTGTGTGCTGTACGACAGGAGACAGAGGCACAGTGGAACAAGTCTTGGGCAGGGGCTGTAATTTGGGGTCCCTGGAAAGGATCTGAAAGGGAAGGAATACTTGAGAAGAAAAATCTAGGGAGGATGTGGATGCCACCTTCAGATCTATAGCAGGGGCACCCCAGGGAGAGCACCCACAGGTTCTTTATGGCCTGGAACCAAACCACAGGAAAGAGAAGGACTCTAACAGTTAGGGCTGCCCGAGATGGGTAGAGCTGTTTGGGGAAGCTAGTGAGCTCACCGTCACAGGAGGTATGCAAGCTGAGGCTGGAAGCTGAAGCCAGGGGGACTTTTCAGGTCCCTTAGGGCCTGAGAGTATTCACTCATGGCTCCGATAGGAATGTGAATGGTGTATGGAAGAACGAGATGCGAGATACTGATCTGGGGGGACAGGGAGGCTTGTGGAAGAAGGTGGCATCGAGGAAGAGGGGAATGTCACCTTCATGGAATCAGCATCCTGGGCAGAGGGATGTACCTGGGGGAAGCCTGGGGGCAGAGGGTGGATCGTAGGGCCAGGAACCGGTTGTAGGTGTGGTGGAGTGAGGTCTGATCCCAGGTGAGGGCAGCGGGATAAAGAGCAGAGCTGGCGGTGAAAATTCCCAAGAATGAAGTAGGAGGATGTGGGGAGGAAAGGCCCCCTTGGCCCATCCCCTCTAGTTTTGCTCCGAGCCGCGGCTGGTTTGACCATGCCTCAGAGGTCAGGCCCTCAGCCCTCCGACTGACTTTGGGGCTAATCTCAATGCCACCTCCAGGGTAGACTTGACCTGGGTGCCCCCCTCAGAGCCTGGCCCTGGTCTCCCTTTCCCCAACCCCACCCTCATAGACGGAGGGTCCAGAGGAGGATGTGAGCATCTCCCCTGCCAGCCCTTCTGTTAGAGAAGCTTCCTGGTCCAGCCTTCAGCCTTTGGAGAAGATAGCAGGTCAGAGCTGGCCGGATGCCTGGAGACAGTCTGCCCCCATTACACAAATGGGCAAGCTGAGGTCAAGAGAGGCACCAGACAGAGGCCAGGGGTCTCTGAGGGCAGGACGGGTTCGGTGGGGCTGGTAGTGACGCTTGTCTCTGGCCATGGGAAGGGAGCTGGATCATTCTCCATCCACCCTTTGTCATCTACCCTGATCCTCTGAGCACCAGGGCCAAGAGGGCAGGACGCTGGATGGCAGAAGCTCCTGGGGCCGCTTCCCAACCTGGCAGCCTGCCCAGGAAGAGGAACTGGGCTCCTCCTGATAGCGCTCTGCCTCAGTTTCCCTGGGGGGGGCTCCTCTGACTCAACTCCTAGGCCTGTCACAGTCTAAAAGCGTGAAAACGGCTCCTGGATTTTCTGTGTCTGTAGGGAGCTTGGTAGGGGAGGGGGTGCCACCTGGTGACAGCTGCAGGCACTCGGTGGGGAGTGGGAATGAGGATTTATTTTAGCTGCTGGGGAGGTGGTGTGATATCTTAAAGAGAGGAGGCCCCTCTGAGCCGCCTCTTATCAAAGCTCCTAACTACCCCCTCTCCCGATGAGTCCCCACTTTGATGGGGTAATGGGAGCTGTGAGCCCCAGGGGCACAGCCCCTCATGGAACATGCCCAGGCCGGGCGCGGTGGCTCACACCTGTACTCCCAGCACTTTGGGAGGCCTAGGTGGGAAGATCACTTGAGCCCAAGAGTTCGAGACCAGACTGGGCAACATAGTTGGACCCTGTCTCTACAAAAAAAAAAAAAAAAAATCAAAAAATTAGCTGGGTGTGGTGGCATGCATCTGTAGTCCCAGCAGCCTGGGAGGCTGAGGTGAAAGGATCTCTTGAGCCCAGGAGGTCGAAGCTGCAGTGAGTTATGTTTATGCCACTGCACTCCAGCCTGGGTGACAGAGAGAGACCCTGTCTCAATCAATCAGTCCATTCATCAGTCAAACAAACATACATGCCCTGCTTCCCCACTCTTTCTCAGCCCTCCCTCCATGCAGCCAGGTGTCACTGTCCCCATTTCACAGAAGAGTAAACAGAGCCAGAGGGGTCAAGGCCCAGCCTGATGAGTCCCCTCAGCTCTCTCAGCCCCTCAACCTCCGCCTGCTTCCATCCTGACGAGAGAGCACCGAGGTGGGCAGAGCCAGGCAGTGGCCGTTCCCATGAGGCACTCAGAAATGAGGTGGGAACAAGACCAGATGCGGTGGCTCATGCCTGTAATCCCAGCACTTTGAGAGGCCAAGGTGGGTGGATCACCTGAGGTCAGGAGTTCGAGACCAGCCTGGCCAACATAGTGAAACCCCTATGTTTTATGTATTTTAGTTCTCTACTAAAAATACAAAAATTAACTGGGCATGGTGGCGTGCACCTGTAATCCTAGCTACTCGGGAGGCTGAGGCAGGAGCATTGCTTGAACCCAGGAGGTGGAGGTTGCAGTGAGCCAAGATCGCGACACTGCACTCCAGCCTGGGTGACAGAGCAAGACTATCAAAAAAAAAAAAAAAAAAAAAAGAGGTGGGAACAAGCCCTGAGCCCCAGGCTGAGAGACCTCAGTCCCTGCCCCAGGGTGGCCATCCCGGATATCCTTGCCTTGGCTGCGGAGAGAGACCTGGCCTTGCCAGCAGAGTGGGCTGACCCTGGCTGACTCACGGTGTGAGGTAGACAGTAATGATTGTGCCTGGCATGCCGAGAAGTCAGAAGTATAATTACAGCTTTTGTACAGCTGCTCCTGGGGCAGTGGGGTGGGGCCTGCACCTGTGGCTGAGGCCTAAGGCAGGACCCGAGCCAAGTGGCAACATGACTGCCTCCTGTGCCTGCTGGGCCTAGGACTGGGACTGGAAGGAGGCAGACCAAGGTCCAATGTCAAAATCGACAGGGAGGCCAAGTGCAGTGGCTCACACCTACAATCCCAGTGCTTTGGAAGGCTGAAGCAGGAGGATCGCTTGAGGCCAGGAGTTCAAGACCAGCCTGGGCAACACAGTGAGACCCTGTCTCTTCAAAAATAAAAATTAAATATAAAAACTGTTTTTAAAAAAAGACTGACAGGAGCTGGGCGCAGTGGCTCATGCCTGTAATCCCAGCACTTTGGGAGGCTAAGGCAGGCAGATCACGAGGTCAGCAGATCAAGACCATCCTGGCTAACACGGTGAAACGCCTTCTCTACTAAAAATACAAAAAATTAGCCGGGCGTGGTGGCGGGTGCCTGTAGTCCCAGCTACTCGGGAGGCTGAGGCAGGACAATGACATGAACCTGGGAGACGGAGCTTACAGTGAGCCGAGGTGGCACCACTGCACACCAGCCTGGGCGACAGAGCAAGACTCTGTCTCAAAAAAAAAAGAAAAAAAAGACAGGAGATTCCTAAGAGATATGATCCATCCCTCCTCGGGGCTGGGGTTTAGGGGTGCCCAGGCCTGGGACAGAGCAGGCAGGTCTACCCTTACAGGGCCCACTCTGGAAAGGGAGCTTGGGGCCTCTGGGCTCCACCTGAATTAAAACCACTGGGGCCAGGCGTGGTTGTATACACACACCTATAATTCCAGCTACTCGGGAGGCTGAGGTGGGAGGACTGCTTGAGCCCAGGTGTTCAAGGCTGCAGTGAGCTGTGATTGCACCACTGCACTCTAGCCTAGGTGACACAGCAAGACCTCAACTCTAAAAATGTGTGTGTGTGTGTGTAAACCACAGGGCCAAAAGAGTAGAGAATGCACTTTCCAGGCAGCTTTCCCAGGGGCCTAGGGGACCCAGAGGGCCCAGACAGAGCGGCTGGCCCCAGGCTCGCTTGCCTCCCCAGCTGCAGGGAGGAGGCAGGCGGATAGGCAAGGGAGGAAGTCCCTGGCCTGGAGGCTGAGACTTGGCCTTGACACCAATGTGCCAGGCAAGGTCCCTGTCTCTGTGCTGGGTCCCCAGTGGTCTGCCAGATCTTACTGTGGCTGGGAGCGGAGGGCACAGCCAGGCCTGTTCTTGTCCCTGCCCAGAGGCCCCCAGGGAGACGGGGAGGGGTGGGGCCCTGGCACTGCACCCTGGGCACCTGTGTGTGTAGAGGTAGGTCCTGTACATACGTCCGTTCATGTGTGCACAACCCCACACAGGCCAAGGACAGCGACGATGATGATGATGTCACTGTCACCGTGGACCGAGACCGCTTCATGGATGAGTTCTTTGAACAGGTGGGAGCCAGCACACCCCCCCCTTCCCGCACACTGGCAGACCTTGGGGGGCCACTCTCACCTCTGAGCCAGGTTCAGGGATCTTTCACACCTGCACCTGGCCCAGCAGCTCTAGGGTGCCAACGAAGGAACCGTTTTGTGGGTGAATAAATGGAAACTCAGAGCAGAGCTAAATGTACGATCGCACTCCTCTCCATCCAGGTCTGGAAGGACGCACCCCCACTGCACCCCAGCACCCGGAGCCTGGCCCGTCCTCCCCCTGAGCCCTGACCGCAGCCCTACTCTGGGCCATGCCTGGGCCCCAGAAGCCTTCTCCCCCAATTTCCTCCTCCTGATCACCCGGCCTTGGTCCGCAGGTGGAGGAGATTCGAGGCTTCATTGACAAGATCGCAGAGAACGTGGAGGAGGTGAAGCGGAAGCACAGTGCCATCCTGGCCTCCCCCAACCCCGACGAGAGTGAGTACATGGGGTGGGGGACAGGTTTCAGGCCCCACAGGCCTCCGGGAGGGACTGCTGCCAGGGAGGCCTCACAGGACCCCAACAGCCTTCATGGCTGGTGGACGTAGGAGTGCCTGGGCAGGCCAGGGTCAGGAGAATTTCAGGAGAAGCCTTAGGAAATGCAGCTGTCCCCAGCCTGGAATTGGAGGGTCAGAACCCAGCATCCCAGGCCGGCCAGACCAGGTCTCCCCGAAGACCTGGGTGATGGGAGAGGCGATCGGCCCCACCCTTCTCAAGTGAACTTTTTTTTTTTTTTTTTTGAGATGGAGTCTTACTCTGTCACCAGACTGGAGTGCAGTGGCATGATCTCAGCTCACTGCAACCTCTGCCTCCTGGGTTCAAGCGATTCCCCTGCCTCAGCCTCCCAAGTAGCTGGGATTACAGGCACACACCACCACACCGGGCTAATTTTTGTATTTTAGTAGAGATGGGGTTTCCCCATGTTGGCCAAGACGGTCTTGATCTCCTGACCTCATGATCCGCCTGCTTCGGCCTCCCAAAGTGCTGGGATTACAGGCATGAGCCACTGCACCCAGCCGAACTGGCTTTTTTCTAAGGCAACTGGGCTGGCTGCAGCCCTCGGCTTTTGGGAGCAAGGGAAGGAAGGAGGGAAGGAGGGAGCTGTCTGATCAATAGGAAGGCCTCTCAGTCCAGCCCTGCCCCGCCCCTCGCCTCCCAGGGGAGCAGATGGCAGCTCTGAGGCGTCAGCGCTGTGGGAGGGCAAGCTGGCCAAGCAGGCAGAGCTTCCGGAAGGAGCTGGCAGCCCTGGCACCTGGCCACGTGGCACCCCGGGGCGGGCATTCTCAGGGCTCTAGGAAGTCACCCCTCTCCCTCCGCACTGGGAGCCTGTGTGTCAGGCTTGCACTCCGTCCCCAGACAGGTTCCCCCAACCCGGTCCTCACGTTCCTGTTGAGATGTTGGTTACTACACTGAGAGGTGCCAGGCTGATGGCATAGGTGCCCTCCCCTGGAGGGGGGCTCACCCTGAGTCCCAGGGATGCAGCCGTCAGGTGTTTGAGGGAGGCAGGCCCTGGCCACACAGGTGCCCGAGGTCAGATTTTCTTCTCGCCTCCAGCACGGCCTCCTGGTCTGTGACCCCTCACCCCCAAGCCCACTGGCATCTTCAAGAACCCAGAGTAAATCTTTCCACAGCCCCAAATTGTGCATGAACCCAGGTCAATGCCACACCAACTAAGCCAGTACCCCGCCCTCAGAAGGCAAAATGGGTCAGGTGGGAGCAGGGTGGACTGCCTCAGGAAGGGCAGGAGGGAGAGAGGGACGCCCAGGGCTCACCATGCTGCGCTCCTCGCCCTAGAGATTTGTTGGATGGCGGCATGAGATGGATGTCTGTGCGCCCAGTGGTATCTGGGTCACCGTGTGTCCCTGTGTGGGCTGTTCCTGCTCAGGGTCAGGAGGTGGCTGACTTGTGGGGTGGGCGGAGGGCTCTAAAGAGCAGGGGAGCAGGCCTCTCGCTGTTGGCAGGTGGGGCGGGCATGGGGCAGCAGAGCTGTCTGCTCCACACCTTGGGTCCTGCAGGCCACCTCCCGCACCATCTCCCGCTGCGGTGTCATGCACAGTCATAGGGACCGGTTCTGAGTCACCACCCGTGAGCTGAGCAGTCCCAGGCTCTCGCTAAGGGGAGGGGGCTCATGTTGGGGGTTCTAGGGCACAGGCGGTACAGAGTTAAGGAGAAGTCTCCAGGAAAGATGGCAGTGAGTGGGGGGCTCTCCCGGGCAAGGCGGGCTCTGCCTCCTCTGGGGGCTGCCATCCGGCCTGGGCTATTTTGGGTCTGAGCAAAAGAGGCTGAGACGTCAGAGCAGCTGGTAACCGACTTTTCCTTTGTTCCTACGGATGAGGCGCCCTCCTCCGCGCCTCGGAACCCCCACTTCCCCACTCCACCCCACCGCATTCCACTTGGGAGGTGACCCCATCCGGGGCCTTCCTGATAGCCACTCTCGATACCCCTCCCTGTCCCCTCTAGGACGAACCCCAGCCCCAGAGGCAAGCAGAGGGGCGGGTGGGAAGGTGACAGCCAGAGCTCAGTCCCAGCTTCTCCCGGGGCGGAGTCCTGGGGGTGTCCTGAGACTGGGGTGTTGCCAGGAGCACCCCCAGGGGAGGCAGCTGTCTTGCCCCACTTTTCCAGCCAGCTACTCTCAGGCAGGGGGGCAAGCTGGGCACCCCCATGGCCTCTGCCAGCTTTAGGGAGTTGGTTCTAGTTGGAACAAGGGTCACAAAACACTATGCCACCACCCTCCTCCAATTTCACCAGGGCCCCAGCTACCTGCCACGGCCAGGGCCGACTATGCCCACCTCTTTGGACCTCAGGGCCCACATCAGCGCCCACCCAGGCCATCCACCCCTTGCCCCCTTCCATCCGCCGGGCACTTAGCACCCTGGGAGGCACAGCTTTGTGGGAACAGCAAGGTCTGCCCCACCCAGAGTGTTTGAGCCTGCGACTCAGGGAGTGCGGGATGGTCCCCTGTCAGCCCCCTGGCTGGCTGCCTACCCTCCTGAGCCACCAGGTAACACCAGGTGAGCCCGCACCACCCCCCCCACCTTCAACTCCAGCAACATCAAGTCACTGTTCCCGGTGCCAACTCCAGCATCGCCAGCTGCTCCACAATTATTTCTGCCTTAAATTTAGACCCATCTGTTATCTCCAGGGGGTGGGGGCGCCGGCAAAGGAGGAAGGGAGGCTCCTCCGAAGACAGCACAAGAGGGGGTGAGGTTGCAGCTGGTGCATCCCTGGCCCAGAATTAGGGAGGGGGCAGGCAGAGCCTTAGCCAGGGGAGCAGGGGAGAACTGGGATCTACCCAGAGCCCCCACTGGGGCCCCTGTGCTGGAGGCTGAGTCTGCACATCAGTCCCCGGCGGAGCCTAGGGGGCCACCCCCACCCTTTCTACCTCCCCAGAGACGAAGGAGGAGCTGGAAGAACTCATGTCCGACATAAAGAAGACAGCAAACAAAGTTCGTTCCAAGTTAAAGAGTGAGTCAGGCTTGTCTGGGGGTGGGTGGGGGGCATTCTAGGCCTGCTTCCTCTGGGGAGCCCATGGGGTTTTGCTCACCCTGAGGGGGTGCGCCGGATCTTGCTTTCCTTTCTGAGGGTGGCGTCATGTGCCCATTCACTCAACAGCTACTTGGCAAGGCCCGTTGGTGCCAGGCTCTGAGTTGGGCCAGGGACACACCCGCCCGAGGCTTTGTCGAGGGAGGGCTCCACTCTGGATGGGCACTGCCCCTCACCTCTGCTAAAGAGGGTTAAAGAAGTGGCCAGCACTTCCTGGTCTCATGCAGAAGCCCTGTACGCTGGGTGAACAGACAGGTACACCCCGTGAGTGCCAAGGCCTCGGGGCCACATGCCCTGCAGCAGGGGCCCCCTGGCTCTCCCCGCTGTGGGCACGGCCCCTCGTACACAGCCTCTCTGAGCAGAAAGGGAGCAGTACCCAGGCCAGAGTGGCAGGAGCTGCCAGACCTCACACACACACACGGCTTGGAGTGGGTGTGCATTTACACACGTGCACACACCACACAGCGTCACAGCTGGAAGGGCCTCTGTAGGCCCCTCCTCCATCAGTGCCTGGCACTGACCCCACCAGCCACAGGTCACACACATACCCTAGGAGATGTGGGGAGTCGGATAGATGCCGGGTGTGCGGGTCCGGGGCGGGGGTAAAGGGGGCTGGTTTTGACTCAGCACCCACCTGTGCCCCCAGGCATCGAGCAGTCCATCGAGCAAGAGGAAGGCCTGAACCGCTCCTCTGCTGATCTGAGGATCCGGAAGACACAGGTGCGGTCGGGAGTCTAGGGTGGGCGGGCACCTGAGACTCTGGGTCGGTCCCCGCGGGGCCTGATCCCTGCACCTCCATCTCGGGCCCCCAGCACTCCACGCTGTCCAGAAAGTTTGTGGAGGTCATGTCGGAGTACAACGCCACGCAGTCCGACTACCGCGAGCGCTGCAAGGGCCGTATCCAGAGGCAGCTGGAGATCAGTGAGCTGGGGGCGGGACCTGGAGTGGGCGAGGCGTGGAGGGGTGGGGCCCGAGGCAGCCGCTGAGTTAGGGGCTGGAGGGGCGGAGGCCTGAGGCTGCTGCTGTGTTAAGGGCCGAAGGGGCGGGGCCTGAGGCTGCTGCTGATCTCGGGGCTGGGGGGAGCCCGGACCTGGGACTGGAGGGGGCGGGGCCCGATGCTGCTGCTGAACTCCTCGGAGAGGGCTGGGCTCAGTGTGACCCCACTCGCTTGCAGCCGGTAGGACCACTACCAGTGAGGAGCTGGAGGACATGCTGGAGAGTGGGAACCCCGCCATCTTTGCCTCTGGGGTGAGTGTGGGCCCCACCCCTCCTGCCATGATCCCCTCACCATGTTCCCCACGTTCATGACCCCTAGTGCAGGGTCTGGACAGTATTTGGACACAGATCCCTTGTAAGGCAGGTTTTAAGGAAGGAGGAGTCCCAGAGAGGGGAAAACACCAGGCTGAGGTCACATAAATGTCTGTGGCAAAGGTAGACTGAAGACCCCTGTCTCCTGATGCCTCCCAATTGGACCCACTTCCTTTTGCCGGCCGCCAGGGGCTTCTCCTCTTATCCGTGGGCCTTTTTCCCCTCCTGGAGGACATTTGGCCATCTCTGTGTTCACGTGAAGCTGGGCAGGGGTGCTCCCTGAAGGAGGTGGCACACAGGTGTTAGAGGCAGGCTTGGGGCTGTGAGTTCCAGGAGAGAGCGGGGGAGCAGTCACATTCAGTGGGGGGGTAAGGGACGGGAGAAAGGCGGTTCCAGGCCTCGGTCCACGGGGCAGTCAACTTAGGCTCTGCAAAACGCTGGTGGTAAGGACTGTCACTGAGCACTCGCTCTGTGGCCAGCACAGGTGGAAAGTGTCACTAGCCCCAGGTTACAGGTAGGAGATTGGGTCGCAGAGAAATTACATAACAGCTAGCAGGTGGCAGAGCCAGGTAGCAAGGCGGGCAGGGCTGTGGCTGGGGAGGAAGCCTCGGGTCCCCTTCCGGAGCAGCTCTGCCCACCCCAAACGCCCTCCCCCTCGGCCCTCTGCCCTGCCCCTCAGCAAGCCTCTGGGTCCCAGCCCCCTGCTCCCACCCCCAGATCATCATGGACTCCAGCATCTCGAAGCAGGCACTGAGCGAAATTGAGACGCGGCACAGCGAGATCATCAAGCTGGAGAACAGCATCCGTGAGCTGCACGACATGTTCATGGACATGGCCATGCTTGTGGAGAGCCAGGTGAGCGCCGGGCCCCCCTGCCCTCCACTCCAGCCCACACCAGCACCCAGGGCTGCACTAACCTCACCCTTTCTGCCCGACACGCTGCCCTGCCGGGGAGAGACCAAGTTCTCAGGTAACCAATCACCTGCTGTTGAAACTGCCACCAGGACCCTGCCCACCCGAAGGTCCCTGTCCTCTGCATGGCTCTGCTTGACCTTTAAGGACCCCAGGCCCTGCATGGCCCCACCCCCTACACCCCGCCAGCTATCATTCCCCTACTGTTTCCTCATGGGGCCACTGTGGGCCATGCATTTCCCCAGTGACCAGGACAGCTGAGGGACCTGCTTCCTGGAGTGAATGGCTTTTGGGCAAAAGGGCTGCCAAAGAACAAATGGAAGGTTCTTCAGTGGGGCTCAAACTTGAATGAGTCACCTGGAGGACTTACAAGTTTCCAGGTCCCTGTCCCAGAGTCTGGCAGGTGAGGTGAAGGCCCGGGAAGATGCCTGTCTGACAAGCTCAAGGGTGGTGCTGCAGCCACTATGGTTCCAAAGTTACACTTGGAGTAACACTGTGACCACGATGGGGCGGCTGCCTTTGTTGGAGTGAGTGGTCAAGGAAGGCCTCTCAGGAAGGGGCATTTGAACTGATGCCAGAAAACGGTGAAAAGGAGCCAGCTGTGAAGACTTCACAGGGGAAGATGAAGAGCTGGCCCCAGCAACACTAAGGTCCCAAGCCCAGCAAGACCCAGACTTATTTCAGAACAGGAAAAGGAGGTCCATGGAGCTGGGGCACAAGGAGTGGTCGGAACCGAGATGAAGCTGGAGATGAGATGGACGGGGCCTTGGCAGGCAGTGTGCTGAGGAATTTGCAGTCTCTTCCAGATTGGAGGGGGTTTGGGTTGTTTGTTTTTTGTTTTAGCAAAAGATGGGATCTTGCTGTGTTGCCCAGGCTGGTCTCGGAACTCCTGGGCTCAAGTGATCCTCCCACCTCAGCCTCCCAAAGTGCTGGGATCATAGATGTGAGCCACAGCACCCAGCCAGGTTGGAATGTTTTAAGTATGGGAGTGATGTGACCTTGGTTAGGAAGTAGGGAGGCTGTCAGGAGGCTGCTGCTGCCGCCATCTGGTGAGAAACAGACCACAGTGACGTGGACGCCAGGGAAGGCAACGGATGGACTTGGAGAGGGAGACATGCCCTAGGAGTCTTGTGGGGCAGTGTCATGGTCAGACTGGCCTCTGGGGTATCATGGGACCAGATCACAGGGCTCAAGAGGGCTGTGGGGCTGGGCAGGGTTTTTTTGTTTTTTGTTTTGTTTTGTTTTGTTGTTTTTGTTTGAGACGGAGTCTCACTCTGTCGCCAGGCTAGAGTGCACTGGATTTCGGCTCACTGCAACCTCTGCCTCCCGGGTTCAACTGATTCTCCTGCCTCAGCCTCCCGAGTAGCTGAGACTACAGACGCGTACCACCATGCCCAGCTAATTTTTGTATTTTTAGTAGAGACAGGGTTTCACCATGTTGGCCAGGATGGTCTCGAACTACTGACCTCGAGTTCTTAAAGACTGAAGACCCCAGACAGCAGACAGAGCTGGATGGAGCCATCATGCCTGAGGATGTGGGTGTGGGGAGGCTCACCCGTGGCCACCTCAGGAGCTATGGCCAGGGCAGGCCCAGACTCTAGCACACCCACTCCTGCTCCCACCTTCCTCTGCCTGACACTGCCACCTCTCTGACAGTGTTCTCTGCATGGTCCCCAACCCTCAGCTGAGACTGCATGGCCAGCTCCACCCCCAGGATTGCTGCTCTGCGGGGAGACGTGGGAGCTGCCTTGGGGAGCCTGCCTGGCCCTCTAACAGCCCGCCTAGGGTACCTGGGCCAGATGAGAAGCTGTACCCCATCCTCCTCATGCCCCCTTTTTCTCTCTGGCCTCAGGGTGCTTTCCTGAAGTCCTGCCCCGAGCCCCAACCCAACCCTGAGGAGGGGGCCCTCTGGAGCTCGGGTGCCCCCGGCCCCACAGGGGGAGATGATTGACAGGATCGAGTACAACGTGGAACACGCGGTAGACTACGTAGAGAGGGCCGTGTCTGACACCAAGAAAGCTGTCAAGTACCAGAGCAAGGCGCGCCGGGTCAGTAGCCCAGCCCTGCCCAAGCCCATGCCCCAGCACCCATTAGGGACCCCCAAACATCCCACATCCCTCCCCATCCCACCTCTCTCCCTGCTCTCGGGAGCTCCCCGTGACCACCCCCTCCCAGGCCATCACTTTCCCCTGCTTGGATCCCCGGCGACTGTCCAGCCCTCAGCCCTCAGTCTTCGCCATAGTCCCACCCCACCTGCCACCACCAGTCTGAGGCCTCTCCTGCCCGCTCCCCACGCAGAAGAAAATCATGATCATCATCTGCTGTGTGATCCTGGGCATCGTCATCGCCTCCACTGTCGGGGGCATCTTCGCCTAGAAGCCACCCAAACTGCCACTCCACTCCGGGTGGGCCACTCTGAGGAGGCCCTGGCTGCTGCTACTTGGCTGGGCTGCCCTCCAACCCCCGCCTCTGGCTCAGAGCACCCTCCCTCCTGGCCCCCATGCTCCCTTCTCTGCCATGGGCCCTCCGTCCCCGCCCCGTGTCGTGTGCATGATCTCTGTGTGCGTCTGTATGGAAGAGGCAGAGGGAGGCAGCCAGCGGGGCGGGACGCAGTGTGCACAGTGAGGGGCAGACCCAGGCAGGGCCGCCAGGGTGACACAGGCCATCCTTCCTTGCCTTCAGTAACTCGGTGGGCCTGGGTTCTGCTCTTCCCTGGGGACCCTGACCTTGCCTCCAACTGACCTGCCCTGTCCTCTGGCCTCTCCAGCTGTCCCCACAAGCAGAGCCCTGAGGGGTGGGGACCAGCTGGCCACATGGTGCTGCTTTTCAGGTTAGGGGAGAGGTGTGCCCTGAGGGACAGCCCAGCTCTGAGCCTCAATCGCTGATCACTGCCAGGGAGACTCAGGCTGCCATGGCTCCAGGCTCCCTCCCCTGCCTAGGGGCAAAGTCCATCGGGTCCTGGGCCTCAGCTTCCCTTCCCACATTCCTCCAGCCCCAGGAGCAACCCCTTGGGCTGGGCCTGACCCCAGGTGTCCCTCTGGAAGGGGCTGGTTGGTGCCCCATCTCCAGCCACCCCAGCAGCCAGGGAGGCAGAGCAGGCTGCTGTCAGGCCCTCGAGCCAGCGTTGCATGTTTGGGATGGTGGCCCCTGCTGTCTTGCGCTCTGGGAAGTCAGATGTCATTTCAGGCCTGCAGTCTCATCCTGCCCTTGCCATTCCCCATCGATGTGCCACGTGGGTGTCAGGTGTCCCGGATGCAGTATTCGGCAGCCAGCCAGGGAGGGCTACCTCGTCCTCCTCACCACCTTGGGGCTTCTCATGGGAAATGTGCCCCCGCCCCAGCACCCCCTCCCTCGTGGACAGGCAGGGAGATGCATGCGAGTGCATGCAGCAGGGGATGGGGCCGTGTCCGTGTGCCCCACCCTCCCTCGGCTTTACTCCTGCCCAGTGACTGTGACCGTCCGTGTTGCCTTCTTGAACAGCGATTTCCCCCAACCCCTTCACCAAAGGTCTTGGTACAACCAGCTGCCCATTTTGTGAAATTTTTATGTAGAATAAACATTTGTATCTGTACCAGGCCTCTGTTCTAGGTTTCTTCCCCAGGTCTCCTGGGGGAAAACCTTAGGAGGGTCCTCACTGTTGCCCAAGCTGGCCTGTGACTCACCTCAGCCTCCCATGGAGCTGGGACCACAGGTTATGCCTGGCCTGGCTGCCCTAGACTTCTTGCCATCTGCAGTGTCACAGTCTTAGAACTTGAGGATGAATGGATGTGGCACTAAGAGGAAGGGCTCAGAGGCGAGGATCCCAACTCAGCCTCAACCCCACCCTGGACCTTGAATTTCCTCAGACCTGTCTACCGCCATACAGTGGAGAACATCCAGGCCTTACTCCCTGATAACAGGCCCAGAGGCCACACTCGAGGCCTCAAATCTGACACCTGCAGGAGACCCCACTGCAGGGCTTGGATCCTCAGGCCCCAAGCCTCACCCCTCTCCCAGACACCCGGCCCCTCGGGCCCCTGCACCAATTGCCTAATGTCTTAAGCTGCTGAACACCTGATCCAGCTCTGTAGTGCAATGCCCAAGATCTTGCCTCTCCCCACATGCACACGGCTCAGGCAAACCATTCCACCTCCTCTCCTATCACAGCCTGCCGGGCAGCCCCACACCGCCCCAGAGCAGGACCCGCCCTTTTCCACCACCAGTGACGGCCGAGAGATCAGCCCAAGACATCTGAGCGCTGGGCTGGTCGGCAGCTGACCATGCAGCAGCTCAGTGCCACAGTTCAGGCCGGGGCCACTGGACTGGCAAGGCCTTCACAGGAAGGGAAGCCAGAGATTGGCCAGCGGGCACCACAGACACATTTCATCCGGGCCCTCTTCCCAACTTCGCTTGCTGTGATTATGGTATAGTTATGTATGAGCCCCAAATTAAAGGACTCTGTTCCTTGCAAATGGAAAGAATGCTTTCATGCACGTGAAGTTTTTTTAACCTGATTACTGCCTGGGGAGTCAAGCAGTAGCCCACCAGGAGGAACCGGAGTTTGGTGAGAATCACAGAGCTGGGAGATGCCAGAGCTCCACAAAAGGAATTTTTATTTCTTGCTTTTAAACAAAGTAAGATGCTTCCAGAGCTTTTTTTTTCCCCCCCTTAGAAACGAAGTCTCATTATGTTGCCCAGGCAGGTCTTAAACTCCTGGCCTCAAATGATCCTCCTGCCTCAGCCTCCCAAGGTGCTGGGATTACAGGTGTGAGCCACCACACCCGGCCCAGAGTACTTTTTTTTACTGCAGAAAACATTTTTAGAACTTGAGAACTTTTCTAAAATACTACTTTGTCAGCTGAACAATATAGAAAAGTACAGAGGCAAGTGCCTGTCCAGAACCGTGTGGTGACTTAGAAGCGGGGCTTGCGCTTGCGGCCGGTGTACTGGGTGTCAGGTCTGACTTCCCTGTGCAAAAAAGGAATAGGACAGTCTCAGAAAAAAAAGATCAAAGCAGCCCTGGACCCTTCAAATGCAGGAGAGCTCTTAGTGGCAATAGGCACCCCACCCACCCACCCGCCAGCTGCCAGGCTGGCACTCACCTGCCCTGGCGCCTATGCCGCTCCTTCTTCTCCAGCACCCATGCCCGGCTCTTCCTCACCATTCCCCGCCGCGACATCCTGAATGGGACCCTGTGGTGGAGACAGCGATGAGCTGGTGGATGGCTGATGGATGGGGCTGCCCAGCTGGCCCCCACTTGAATCCATGGCAAGCTTACCTCTGAGTCTGGTGGCCTCAGATGCCCCTTCCCTCAAATGTTCCACCTTCCCTACAACACAAGTCCCCACTCTGGACACCCTCCTTCCCAATAACATCCACCCAGGCCACAGAGGTTGTTGGGTGGGGAGAGGAGAGGGCTGGGCCAGGCATGGAGATCTCAATGCCAGCAAGCAGTCTGTTCCCTCTTTGGGAAGCAGCTAAGCAGCAGTAAGCAGGCCGCTTTCTACCAATGCAGTGACACATCATCACCTGAACTTCAAGAGCACAGTGGACAGTTCACGGCAGGAGCTTAGGGTCCACAGCTCGGGGGCAGGAAGACAGGGATGGAAAGGAGGGGCTGAAAAGGAAGGACTGAGGGGTGTGAAGGAAGAAGGAAAGAGGGCTGGGGTAACCCCAAACACCCCTGTGACCATCCGTAGAAACTAGAGACAGGGCAAGCCAAGGAGCTGCCATTCGGGTGCCTGAGCCTGATGGGCCAGCACAAAGCAGGAGCAGTTGCAGAGCAGGACTGGGACACAGGAGTCATCATCTCAAGGTTCTACAAGGAGTACAAAGCAAGGGCTGAGTGGCGAAGACGGGCCAACAGGTGGGCCATGGGAGAAGCAGCGAGGGGGGAAGTCATCAAGGGAGCTAAAGGGAGGAGGTGAAGACAGAGAGTGCCCCAAAACACAGGTCCCAAGAGAAGTGGGGGCCCAGCCCTGCAGGAGGCACATGACAGGCATGGGAGGGAGGAGGCCAGGAGGAAGGAAGGAACAGGCCAAAAAAAGCCTGGAGACTGATTAGGTAAAAGCTTAAAAGACTTCTTAATTCACCTATTTATTTAAAATAAACAAGTGTCCTGAATGTGGTTAGACGGAGGTGACAGTAACAGAGGACCTTCCCTGCTCTCTACCTCATCTGAGGAACTGAAAGTGTGAGCCTACAGAACGAGGGATGGCAAGGTATGTGCTGGGCACCCTGAACACACTGCCAAGATGGGTGGCACTACCCCCACTTTTCAGATAGCTGAGGAATGGAGGCTCACGTCATTCAGCTTACCCATGTTTACTTTTAGGACATGTCGTCTGAAGACACCAGTGTGAGGACAAAAGGGATCCTAAGATGCATGGAGTAGATGAGGCAATGTGTACCTCCCCTGTGAGGGAGGAGATGCGAGTGCACCCTGGGAGCACAAGACGGACACCTGAGAGAAGAGGTCATCCAGAAGGCCCCAGCTGCCCACGGGGAATGAACTAGGGAAGCTAAGGGAAATGAGCAAAGACCAAGGGGGTCAGGCAGCATAAACCTATGGTGGACGCGAGGAACGTGCCTGACTGCGCCCAGCTGTGGGCCTTTCCCAACACACGCATTTGGGGCTCATTTTTCCTCTTAAATGTCTTAAAGGTCTTAAGACCTTTCCCTCATGTCAACTGGAACTCAGAAATAACCTCCCTCTTCACTACCTTATCATCAACTATTCATTCAGAAAAATACTGAGCACTTTTTACTAACAAGACACTATTTTCAACGTCAGGGATACAATACCAGTCCTCAGCAAGTTTTCATTCTAGCTGGAGATACAAATAATAACCAAGTCAACTGGTATGTATGACTCAGAGCAGCGAAGGGTGTTAAGGAAAATCAACCTGAGTGGGGAGCGGAACTGCAAGGAAGACACTGAAAGACTAATGTCAAGATACAACTTACATTTTAGAAAAAGAGAAAAAGACCAGTCTTGCTGCTATGCAGAAAATAATCTACAAGAAGCAAAGACTGGAAAGGCAGGGAGACAAGGTAGACAGCTGTTTCAGCAATCCAGGCTAGGGGTAGTGCTGGATTAGGCTCTGCTGGATTAGACTCATTGGAAGCAGGGAGGGCCAGCATGGGGGTACACACTGAGGGGCGGACAGCAGGGCTCAATGACAGGCTGACGGGATGTGAAATGTAGGGAAAGACAGGAATGATCAAGAATGGTCAAGAATGGAGGATGGGCCGGGCGCGGTGCCTCAAGCCTGTAATCCCAGCACTTTGGAAGGCCAAGGCAGGCAAATCACGAGGTCAGGAGTTCAAGACCAGCCTGGCCAACATGGCAAAACCCCTCTCTACCAAAAATACAAAAAATTAGCTGGGCGTAATGGTGGGCGCCTGCAATCCCAGCTACTTGGGAGGCTGAGGCAGGAGAATTGCTTGAACCTGGGAGGCGGAGGTTGCAGTGAGTTGAGATCAAGCCACAGCACTCCAGCCCGGATGACAGAGTGAGACTTCATGTCAAAAAAAAAAAAAGGAGGATGGCCAGGCATGGTGGCTCACATGCTCACATCAGTCATACCAGAACTTTGGGAGGCTGAGACAGGGGGCTCGCTGGAGGCCAGAAGTTCAAGACTAGCCTGAAAAACATGGCAAGACCCCATCTCTACCAAAAACTTTAAAAATTAACCAGGCATGGTGGCATGCACTTATAGTCTCAGCTACCTGGGAGGTGGAGGCAGGAGGATCATTTGAGCCCAGGAGTTTGAGGCTGCAGTGAGCTAAGATTCCACCACTGCACCCTAGCCTGGGTAAGAGAGCAAGACCCTGTCTCAAAAAAACGAAAAAAAAAAAAAAAAAAAAAAAAAAAAAGAACACTTAGGGGATGAAAACCAAGAGCTGTTCTGTTTGAGATACCCGTGTAAAGTCCAGGTGTGGACACTGAGGAGGCACTGGGAAACCCCAGGTGGCAGAGAATGAAGATACACATTTAGGAGTCAGGAACTTCTGGCTGGCATTTACACACCACAGATAGAGAAGGGATCCAATCCAGGCTGGGCCCAGGACTCGAGGAGGAAGCAGCAGTGGACTGAGGAGCAGCCAGGAAGGCTGAGGAAACCACGACGGTGGGTGGAAGGCCAAGTGAAGGAAGTGTCAAGGAGGAAGCGCGCTGCTGCCTCCGACCCTACTGAGCAGGCAGGACAAGAAAAAAGGTCGGAAGTGACCAGACGTGGCTTGACGGAAACTGGTGGTGGCCTGGACAAGAACGATTTTTGGTAAGACATAACTGTCAGCCTGAGAAGTGGAATGAGAGAATGGCAGGAGGGAAGAAGAAAGAGGCAGGTGAGTCCTGCTATGAAGGCAAGCACATCAATGGGGTGGTTAGCAGTTGTTACGGGGTTAATTAAGGCATGAACTTTTCTAGAAAAGGACAACTTGTGCAGCATGCCTGTGTGCCGACCGGAGTCACCCAGGAGAGTCAAGATGAGCATGCAGGAGGGAAGGGGGAGCCACGGCACCCAAGGGAGAGGGTCCTGGATGCAGGTGGAGGGCAGCATCAGGAAGGAAGGAGACAGCCTACCAGGTGTGGCAAGAGGAAGGGGTACGTGTTGGCTCACAAAGGGAGCTCCAAGCTGCATGGCTGCCTGCAGACATCCAGGACCCCAAACTCCTAGCCCCAAACAGGCACAGTCCAAACGGGGCCTGATGTTTCTACCACCACCTTGGTGTCCCTGCTGCATGTGACCTGAGAGGCTTGGGTGAGGGTGGAGAGAAGTCCATGTCTAACAAATATGGCAGCCCCTGCTACAGCTGGGATAGGGTTCAGCAGTTGCTTTACCTCTCATTGGTGAACACAGACTCTCTGGGTTCATCTTCATCCTGATTTTCACTCAGCCCCTGCAGGAACCAAAGTGCACTTAGGTCACCTTGAAGAGTTCTCAACCCATCTGCCCCACTCCAGAAGCCCGGGCACCCAGGCCGGAGCCCTTCCAACAGGGACAAGGTCCAGTCCCACGAGAAGGGACCGACATGCCTTTCTGGGACCTGAAGAGCAGAGGTCTCTGCCTCCGGATTCCAGAGGACGTGAGCACTCCAGGCTCTGCACTCTGGGGCTGGGCCCTGCTTCCCCATCAGTGTTCTCCCAGCAGGCTCTACAGGCTGAGCCCCACTGCCTGGAAGTCAAGACACAGGCCTGCTGGCAAACCCAGTGTCCCTCACCTCTGGTATAAAGGTCGAAGGCCCAGAAAACAAGCAGAGGTAGAATCTGAAAGGAGAAAGTGCAACGTGAGGACTGGGTGGAGAAACCCCATAGGGAGACAAGTTCTCGCCACCCCGTCTCCCCACCCCGCCTGCCTGGACCCTGGTGACCCACACCCCAGCACTCCTCTGCACCACTGAGTGGCCTGAAAGGGCTATGCCACTACCCTCCCTCCTGCAGCCCAGGCAGCACACCAGCCCCCAGTGCTCACTTCTTTGCTTTGGCACTGTTAGGGTAGTCCACCACCATGCCACCGGAGAAGCCCGCCTTTGTGGCCTGGGTTGTGATCAGCTCCAACTGAAGAAAGAAAGGCAGTGGGTCAGGCAGCGGAGGTGAGAGGAGCAGACAGCTTTATCTCCCTCCCCTCCTTCAGAAACCAGTCTGCCCCAGGACGAATCCTGCCTGGGAGAACTTAAGGTCGCTGTAAGCCACGTAGAGAAAAGTGCAGGCATGGCCCACACCTTGCTCAGGAGAATTACAGAACAAAGCAACTCCTCTCATTCTCACTTTCCAGCGCAGGGACCCAGCTCTCCACTCAAGTTTAGGAAGGAGATGGCCACAACTGGAAGCCAGACTCATTCATGTTATTAGTCAGGGACAGCTCTTCACTTATCTTTCAACATCTACATCCTACTCCGCCATTCCTTAATTATACATCACACAACAGACAACTATCGGTGCCCTCTCCCCCTTCCTAAATGGCATTCACTTATTTGGTTATGGAAATCAGTCGTATCACCTTATCTATAATACCATGTCATCTGCCAAGAGAAGGCATCCCACCCCACCTCCGCAAATGCCACCCCCTTAGGATATCAGGTCATCAAATGTGCCATCAGGGGCCACACTAGGGTGCGTGTTTTCTCCTTTTCCCGCCAATCTGCATAAAGTTCTTTGTCGCTTCCCCAGGACAGCTTACCTGTTGAGTTCCCCCTCTCCCCTGCACACCCAGTAGCCAAGGGACTCACCTGCTCTGAGTTCTCAGGGTATAGCTGCAGGACAGCTCGGGATCCCCGGACCTGAAAGAAACAGGAACATCACTGTCTTACAAATGACCGCATCAGCTTAGGGCCTGGACACCCTCCCTTCCTTCATTCACCGAGTATTTCCTGAGTTTCCATTATGGATAAGGCACTGCTGTTAGGGCTGGGGATAGTCATGAACAAAAGAGATCACCCTGAACTTTGGAGCTCACATTTTAATAGGGGAGGCAACTCATTCACAGTAGCAATTTTTTCTTTGTTCCAAAAAGAGGAATTGGACAAAGTGACAAGAGTTTCCTTTCAGTTCAGTTTACTTTCGGTTCCAAAAAGGTCTATTTCAGATGGACACTTGAGCAGAGATTTGAATGGAGTGAGGAGCTGGCTGTTTAAAGGTAGAGGGGAAGAGCCTTCCAGCAGGGAGAAGAGGAAACATAAAGGCCCTTGGAACTACAATATTAACCCAGTACGCCAGGAGGAAAACTCATGTGACACACAAGACCAGCGGCCAGATTGGCAGGAGCAGTCCACCCCAGAAAAGACCAGTGGCCAGATCGGCAGGAGGAGTCCACCCCAGGAAAGACCAGCGGCCAGATCGGCAGGAGGAGTCCACCCCAGAAAAGACCAGTGGCCAGATCCGCAGGAGAAGTCCACCCCAGGAAAGACCAGCGGCCAGATCGGCAGGGGCAGTCCACCCCAGGAAAACTAAGGGTGGGCTGGACCAGGCTAAGGAGGCAAAAACCACTCAGATCCTTCAAAACGGACTCATTTTTAAGCTGGCACAGTGGCTTACACCTATAATTCCATCACTTTGGGAGGCTGATGCAGGAGGATTGCTTGAAGCCAGGAGTTTAACACCAGCCTGGGCAACATACCTAGACACCATCTCTAAAAAAAAAAAGAAACTAAAAAATTAGCCTGGCATGGTAGTGTGTGCCTGTAGCCCAAGCTACTTGAGAAGCTGAGACCAAGATTTTGAGGGCGCAGTGGATCACACCATTGCACTCCATCCCAGGCAACAGAGCAAAAATCTGTCTCAAAAAACAAGTAAGATTTAAAAAGAACTCATTTTTAGGACTTAAAATCTCAGACTATCATTTAATCCTAGTGAACAACTGAAATTAACATCATAAGTTAAAAAGGCAAGATAAAGCTAATATCGGCTCTCTCTGCGGTAAATAACTATCCTGTTCCCCATCCGAGGAAAAGGATCAGCATTAGGTGGAGGGAGAAGTGAGGAGTCAGAAGCATGTGGGCACTTTGGAAGGTACCCCTCTGGATGGTCTCAACACGACATCTCTTGTCCTCACTCTGCTCAGTCCATGCCCTCAAACCAACTTCTGATCCCCAAACCAACTTCTGACTACAACTCAGAGTAATAGACATAGGAATACCAATCAACAGAAGTAGGCCCTATTACAAGTTAATAAATTGGTCTCCGATTTTGCCATCAGTGACTTCTGGGTTTGATTAGCGTGTATCAGTCCACTGAGCTTGAACTTCGTTAGGCTGAGAACCTGGACAGAAGCAACCACAGTAAGGTCCTGCTACCCCATGCGGTCCCATATGAGTAGCGCTCCCATCATGGGACACCTCAATTTCCTCACTCTACCTGCAGGGCTACGGAGGGACAGGCAGCTAACCCAGATGGGGAGAAGACTTTATACTCACGAGAACAGAAAAAAGAGAAGCAAAAAAGCAGTACAGGCGCTTGGCAGGGTTTTCAGACTTCTTGTTAGCATTACACAGCCACTGCACAGCAGAAATGCTAAAAAGGAACGGACCTAGTCAGGCAAGGGAGCAATCCGCATTGCTCCCCCAACCGCTTCAAGCTTCTCGACATCATTCGTCTTGTTGGATCTCCAAGAGAAACCCCTCCTCCCACAGCTTCCCTTCTTAGAAAGTGCAGGTTCAGGCCACGTACAGTGGCTCACGCCCTGTAATCCCAGCATTTTCTGAGGCCAAGACAAAATTGCCTGAGGCCAGGAGTTCAAAACCAACCTGGACAACATAGCAAGACCCCATCTCTACTCAAAAGTATTTTAAAGTTTAAAAATTTAAAGACAAAGAAAAAAGTGCAGGGCCACTGCAGGTCATGATTCTACAACACTAGAAAAATAGAACATACAGAAGGACAGCATTCACGTCCCTCAGTCAGTCCCAGAAACCTTTCCTCAACCTTGTTTCCATCTGCATCCCGAGTTGAAAATTTCTCCGTGTCAAGACTGTCTGCCCACACACCCCTCCTTGTTCCCTTCCTCCAATTCAAGGAAACAGGCTTTAGACTATTCACACATACACAGCCACCCCATCACCCTTCCTCTTAAATCACTCCCTTCCACTCTACCTATTAAGTGTTTTCACAACCCCCAGATTTAAAACCTCAAGCAACCGAGCACGGTGGCTCACACCTGTAATCCCAGTATTTTGGGAGACTGAGGCAGGTGGATCACCTGAAGTCAGGAGTTTGAGGCCAGCCAGACCAATACGGTGAAACCCCGTTGCTACTAAAAATACAAAAATTAGCTCGGTGTGGTGGCATGTGCCTGTAATCCCAGCTACTCAGGAGGCTGACGCAGAAGAATCACTTGAACCCAGGAGGCGGAGTTTGCAATAAGATGAGATTGCACCACTGCACTCCAGCCTGGGCAACAGAGCAAGCCTCCATCTCAAAAAATAAACTAAAAAAACCCTCAAGCAGTCACTATGTCTTCCTTCCTGCCCTTCCCCTCCCTCTCTGCTGTACACACACATGCAGAGCCCTACCTCCACTCCCACAGTCGCTCCCAACTTTCACGTCCCCCCACCAATGCTCAGCGCTACCAGCTCAAATGCTTCCACCTAACTCCCTCTCCTCTTCCATCTGAAAATCACCTTCCTTAAACACACATCTGATCCCGTCACCTGCCAACTCCCTATCATCTATTCCATCAAGCCCAAACTTCTTAGGACACACTTAAGTGCCTTCTAGGAACCAACCACACACAACGCCATCTTCTGTGGAATCTCTCATTCATCACTCTCATCTCAGGCCCCTTTCCCACTAGTGTCAGTGCCTCTGCCCACTGTTCCCTCACTCAGAAACCCTCTCCTTGACTATCCAAATTCCTCCCAGCCTTCAAGGCGCAGCCCCTCCACCCAAGGCTTTCCTGTGCTGTGGCAGCCCCACGACTCTCTAGAGCACACACCACTCATGGCCTTATATTCAGTTGCCTGGTCCAAGTCCTAAAGCACCTAATAAACTGTGGAAAGTCTTAAACGCAGAGACTGTTTCATTTCCCCGTACTCCACAGCAATGTGTATGTCTTACATGTAGCAAATGTTTACAAAAGAAAGTCTGGGCCATGTGCGGTGGCTCACACCTGTAATCCCAGCACTCTGGGAGGCTGAGGAGGGCGGATCACGAGTCAGGAGTTCAGTATCAGCCTGGCCAACATGGTGAAACCCCGTCTCCACGAAAATACAAAATCAGCCGAGCATAGTGGTGAGCGCCTGTAATCCCAGCTACTTGGGAGGCTGAGGCAGGAGAACTGCTTGAACCCGGGAGGTGGAGGTTGCAGTGAGCTGAGATCGTGCCATTGCACTCCAGCCTGGGCAATAGAGACTCCATCTCCAAAAAAAAAAAGTATGCTATACCACCTCACCTCTCCCCCAAAACAAACAAAACTGACCACCCCCCCTTCCAAAACATACAGACCATACTGCTGGCCTTCAGCTTTTCAGCTTAAAACACCTCACCTGACCATTACCAAAAAGCATCTGCTACCCTTGAAATTATTCCCCAACCCCTCTGGGTCTTGTTCCAAGATGTAAAAGGAAAATCCTCCAATCCAAATTTTTACCTCTCACCTGGCTCCCCACTTCACATCCCCACCACTCAACCTAGGGTAACCAAAGGAGGTCTCCCCTGCAAGTAATGATTTGTAACTTCCTCCCCTATTTTCTTACCTTCACTCTCACACCGCACCAAAAACTAAACAGAACTGATCGCAGCAGCCTAAGGAAAACTTAATCAATTTTAACGCTCTAAGATCTGTTATCAAAGTGCTATGGGGATGTTTAATCTGACCCTGATTACAGAGAAAGGGCTCTGGAGCGCTGAAGAGATTAGAGCAGGCCCCGCCGCTCTCCACCAGAGTTATTTGTTGGCAAATAAAGATGGCTGTTGGGGCCCACAAGATGTCTGCTAAATGGCCACTTGAGGCTAAAAGACCACCTCCCCTCCCCCACCAGACACACAAAGCCAACACAGAATCCGTACCAGTGGTGCCTGATCCCGGCAATGCAAAATAATCACAATAGTAGACAAGTTTTACTTTTGAGATGAAGTCTTGCTCTGTCGCCCAGGCTGGAAGTGCAGTGGCGTGGTCTTGACTCACTGCAACCTCTGCCTCCCAGGTTCAAGCAATTCTCCTGCCTCAGCCTCCTGAGTAGCTAGCTGGGACTACAGGTGCCCACCACCGTGCCTGGCTTTTTAGTAGAGACTGGGTTTCACTGTGTTGGCCAGACTGAAAAGTTTTAGAATCCAAAAAAATACACTCTTAGGCCTTGTTCTAACCTTGTAAATCTGAAAATCCCATGGGATGTGTATTTGTAAATATCTGCATGACTGCTGCACAGTCAGGTTTGGGAAGCACTGGCCTACAGGACTAAAAGCAGGAAGTGGCCGGGGTGGCTCACACCTGTAATTTCCAGCATTTTGGGAGGCCCAGGTGGGTGGATCACCTGGGCAACATGGCAAAAATCCATCTCTACAACAAATACAAAAAAAAAGTAAGCTGATTGCGGTGGCTCACACCTGTAATCCCAGCACTTTGAGAGGCCGAGGCGGGTGAATCACGATGTCAGGAGATTGAAACCATCCCAGCCAACATGGTGAAACCCTGTCTCCACTAAAAATACGAAAATTAGCTGGGTGTGGTGGCACGCTCCTGTAATCCCAGCTACTTGGGAGGCTGAGACAGGAGAATCCCTTGAGCCTGGGAGGCAGAGGTTGCAGTGAGCCCAGATCGCACCACTGCACTCCAGCCTGGTGACAGAGCAAGACTCTGCCTCAATAGAAAAAAAAAAAAATTAGCTAGGTATGGTGGCATGGGCCTATAGTCCCAGCTACTCAGGGGCAGATCACCTGAACCCAGGAGGTGGAGGCTGCAGTATGAGCCATAATCACAGACACTGCACTAGAGCCTAAGTAACAGAGTGAGACCCTGTCTCTAAATAAATAAAAGCAGGAAGTGAAGACCCTCACCTGATGCAACCATCAAATGTGCCCGGCTTGAATGGGATGCCCTGGCCCATATCCCCCAGCAGTAGGTCTCCCTCTATCTCTCGGTCCACAGCCTCATCTACGTTAGAGAAAAGGCAGTCAGAGAAAGAGACAATATCTGTGGCTTCTCCACACCCATCAGGGTAATCTACCCTGGTGCCAAACAGGACATACTTACCCAGCATGGCAGGGCTGATATCCAGGCCCACCCAATAGTGCCCTTCATCTGAGAGATAACTTCCACTCAGCCCAGTGCCACAGCTGGAAGACACGATCATAGACTCAGGATCAGTTTGCAAAGGTACTTCACCACCTTAGACAATCTGAACCAGGCCCCAGAATCTCACCCAATATCCAGCAGGTAACAGGGCTTATTCTCTGGCAGATAAAGAAGCTCCAATGCTCGCCCAGCCATCCTGGTCTGGATATCAATCATCCGTGAGCTGGGAAGGCAGAAACACAAGTGGACATGGTAAAGGAGTTCTGGGTGAATACCTCCCCGAGACCAAAAAAAAAAAAGCCAAGTTAAAAAAAAAAAAAAAGGATCCATCATCCCAAGGTACTCCTTTCTGACCCCTTCTAAATTGGGATCAACAAATTCAACTATTTAAAAGTGACCCCAAAATTCCATGTAATTCAGGACCATGTTATTTGGTGGTAAATTATCATTGTACCAGCTGCCAAGCAGATGTGTAAATGGCAAATCACTTTCCTAATAATAAACAACCATTGGGATCTGCAACTCTATTAGGCTGGGCTGCTCTAGCATTTGTTGAAAACATTTTCTGCAAGAATTATTCTCCATAGTTTCTCTCATCTAGAAGGATCAATAATGCACAAAAACCTACAGAAGCACAGTCTGTGAGAAACACAACACGAGCCATGTGTGGCCTCCCAACAGCCAGTCAAAAAGAAACTTAAACAGAAAGAAACTGGAGTCATATTTTTAACCCCATATATTTGATAACGTATTTTCTTTAACCCAGTATGTTCAAAGTACCACTTCAACATATAATCGACATAAAAAGTCAGCAGTAAGGACCGGGCCTGGTGGCTCACGCCTATAATCCCGGTACTTTGGCAGGTCAGGGCGGACGGATCCCGTGAGCAACTTACCAGATCCTTGGGCACCAGGGCCAAAACCCCCTCTACACAAAAAAAATTACACAAACTTGCCGGGCGTGAAGTGGCGCGCCTGTAGTTCCCAACTACCCGGGAGGCGAGGTTGCAGCCACTGCAGCACTTCAGCCTGGGCGACAGAATGAGACTCTGTCGCACACTCTCACAAAAAGATCAAGCTATTTCAGCCGGCGTGGTGGTGAGTACCTCTAGTTCCGGCTACTGGGGAGGATGGCTTGAGGCTGCAGTCGGCAGGGATCATGCCATGGTACTCCTGCCTGGGCAACAGACAGACCCTGTACCTAAAAAAACAAACGGTATCCAATAGCTATTTATTTACTGATTGACTGAGTCAGGGTCTCACTCTGTCGCCAAGGCTGGAGTGCAGTGGTGCGATCGCAGCTCACTGCAACCTCTGCCTCTCAGGTTCAAGCGATTCTCCTGCCTCAGCCTCCCATAGGCCAGCTAATTTTTGTATTTTCAGTAGAGACCGGATTTCACCACGTTGGCCAGGCTGGTCTCGGAATTCCCTACCTCAAGTCATCCATCTGCCTCGGCCTCCCAAAGGGCTGGGATTACAGGCGTGAGCCACCGCGCCCAGCCAATAGCCATTTACTTAAATAGGGCTAGTCTCTCAGTGAGAAAGCATGGAAAAACCACAAAATACTTTTTTTTTTTTTTTTTTTTGAGACAAAAGTCTTTCTCTGTCTCCCAGGCTGGAGTGCAGTGCCGTGATGTCGGCTCACTGCAACCTCCCCGTCCCGGGTTCAAGCGAATTCTCCTGCCGCAGCCTCCCGACTAGCTGGGATTACAGAAGCCCACCATCGCGCCCGACTAATTTTGTATTTTTAGTAGAGCTAGGGTTTCGCCATGTTGGCCAGGCTGGTCTCGAACTCATGACCTCAGGTGATCCGCCCGCCTCGGCCTCCCAAAGTGTTGGGATTACAGGCGTGAGCCACCGCGCCCGCCTCCGCCCCCACCTTTTTTTTTTTTTTTTTAAAGAGACGAGGTGCGGTGGCTCACGCCTGCAATCCCAACAGTTAGGGAGACGAAGGCGGGAGGATCACTTGAGCCCTGGGATTGGACCACCTTGGGCAACACGGCGAGACCCCGTCGCTACAAAAAATTTAAAAAATACGCCACACGCGGTGGCGCGCGCCTGAGGTCCCAGCTACTGGAGAGGCCGAGGGGAGCCACCACGCCCGGCTAATTTTTTTATTTTTGGGGGGAGACGGGGGCTCGCTACGTTGCCCAGGCTGGTCTCGAACTCTCAAGCTCAAGCGATCCTCCCGCCTCAGCCTCCCAAAGCGCTGGGACTGCTGAGATTACAGGCGTGAGCCACCCCCACCTGGCCACAACTCTAGCTCATACAAACCACCCTCTATGAAATTCAGACAGTAACACACCAACGGCTGTCGTAGAGATTTATTGGCAAACAAGGCGCCACGATAAGCATCCTACGGACATTAATTACTTCCTTCCCCACACCAAGACTGACCCCTCGCCCGTACCCACCGCCCAGCGCCTCTTTTACCACATGCTTACGACAAGTTGTCACACTCGACTTTAAAAACCACCCGCGGAAAAGCAAGCGCGATCATCCCATCTCAACGCTGAGATACCGAGGCCCAGAGAGGTCGGCAAAGTTGATTTACCAAAGACAGAAAAGACACCCACCCGGGTCCTTCCCTCCCCGCACCCCCAAATTCTGCGGGCTTTCCGGGCAACGCCAGCAACCGGGACAACTTGCCGCTTCCCGACCCCCGGACACCGCGCAGTACTCGAGCTCCCCTCACTTGCGAATGTATTTCCGGGCTTCATTCTCATCATAAAACTGCGAAAAAAAGAAAAAGAAATGGCAGGTAGAGGAGGAATTCAGACGCGGTGGCCGTAGAAGTGGGGAGAGGCGTGTCCGCAGACCCTGGAACTTACCAGCTCCGGTGGTCCACCGTGCTCCGGACGCCGGCGGCGAGACGCCATTCTCACGCCTCAGCAGCACGTCTGCGAGTGGCGTTTCCCGGAACCCGCTTTTATGTCATCAGCCCGGCGACCGCTTGGTAATACACATGCTCCACCCCTCCTCGCCCGCCCCCTTACGTGATTGGCTACAGGGCGACCAACCGGCGCCTCTCATTGGCCAGTTTCTCTTGCACCGCCCGCCTAATCAATTCAAGATGGCAGCCATGCGCAGGGGATGGTGGTCGCCGCTGTTACCGTGGAGGTTGCTGCAGGCCGGTGGCTTTCCACTAAATTCTACACCCGGCCTGGGCCTGGGAACGAGGACTTATTCTCAGGGCGACTGCTCGTACTCGCGCACGGCGCTCTATGATCTGCTTGGCGTCCCCTCCACAGCCACGCAGGCCCAAATCAAGGCGGCTTACTACCGTCAGTGCTTTCTCTACCACCCGGACCGCAACTCTGGGAGCGCGGAGGCTGCCGAGCGCTTCACGCGCATCTCCCAGGCCTACGTGGTGCTGGGCAGTGCCACCCTCCGTCGTAAGTATGATCGCGGCCTCCTCAGCGACGAGGACCTGCGCGGACCCGGCGTCCGGCCCTCCAGGACGCCCGCACCCGACCCCGGCTCGCCGCGTCCCCCGCCGCCCACCTCTCGGACCTACGCCGGTTCTCGGGCCGCCCCCGGCGCCAACCGCACGATGTTCAACTTTGACGCTTTCTACCAGGCCCACTACGGGGAACAACTGGAGCGGGAACGGCGCCTGAGGGCCCGGCGGGAGGCCCTTCGCAAAAGGCGGGAGCATGCGTCCCTGAAAGGCCTCCGCTGGGAGGAGACCCGAGACACGGCTGCCATTTTCCTCGTCTTCTCAATCTTCATCATCATTGGCTTTTATATTTAATCGGAGAGAGGAGGGAAGGGGAGTGTCCCCAGCCAACCCCCCAAAAACGGCCATTTTTCCTGCCTCTGAACCCTTGGCCATTGATAGTCTAACCTCTGCTGGGATCCGAAGGAACTGTACTCCCCCTGCCCTCCCCGACCCGCCCAGCTTAGCCGATGACCTGCACATCCCTCCACTATGGTCCAGAAAAGGAGGTCTCTCGACGTCTAAGAAAAAGGCCCCCACGCTGAAGAGTCCCGAAAGCTCAGGAGTTAAGGGGTTCCTGGAGTCTCTAGGGTACTTCTTCCAGAGTTTGTCTTCCTGCTTCCAGATGTAGTCAACTTCTGGAACACTCGCTGTAGCTTTATTGTAAAGCCCCTAGCAAGATTTATCTGCTCTTGCCCCGCTTGTGTACGGTGGGCCTCCTCTGTAACCTTGAAATGTGCAATGTGACCAGTTGTTGGCTGCCAAAAGAAAAGATTCGGGGTTATACGAAACTTGTCTTTCTGTGAGTTCCCCAAGCCGCAGGTGAGACCTGGTCCAGGGTAAGAATGGGATCAGTGGAGAGCCTGCCATTCCTCCAGCTAAGGTCAGGCCCCTGGAGCACTCCCCCTTCTGTTGATAGCATGTGGGAGTGAGAAAACAAAGTCATTGAGCATAAGGAATGAGTGTTCCTGTGCCCGTATTTAATGTGTGACCTTGGAGAAGTTACTCTGTGGGCATGACAGCAGAGGAGAAAATCATTTGGCATCTTAAGGTCTGTCATGCTTTATTATTCATAGTTTTGGGGGTTTTTGTTTTGTTTTGTTTTGTTTCTGAGATGGAGTCTCGTGCTCTGTTGCCTAGGCTAGAGTGAAGTGGTGCGATCTTAGCTCACTGCAACCTCCACCTCCCAGGTTCAAGTGATTGTCCTGCCTCAGCCTCCTGACTGTGTAGCTGGGATTACAGGCTCCCGCCACCACAGCTGGTTAGTTTTTTGTTATTTTTAGTAGATACAGGTTTCACCATCTTGGCCAGACTGGTCTGGAACTGCTGACCTCAGGCTGTCTACCCGCCCGGCCTCCCAAAGTGCTGGGATTGCAGGCATGAGCCACCACGCCCAGCCTATTAGCCATAGTTCTAATCCATAGGGATTATAGCATGATGCTAGCAGGGCCAGGTTCATCCTTGGGACAGTATGGCTGTCACCTGGTCCTCCCTTTACCAGCCAGCCCCATTGCACACTGTGCAGCCCCTCCCTTCCCAGAAACAGAGTGACAAACTCCGCCGCGCTTGAGTCCCCTGTTCCTGTTTAACCTGCAATGCTTATCACAGGCCCTTTTTTAAATTTTTTAGATGAGGCTGCTTGAGGCTACGGTAAACTTTGGGGCTTTGGGAGTACACAGGACTACTGAGGGACGGGGGCTTGGTGTTTAAGGTGGAGACTTGGTTCTTAACGCAGAGCTGGTTAAAGGTGTGTTGTTTTTTCCACTCTGTTTCTAATTCATGTTAAGTAGTTGGTCATCACTTTGGTCAGAGCTGCTGCTGTAGCTCTCTTAACTGTGCGTCACTGGATGTCGGCAGTGAGTTGGCTGTGAGATTGTAGGTGCTCAAGTGTTTATGCACCGGACTGAGTGTAAATCTGTAAAAGGGGAAAATCCTCACAAGAGGTCTATGAGAGGGATGAGGGCCCAAGTCTAGGGTCTAAACAAAGCTAGGAGTGGTTTGGTGTATTACTGAGTGCAATAATTGCATGCAATTCCTGCACTCAATGTATTGTGTAAAATCCTCTGGTAAAATGGGATAAACCCACAGCTGGTCCTACTTGGCCTCTTGAAAACCATTCCATCGTTGTGCCAGTCTCCGGAAAAGGAAAAAAAAAAGGAAAACCATTCGATTGTCTCTTGCCTTGGAGGTTGGGGTATGCTCCTAGTCAGGGCTTTGCAGCGACCATATGATGCAATAGTGAAGATCTAGGGCCTGGCACAACACTTTGAGAGGCCGAGGGGGGGTGGATCTCTTGACCTCAGGAGTTGGAGACCAGCCTGGGCAACACGGCAAAACCCCACCTCTACAAAAATCACGAAAATTAGCCAGGTGTGGCAAGTGCCTGTAGTCCCAGCTGCTCAGGAGGCTAAAGTGGGAGGGTGGCTTGAGCCTGGGAGGCTGTGGTTGCAGTGAGCTGCGATCCTGCCACTGCATTCCAGCCTGGGCGACAAAGCCAGACCCTATCTCAAAAAAAAAAAAAGATTTGAGCCCAATCTGGTTCAGACCTGTTTGGCTCAGTGAGCCTGGACTTGGGGGGAGGGGATACGTACTTTTTAAAAGCTGGACTTGGGGGGAGGGGATATGTACTTTTTAAAAGAACATTTATTGTTACTATGTTTCCTATTTGGAAAACAGGACAGAGACTTTTTTCCTGGAAAAACAAACTGCACCAGGTGGAGTTTAGCAAAATGTCCTGAAACTAGTGCTTCTCAACCAATAAAGCAGGCACAACGGAAACAGTGGGGCGAGGGCTTGTTGTTCTAGTGAAACAGGTGGCCTTGTTTTGATGTGGGTTTGTAAAGCACTAGTGGTCTAATAGCATGGGCTCCTTGAGCTCGGCCTCTGAAGTTTGTTTTCTCAGTCAGGATCCCAGCCAAGAAGGTTCCCTGTGAGCCCCAGAACCTAGGGTACATAGAAAGGTCCAGAAGGTTCAGACCGGGGTTGGGTCCAGACTAAGGTAAACTTCTGGGACATTCCGTGAAACTCTAACCAAAGTAGTGTATAAAAACCATCATCCAACCCTAAGCCTCTCCCCCTGGTCCAGAACAAGGCCCAGGCCATAATGCCCATCCCTTTTTTTTTTTTTTTGAGACGGAGTCTGGCTCTGTCGCCCAGGCTGGAGTGCAGTGGCCGGATCTCAGCTCACTGCAAGCTCCGCCTCCCGGGTTTACGCCATTCTCCTGCCTCAGCCTCCCGAGTAGCTGGGACTACAGGTGCCTGTCACCTCACCCGGCTAGTTTTTTGTATTTTTTAGTAGAGACGGGGTTTCACCGTGTTAGCCAGGATGGTCTTGATCTCCTGACCTCGTGATCCGCCCGTCTCGGCCTCCCAAAGTGCTGGGATTACAGGCTTGAGCCACCGCGCCCGGCCCAAATACCCATCCCTTTACGCCTCAGGGTTTTGTAAGGCCAGGGCTAACCTCTGAGGAGCCCCACTCCCTGCCTGCCTTGAAACTAAGCCTGTGCTCTTCATGGAAAGGTGAATGTGTAGGAGGCTTTTTGAAGGACCCCCAAAAGGTTTCCATGGTCACGTTTCTCCCCCACCCACTCGGATTGGCTTCAGTCTTTCTCTGCTGCTACGTGGCAAGCAGAGGCTGAAATCGGCCATGACCTTAGCCCCTGCCTTCTAGGGGCTATTCCATAATTCCTGGTTGTGGAGGATGGCTCAGACATGCCCAGCCTTAGTACATTTTCTTTGTTTTTCACAAACAAGCAAAACTCCCTAGAAGTTTGGACCTAGGATGCGAGAGTAGGGTAAAGGGGCCCAGCCTGGCCCAGGCTGTGCTCAGTGCGGTGGGGAGGAGGTACTGTTTGGACAAACGGAGGCAAGATGGCGCAGTTCCGGGTTCTTCACTGTCAACTTTCCTGCCTCCGGGAAAGACGGGTCGACTGCCCAGGCGCAACCCGACCTCCCACGGAGAAAAACTGGAACCCGCCTAGCCACGCCTACCGCCTGGCCCCCGACCTGCCTATGTCCCGCCCACTGCCCTCCCACTCCCAGGCCCAGGACATAAAAGCCGCTCCCGGCAGGCGCGCTGCGGGCACTTCCTCAGCCCCCACTCCTGTCGGGACTGCAGGAACTCCGCCCGAGAGCCCCACCTGGTGACTCCCTTGGCCTCCCCTGCTAGAGACCGACGGACCTCACCCCTCCCCCACAAAGCTGGCTGACCAAAAAATAAATTTGCAGTTTTGCTCCTAGCCCTGCCTACTCACTGGTCCTTTAATACTCGCCCTGGTGAGCCTAGAAAGCAAATCAGTTTCCTGGAAAGCAAATCAGTTGCCTAGAAAGCAAATCAGGTACAAGTATAGCACAAGGCCGAGTGAGCAGCAGGCGTGCTTCCTAAATGGGGAGGCAGGCCACAAGACAGGAACCAAAGGCGCACATGTCTAGGCAGTTGTGTCGTCTTTGGGCTTGACTGGGACTTTATTTCTTCTGAGCCAAACTGTTCTTTCTCCTCTGTTGCCCTTTATTTATTGCTGGGTGAGATGGCCTTTTACAGGTCCCAGTGTCCAGGAAGTAGTGTTTCTCCCTCTTCCTTCTGAGGTTCCGGCATTTCGTTCATTGAGTGCACTTCTTTACGAGCTAAGTTGATTGGGAGTAGCTTACCTTAGGCCACAGAGCTGTCCTACTGGATCACGATTGACTTGGAGTGGCCACCAGCACTCGCTTTTTTGGAAATGGAAGAGGTCTGTGTTTCAAACCGTTGGGCTTCCTGGAAGGTCACCAGACCCCGTGCAAACAGGCCGAGAGAGGGATGGCTGGTAAGTGGTGGTGCTACCTCAGTTCACACTCAAATTAAGTGCACTAGAAAAGCTGGCCCTGTCCTGGCCTTTGCCTCCTTTCAGTTCCTCAGCACCATGATGAAATCACACCCTGCCACCTGCCCATGGGGAAGATCATGAGGGAAAGCCAGGCACAATGGTGTGCACCTGTGGTCCCAGTTACTTGGGAGGCTGAGGCAGGAGGATCGCTTGAGTCCAGGAGTCCAAGACTGTAGTGTGTAAAGATCTCGTCTATGAATAGCTACTGCACTCCAGCCAGGGCAACACAGCAAGACCCCATCTCTAAAAAGAAAAACAGGCCAGGCTTAGTGGCTGACCTCTGTAATCCCAGCACTTTGGGAGGCCAAGGCGGGCAGATCACCTGAGGTCAGGAGTTCGAGACCAGCCTGACTAACATGGAGAAACCCCCGTCTCTACTTTAAAAAAATACAGGATTACCCGGGCATGGTGGCGCATGCCTGTAATCCCAGCTACTCGGGAGTCTGAGGCAGGAGAATCACTTGAACCTGGGAAGCAGAAGTTGTGGCGAGCCAAGATCGCGCCATTGTACTCCAGCCTGGGCAACGAGCGAAACTCCGCCTCAAAAAAAAAAAAAAAAAAGAAAAAATCATGGGAGAACACCCACCTTGCCTTCCCTCAGCAGCTCAGCTCTCAGGTCCAGCTTGCAGCCGTCGTGGTTTTGTGCAAAGCAGCTGAGTGTCCCTCTGTTAATGTGTGCAAACCATGGTGAGAACTGAGCCTGGATCTCAAGACCTTGCATATGCCAGACATGCTCAGTGCATGCAGAGAGCTCATCTCTCACCATCTGTCCTGAGGTCACAGCCGCGCTGTGGATCTGGATCTAGCCATGGCACCAGTGCCTCTTAAGGCTAGGGTCCTGTCAGTAGTCTTGTGGTGGGGGGTTGACTCTCGCATCCTGCCTTTGTCCCTTCAGCATTCACATCCTTAGCCCTAAGAGGGGACTGCCACTTTAGACAAAAGAAGGTATTTCAGGGTCTGGCACGGTGGCTCTTGCCTGTAATCCCAGCACGTTGGGAGGCCAAGGCAGGCAGATCAGTTGAGGTCAGGAGTTCAAGACCAGCTTGGCCAACATGGTGAAACCCTGTCTCTACTATAAACACACAAAAAAATGGCTAGGTGCGGTGGCTCACGTCTGTAATCCCAAAACTTTAGGAGGCCGAGGTGGGCGGATCACTTGAGGTCAGGAGTTCAAGACCAGTGTGGCCAATATGGTGAAACCCCGTCTCTACAAAAATATAAAAATTAGCCGAGCATGATGGCGGGTTCCTGTAATCCCAGCTACTCGGGAGGCTGAGGCGGTAGAATCACTTGAACCTGGGAGAAGGAGGTCATAGTGAGCCGAGATCGCACCACTGCACTCCAGCCTGGGCGATAGAGCAAGATTCCATCTAAAAAAAAAATTTAAGGCCGGGCGCGGTGGCCCAAGCCTGTAATCCCAGCACTTTGGGAGGCCAAGACGGGCAGATCACAAGGTCAAGAGATCGAGACCATCCTGGCTAACACGGTGAAACCCCGTCTCTACTAAAAAAAATACAAAAAACTAGCTGGGCGAGGTGGTGGGCGCCTGTAGTCCCAGCTACTCGGGAAGCTGAGGCAGGAGAATGGCATAAACCCGGGAGGCGGAGCTTGCAGTGAGCTGAGATCCAGCCACTGCGCTCCAGCCTGGGCCGTGACAGAGCGAGACTCCATCTCAAAAAAAAAAAAAAAGATTTAAAACATTGGCTGGATGCAGTGGCTCACGCCAGTAATCCCAGCACTTTGGGAGGCCGAGGTGGGTGGATCACGAAGTCAAGAGATCAAGACCATCCTGGCCAACATGGTGAAACCCCATCTCTACTAAAAGTACAAAACATTAGCTGGGCATGGTGGTGCGTACCTGTAGTCCCAGCTACTCAGGAGGCTGAGGCAGGAGAATCTTTTGAACCCGGGAAATGGAGGTTGCAGTGAGCCAAGATTGCACCACCGCACGCCAGCCTGGTGACAGAGCGAGACTCCATCTCAAAAAAAAAAATTAGCCAGGCATGGTGGCACACACCCGTAATCCTAGCTACTCAGGAGGCCAAGGTGGGAGGATAGCTTGAACCCAGGAGGCGGAGGCTGCAGTGAGGCAAGATCATGACACTGGACTCCAGCCTGGGAAAAAAACGGCGGGAAAGGCCTGTTAGAGGAGTACGAAGAGCAGACTGGGATTTGGGGTTCACAGGCCACAGCCACTTTGCAGACAGTATTTGGCTGGCACAGTGTCCTAAAACAACTTTACCCAACATTCAAAACTTGGGCATAAGAACAGATTTCTTTTTTTTTTTTCTGTTTTTTTTGAGGCGGAGTCTCACTCTGTCGCCCAGGCTGGAGTGCAGTGGTGCAATCTCAGCTCACTGCAAGCTCCACCTCCTGGGTTCAAATGATTCTCCTGCCTCAACCTCCCAAGTAGCTGGGACTACAGGCACGTGCCACTACGCCTGGTTAATTTTTGTATTTTTAGTAGACAGGGTTTTGCCATGTTGGCCAGGTTGGTCTCGAACTCCTGACCTCAAGTGATCCACCCTCCTCAGCCTCCGAAACTGCTGGGATTATAGGCATGAGCCACCACCCCCATAAAAACAGATTTCTAATCTCTCAAAAAATGAGAAAATCTGCCACCATTCAGTTCACATACCTGCATTAGCACTGTGGGGGAAGCTCAGTAGCATTTCCCCTTTTAGGGCAGGCACAGTGGCTCACGCCTGTAATCCCAGCACTTTGGGAGGCCAAGGTGGGCGGATCCCTTGAGCCCAGGAGTTCAGGACCAGCCCGGGCAGCATGGCAAAACCCCATCTCTACAAAAAATACAAAAATTAGCCAGGCATGGTGGCGCTCACCTGTAGTCCCAGCTACTTGGGAAGCTGAGGTGGGAGGATGGGTTGAGCCTGGGAGGTTGAGATTGCAAGTCAGTTATGATCACATCACTACATTCCAGCCTAGGTGACAGAGTAAGACCCTGTCTCAAAAGAAAGACAACAAATTTTGTCCATTTAGATGAGACATCACGCCCCAGTTTGCTACACTTCCACCAACAAGGGTGAAGTGTAAAAGGCCTTTTATCTACACACTTGCACCGTTTTTCCCATAGCAGAAAAACATTTCTGTACCCTACATCCAGAGGGAAAGCAAAAAAGTAAAGAGGGACCATACATTTTTCAGAAGAATAGGGGCAGGAGTGTTTCTTCCTGGAAAGGGACTGCTTTGCACCTCTGTGTTACCTTCCTGGCCCCTGTAGGCATTTGAGTTTGCAAATTCCTATATCATATGTTGCTGCAAAGAGCCTGCACTTTATGCAGGGAGGTTGAGTGAAATCTTACTTTCATTGTGGGACAAGGAGAATCTCTGGAGAGGTCTACAGCAATGATAAGCTTAGACACGACCAGAGGCCCTTTGGTACAGTAACACCAGTTCCCTCCGTTTTTTGTGTAAAATCCTTGTATACACTGAGATAAACCTGCAGCAAGTCCAACTGGGTCTCTTAGAAACCATTCGATTCTCTAGCCTTGGAGGTCAGGGGCAAGCTCTTAGCCATGGCTTTGCAGGGACTACATGATTCAGTGGTGAAGGTTTGAGCTCACACTGGTTGGAGCCTGCTTTGCTCAGTGAGCCTTGATTGGTTAGAAAAAGGAAAAGTACATTTAATGTTACTATGTTTCATATTTGGAAACCAACAGGGGGAAGGTTAGAAAAATGCAGAAGCTAGTGATTCCCAAACAAGGAGGTATACATAATAGACTTTCCTGAGGAACAGGGAGCTCTGTTTTTATTAAAAGGGGTGGGAGTGTTATTTGGAGACTTCTTTGTTTTTGTTTTGTAAAAGCAAGATGGTATCTAATAGGTAGGACCTTTCTCATGAGCCCCCTGATGCAGACCCTCAAGTTTGTTCTCTCTCACAGAAGATCACAGCCAGGGACATTCCCGGGGCCCCCAGAATCTGGAAGCAGCAAGTTCCAGAAGGTTTTAGACAAAAGGAAGGGCACAGAGTGCTACACTTTCCAGAACCTTCCAGAACATTCCATGTACCTTCAAGCAAAAGGGGTTGATGATTTTTCAAACCATCCAACTGGAAGCCTTTCCATGGCCACCCACAACTGGGCCCACTCCACTCTGGTAATGTCCATCCTCGCCTGCCTGCGATCATTTTCAGGCTGAAGCTGAACACAGAGGGGTCTCACTGCCTGCCCCTCTAAAGCAGAATCAGCTCTGTGCAAGACGAGGTGTGTGGGAGGCCTTCTGAAGGACCCCATCTGGTTCCCATGGTAACACTTCTTCCTGGTCCCTCTCTTGTCCATGTCTCAACTTTCTCTGCTTCTTACCTGCCCTGGGGATGGGAGGCTCAACCTGGTAGCTGCTGCCTCCTAAAGGCTGCTCCCCAATTCATGATAGTGGAGAAAGGCTCAGACCTGCCCAACCTTTGCCCCTTTTTCCCTTTCAGTTGCAAACTCTACCCCATGTCCATCATGAAGGAGAGCCAAAAAAAAAAAAAAAGTCCGGGCACGGTGGCTCACGCCTGTAATTCCAGCACTTTGGGAGGCCAAGGCAGGCGGATCACCTGAGGTCAGGAGTTCGAGACCAGCCTGACCAATGTGGAGAAACCCCGTCTCTACTAAAAATACAAAATTAGCCGGGCTTGGTGACACATGCCTGTAATCCCAGCTCCTTGGGAGGCTGAGGCAAGAGAATGGCTTGAATCTGGGAGGTGGAGGTTGCGGTGAGCTGAGATCACTCCATTGCACTCCAGCCTGGGCAACAAGAGAAAAACTCCATCTCAAAAACAAAAACGAAAAAACAGCAGAGGCCCGTGCATTTTCAGAAAAATGGGGCAAGAGTACTTTTTCGTGGGAATAGACTGCTTTGCACCCTGGAAGCTTGCACCAGGAACGGGAAGCCAGGGCAAAAGGGGACCAGCCTGCCCCCGACTGTGCTGAAGAGAGCACGGGGGAGAGGTCTTCCAAGGCTGCTCAGTCTTTGGTCATCTCAGCAGGAACTCAGCAGTTCTGGTGTCCCTTGGCCTCCAGCAGCGCAAGTGCCAGCAGTGAAGAAAGTAGAACCGAGGCCAAGGTGGGATGGAGGTTCTGAAGTGGGTACTCCCAGTGCTTGAACTGTGCCCATACTAGCGGGCCACTCTGTCTAGGCCTGAGGTTCTAAAGCCCCCACAGCCCAATCCCTCTAGCGACAGCCGACATCTCTAAAAGGCCCATCAAGCAGTTGCTGCCCCCATGTCATCAGGGATGAGGACCATCCATCTCATAGAGCACCCCTAACATTTTTTTTGGCGGGGGACGGAGTTTCACTTTTGTTGTCCAGGCTGGAGTGCAGTGGCGTGATCTCGACCCCCTGCAACCTCTGCCTCCCGGGTTCAAGCAATTCTCCTGCCTCAGCCTCCTGAGTAGCTGGGATTACAAGTCCCTACCACCATGCCTGGCTAATTTTTCTATTTTTGGTAGAGATGAGTTTTCACCATGTTGGCCAGGCTGGTTTTGAACTACTGACTTCAGGTGATCCATTCGCCTTGGTCTCCCAAAGTGCTAGGATTACAGGCATGAGCCACCGCACCTGGCCTCATCCCTAATTTAAGAGCCTCGGGCTGGGCGCGGTGGCTTACGCCTGCAATCCCAGCACTTTGGGAGGCCGAGGCGGGCGATTACAAGGTCTTGGCTTTGACCTCTGGTTCTAGGTGACCCAACCCTTTAGAGATTCAAAGGCTCAACATCACACACACACACACACACACACACATTTCAAACAGATACCTCAACTGTACCTCACTGACCTTTCTCATCCTTATTTCTCCAAAGGTGCCATTTGGGGTGGGTGGGGGGAGGGGCTCCTCTTCCAGTAAAAAACTTAAGTGAAAAGTAAAGCGACCCCAACACCTCCCTCTTTCCAGATGGTTACGTCCTTATTAACATGGACCAAGACCATATTAGCTTTGTAGGCTTCACACAACACTGTGACTGTCCCCTTTTGTTTGCAAGAACTTCCACACCTCCCTGCCAAACTGCATCTCATTGGACTTGACCTAAGCTGACTCGGGGTATATCCCATCTCCTTGTCCCACACTCATCATCCAAACTGGCACCTAGCGTTCCCCCTGGCTGAGGACAGATGCTATCAGTCCTGCAAAACGCCCTCCATCACTCCGTGGGGACCGTCATTTGGCAGGCCAGAGAAGACCAGGTACCATCCCGATTGGGCTTACGGGCAACCTGGGAAAAGAAGGTGCATACAAGAGAGGCAATTGGAGAACCAAGATGGAGCAGTGAGCACTTCTGACCGGAAGTGCTGGGAAGTTAAGATTTAAGAAAGGCTCTCACGGGTTGGTAATCAGAGAAGGCTTCATGGAAGAGGCAGCAGCGGTGTTGGACCTGGACAGCTGGGCTTTGCATGGGCAGAAAGGAGGGGAGAGCATCTCAAAAGTAGGAAGTGGAAGCACAGGAGCTGAGCTGTGGAGGCTGCAACAGCAGAGAGAAGTCTGGCAGCATCGTCATCCTCATCATCACATTTATTGACGGCCCCTAAGAGGCGGGGCTGGGGACAGAACGTACAAAGACAAGGACCTGCCCTCAAAAAGCTTCCATTCTAAGGAGACAGGGACAGAAAAATACAGAATGGTCTCTCCTGGGGATGGCCCACTCTCACCTGCGCAGGTCAGAAGCCCCTGGCCTACCTTGCCCCAGGGTCTGGAGCATGTGCGGACACGTCGTAGCCCCAGGGCCAGTGTCCCTGTCCCCACAGCCAAGGCCTGACCACTTGGCTTCTAGGCTGTGGGCCCCAGAATTTGGGGGAAAGGTAGGCTCAGGACATGATGTAAAACACTCCTGGCGGCCTTGGCGTTGTGCGAGCCCAGTGGAGTGGTGGGGTGCGACAGGTCCCCTTGGCAAGGCCCCTGGGGGACCCAGGCATCTTCCCAGGCGCCCCGTAGGTGAGTCAAGTTCTTTCATGGGGCTGGTCCATCACCCTGGAGGCCCCGGGGCAGGGAAACAAAAAAGGCAGGGTGTCTTCAGCGCCAGAGGCATAAAGCCCTGCCCACCCACCCCCAGCCCCCTCTCTGGCCTCTTCCAGGGGGCCCTCCTCCCCAGCTCAGCCTCCAGGGCCAGGGCCTGCCTGAGGCCAGGGGGAGGGGCCTGCCCCTCCCCCCACCCAGGCAGTGGGGGAGGAGGAGGAGCCACGCATCAAGTTTGTCTAGGCCCCCCCACTGGGGGGCCACACCCTGGATCCTACCGGTGGGGGGGCTCTGGCTGCGAGGGCCGAGGGCTCAGCAGAGGGGCCGGGCCGAGGGGGCACCCGGGGGAGCCCTTCAATGGGGGTAATGGGCGGGAGTCCAAGGGGGGCAGGCTCCGGGGTACTGCTGGTGGCCCCCGGGCGGCCCCAGTGGGCAGGACAGCTGCAGCCGGGAAGGATTTGGGGGGATCAGCAGCCGAGGTGGGGGCCGGCTGGGCAGAGCGCTCCCGACGCCGCAGCAGCTCCTGCAGCTTCTCCGCCTGCGTCCGCCTCAGGTGGGCCAGGGCGCGGCCACGCTGGAAGGCAGGCAGGAAGGCCTCCAGGCTTTGCTCCCCCAGCAGCAGCTGCTCCATCTGCTCCTGGGCCGGGAGGAAGGGAGGGCTTGGGAGGGGCACGACCACAGACTGTGGAGACTGGTCCTCACTCCTTCCCACCCTGAGGCCCTCCCCATGGAGATCACCCGTCAGCTGAGGGACAGGGCACCTGCTTTCTAGCCTGGGCCTGCTTCTGACCACTTGCTGAGTGAACTGCAGACAAATGTCCTCCTGCTTTTTTTTTTTTTTTTTTTTTCTGAGACAATCTCACTGTGGCCCAGGCCGGAGCGCAGTGGCGTGATCAAGGCTCACTGTAACCTCCGCCTCCCGGGTTCAAGCAATTCTCTTGCCTCAGCCTCCCAAGTAGCTGAGATGACAGGCATGCACCACCACACCCGGCTAATTTTTGTTGTATTTTTAGTAGAGACGGGTTTTGCCATGTTGCTCAGGCTGGTCTCGAACTCCTGACCTTAGGTGATCCGCCTACCTCAGTCTCCCAAAGTGCTGCGATTACAGGCGTGAGCCACCGCGCCCAGCCCTAACTTCAAAAATAAGGATGCCATCACCAAACCTGGGTCAGCAATGAGGCAGGAGCAGAGGCAGGGACACATGTGAAGTATAGACTTAACATGTCCTTCGGGGGCCCGCCACCTTCAGCTCACTGAGCGCTGCACTCCCAACCCAGCACAAAGTCTGCCCCAGCTCCTCTGCAGCCCCAGATCCACGCTGCCCTGGCCCAGTCACAGGGGAGCCCGAAAAATAATTCACAGGTAGGAAAGTGAGCCCTGCTGGCTGTCCAGTGCTGGCGGACAGCAATGCTAGGCTCTCCTATGGGCCAGGCATTCAGGGTGGACTTCCCAGAGGAGGGGCTCCCCAGCCTAAGGTGTAATAATGAGCCAGGGGGTGGTGGAGAATTGATCTCCCTCTTGGCCCCCAGCCCCAGCCACCCCTCCCCTCACCTCTGCCTCCTGCTCCGCCTCTTCTAGCTCAGCCTGCAGCCAGCCCAGCGCGCAGTGGGGACTCCAGCGATGCATGCTCTCCTCTGAGGGCCACAGAGGGACAGAGTGACAGGCCAGGACCCCGAGCTTACACTCTCCCATTGACCCCGTGTGATTCTATATTCCCCTTTCCTCTGGTCTAGAGCCTCAGTTTCCTCATCTGTACCGTGCCCATGTGACCGCTTTGTGGATACGGCCCCTACCAAGGTTCTGCCCCTCATCCTAGTGCAAAAGAGACAGGGGAGGCTTTGTCCCCCACAGCACCTCAGGGGGACCCTGGGTATTGGGTCCCCTCTCTCCCACCCAACACTCCCCATTTCTTTTCACTTCCTCAACTCTATTGCCCAGGAGGCCAGGAGCAGGTCTGCCCAAGTCCCATCCATCAGAGCCTGGCACTTCCCAAGGCCAACCCACCAGATGGCCAGCTGCCCCCACCAGCCCCAGGCGGTTCTCCCCAGACATGCCCTCACCCAGTCGTTGCAGCTTGTCGGCACAGTTCTCAGCCACCTCGCGAAGCTCCTGGTATTTGATGGCCAGGGCAGCTCGGCCCATCTCCAGGCGGGGCCGCAAGGCCAGGTTCTCCTTAGCCAGTGCGTAGTTGGAGGCCAGGCAGGCCTCACGCTCCAGCTGCAGGCCCTGGAACTGCGGGCAGAGAGGAGCTAAGAGGCCCGCTCAGGGGATCTGCCCCGTCCACCCTACTGGGTGACCGTGCCTGCGGGCCAGGCCAAAGGCACCTGTCAGGCCCCAGCCTTCAGGGTGGCAAACCCAACAGGTGAAGGGACGGCGACAGGCCAGGACCAGACCTGGCTCTGCCCTGAGCTCCCACTCTGGCCTCAGTTTCCTCTTTTACAAATCGAATTAAAGACATCCACCTTACGGGGTTGTTGCAAGACTTAAGTGAGGAAAACTATAAAGGCCTCTACAAATGTTAGTTAATTTTTAATTTTTCAATTAATATGTCTGCTCAGGTCCCGGAGGAGTGCCCCTCCCTCCTCTGCCCCATTTTCCATGCATGGACAGCTTCCCTCTCACTCCAGGCCTTTGTCTGCTTCCTCCTCAGGTGTTTGCACCGAAAACACTCCCACCCCCTGCTCATCCTCTCCAGAGGGGTGTCTGCACCCCGTCCCCTCACAGCACCCCCTCGGGTCACCCTCTCTTCCCTTCCCACCCCCTCCTCTGCCTCCAGTGGAATCCTCACACCCCAAGGAATACACACCCCCTTTTCCTCCCTGCTCCGGGTTTACAGCAGCCCCTGGCCCTGGAGAAGGCTTTTTCCTTGTCTCTAGCAGGGCCCAGCCTCCCCTCCCTGCCCCTAGAGAACGCACTCCCCTCCATCTGTCCCCTGTGGGATGCACAAGCCCCTCCTCGCCCGCCTGCTTTCAACACACACTTTCCCTTTCTGCCCCCACAGACAACCAGCCCGGGCCTATCTCCCGTGAAATATACAACTTTCTCTTACGGTGGCCTATGCAATACACACGGCAGCTTCCACCACCCCTCCCCAGCGCCAGGCACAAAGCCCCCTCTTGCGCCCCCAGAATGCGTAGACCCCCCAACAGCCCCTCCAGGTATCAAACAGGCCCCTAGTTCTCCCAGTGGAAGGCGCCTCCTCTTTCTGGCCCTTACAGAACGTGGGTGTGCGAGCCAGGGCCCCCCACAACACAGCCCCCCGGAACACACCTCCCCGGAGCATCCGCTGTAGGACACGCCTCGTGGCCATCCCGGGGGTGCACAGGTGCCCCCCCCCGGTCCCCGACGCCCCACCCGCCCCAGGCCAGCTCCAAGCGCCCCTCCCCCGGGGGGTGGCTCCGCGGGGCCCACTCGTACGTGCCAGGCTCCGCGCCCACGGGCGGCCCCGCGGCCCGGCCCGCGCGGCCCTTCGCCCGGGCGGCAGGTCCCGCAGGCCGCTGCCCGTCCCCCGCGCCCCCCGCCCGCGCCCCCCGCGCTACCTTCCTGCTGAGCCGCACGATCCGGTCCAGCTTGGGCTCATCCTGAAGCAGGTCCCGGAGCTGCCCGGTGCTGAGGATCCCAAAGCGCCCCGGGCTGCCGGGCTCCGGCCCCGCCCGCGCCGCCCGGGCCCGGTACATGCCGCCCGCCCGCGCCCCCAGCTCGGCTGCTGGCTCGGCCCGCTCGGCCCGCTCCGCCCCGGCTCCGCTCCGCTCCGCTCCGGCTCCGGGATCCGCTCCGGCTCCGGTCGCACGCGGCGCTCCGCCGCCAGGGGGCGCCCCGCCCGCTCTTAAAGGAGCCGCGGCGCCGGGGCTGGGGGTGGGGCAGGGAGGGGGCGGGCCGCACCCCTCCCCGCCCCGGCTGCGCCACGCCGGGCCTCGCTTCCCGCACCCCAGGATGTCCCCGCAGCCGGATCTCCCCGCCCCTCCCGGAATCTGAGCTGCCCTACTCTGCGCCCCAGCACCTGGCCCTGGCTCACCACGCCCCCAGGCACGGACTCTCCCACCCCAGGCGGATACAATTTGCAGAGCCCGTGCACATTTTCCCCTCCGATGGCAGCAACAATTTTCTGACTTTGGCCGGGCGCCAGGAGCTCCTGCCTTGCAGCCCTCCCCAAGCCTCAGTTTTCTCTTCTGTAAAGTGGGGTTTTTGATGGTGAGCGGTGACTGCTGTCTGGGCACGGTGGCTCTCTCCTGTAATTCCAGCGATTTGGGAGACCCAGAAGGGAGGATCGCTTGAGGCCAGGAGTTTGAGACCAGCTTGGGCAACATAACAAGATCCCCGTCTCTACTTAAAAAAAAAATTTTAAAAATTGTCAAAAGAGTGAAAATAACAGTTTTTAAAAGTATTAAAATGTTTTTAAAAAGTATCCGGAGGCCGGGCGCGGTGGCTCAAGCCTGTAATCCCAGCACTTTGGGAGGCCGAGACGGGTGGATCACGAGGTCAGGAGATCGAGACCATCCTGGCTAACACGGTGAAACCCCGTCTCTACTAAAAATACAAAAACTAGCTGGGCGAGGTGGCGGGCGCCTGTAGTCCCAGCTACTCGGGAGGCTGAGGCAGGAGAATGGCGTAAACCCGGGAGGCGGAGCTTGCAGTGAGCTGAGATCCGGCCACTGCACTCCAGTCCGGGAGACAGAGCGAGACTCCGCCTCAAAAAAAAAAAAAAAAAAAAAAAAAAAAAAAAGTATCCGGACGTGGTGGCATGCGTCTGTAGTCCTAGCTACTCGGGAGGCAGAGGTGGGAGATTGCTTGAGCTCAGTTTTGAGACCAGCCTGGGCAACACAGCAAGGCCCCATCTCTATAAAAATAAAATTAAAATGCTGAGGGATAGTGATATGGCTAGCGATGTTATAATGAATACACGTAGTAGGTCAATAACCCACTATGCGTTATTTTAGAGATGCAGAAACATCACAGAGGCCGGGCACGGTAGCTCACGCCTGTAATCCCAGCACTTTGGGAGTCCGAGGTGGGTGGATCATTTGAGGTCAGAAGTTTGAGACCAGCCTGACCAACAAAAATTAGCCAGGCATGGTGGCGGTCGCCTGTAATTCCAGCTACTCGGGTGGCTGAGGCAGGAGAATCACTTGAACGTGGGAGGTGGAGGTTGCAGTGAGCTGAGATCACACCACTGCACTCCAGCCTGGGCAACCGAGTGAGACTCCATGCTTTGTCTCAAAGAAAAAAAAGAAAAAAAAGAGATGATGTCGTCTCCCCAAAGTCACATTACAGGTAAATGATATAGTCCCATTTCTTCTCATTTATACAGTGTCCACAGAGCATACGCTGCTGCTCTGTGCTGAACACTGGGCTAGGCCCGGTGGGACATTGTCCCTGCCCTCAGGGAGTTCATGGATTAAAGGCAGAGTCCCATTCCCACTCAGATAACTCTAGTATAAGACAAATGGCAGGTGTCACCCCATGATAGCTTTGTGATTCCCATGTGATCCCCGATATGTCCTGTACCTTGTCTTTACAAATAGGCTTAGCCATTGTCCCCATTTCAGGAAATAGACACTCAGAAATTAAGTCAGACAATGAGTGACCCAGTCTGGGCAACATAGTAAGACCTCCGTCTCTACCAAAAAATAAAAAATAAATTAGCTGGCCGTGGTGGCTCATGCTTGTAGCCCCAGCTCCTCAGGAGGCTGAGGCTGAAAGACCACTTGAGCCCAGGAGGTTGGGGCTGCAGTGACCTGTAATTTTGCCACTGCACTCCAGCCTGGGAAACAGAATGAGACTCGTCTCAAAAAAAAAAACAACAACTGAGCTTGTTCCACTTTAATACACTGCTACAGAAGTACAAAGGGCGATTAGGAAGGCTTACCAGAGGAGATGGCATTTGAGCTGGGTTTCAGAGGTTGAATAGGAGTTCTGAAGTTGAAGGAGAAAATAATGAAAGCAAACAGAAATCCATATGCCAAGGCATAGAGGCGGGAAGAGCTGAGCAAGGACTGTCTCCATCCAGCCATAGCACCGTGGGCAGGCATGGTGCCAATGTCTGGGAGAAACGGCAGGACAGGCTTGTTGACAGACCATAAAAGTCTACATTTTTTTTTAAACATTTCTACATTTTTATGATAACTAAAATTGGTTTTCCCCTTGAAGACTCATCTGGAATATCACCACTTCCAGGAAACCCTCTCCACCTTCCCAGGCTAGGGAGTTATTTCTTTTCCTCTGGACTCACATAGTCCCTTCACTGTTTCTTTTTAGACAGTCTCCCTCTGTCACCCAGGCTGGAGTCAGTGGCGTGATCTCAGCTCACTGCAACCTCTGCTGCCCAGGTTCAAACAATTCTCCTGTCTAAGCCTCCGAAGTAGCTGGGATCACAGGCATGCACCACCATGCCCAGGTAATTTTTTTTTTTTTTTTTTTTTTTTTGAGACGGAGTCTCACTCTGTCACCCAGGCTGGAGTACAGTGGCACAATCTCAGCTCACTACAAGCTCTGCCTCCCAGGTTCACGGCATTCTCCTGCCTCAGCCTCCCGAGTAGCTGGGACTACAGGCACCTGCCACCATACCCGGCTAATTTTTTGTATTTTTAGTAGAGACAGGGTTTCACCATGTTACCCAGGGTGGTCTCGATCTCCTGACCTCATGATCCACCCACCTCGGCCTCCCAAAGTGCTGGGATTATAGGCGTGAGCCACCACATGCGGCCTTTTTGTGTGTGTTTGTAGTAGAGATGGGGTTTTCACCATGATGGCCAGATTGGTCTTGAACTCGTGACCTCAAGTGATCCACCCACCTCGGTGTCCCAAAGTGTTGGGATTACAACCGTGCCTGGCCCCCTTCACCATTTCTTTCAGCCCTTACCTTGCCTGTGGACTTCTCTTTGGTTCCATTATTTTCTCCTTCAATTTCAGAACTCCTATTGAACCTTTGAAGCCCAGCTCAAAAGTCACGCCCTCTGGTAAGCCTTTCTGAGCTCCCGGGTTTGCTCTGCCTCCTCAGGGCCCATTGTGTTCACTAAGTGTTCAGGAGTCCCCTAGATATTCCCTCTATCCAGCCCTCCCTTGGCCCCTCCCACTTTGTGTTACAAGCCTTCTTCAACCTAAAAGGCAGTGGTCAGCTCCAATGGGAGGCTCCTACCTCAGCTTGCCCCCTCTTTCTCGCTGATCTCCCTTTCTTCAGCCTCAATACCCCACAACAATTCCCCCTGTAAACCTTCCCCATACTCCTCAGACACCCAAGTTCACTCCTGCCCCTCAGCAGATAACTCTCCTGCCAGTTCCTGTCTCCACATCTTTGCTTTTTTTTTTTTGAGACATTGTCTCATTGTGTTGTCCAGGCAAGAATGCAGTGGCTCGTTCATAGCTCAGTGTAGCCTCAAACTCCTAGGCTCAAAGGATCCTCCCACCTCAGCCTCCCCAGTAGCTAGGACTACGGGCCTGCACCACTGTGCCCAGCTAATTTTTTTTTTTTGTAGCAATATGAACTTGCTATATTATCCAGGCTGGTCTTGAACTCCTGGACTCAAGTGATCCTCACACCATGGTCTCCTAAAGTGCTGGGATTACAGGTATGAGCCACCACGCCTGGCTGCATGTTCTTTGTCTCTGTCCAGAGCCCTTCCTTCCCTACTGCCTCCAGGAAGGACAACCTGTCTTCATACCAAAGCCAACCCAGGTACCCTTGCTGTGGGTCTCACTTTCACCTGTCTCCTTCACTCCTTTAAGATGCCTTGGGAGGGGCACCGTGGCTCACGCCTATAATTTCAGCACTTTGAGAGGCCAAAGGGAGGCGAATCACCTGAGGTCAGGAGTTCAAGACCAGCCTGGCCAACATGGTGAAACACTGTCTCTACTAAAACTACAAAAATTAGCTAGGCATGGTGGCTCACACCTGTAGTCCCAGCTACTCAGGAGACTGAGGCAGGAGAATTGCTTGAACTCAGCAGGTGGAGGCTGCAGTGAGCCAAGATTGTGCCACCACATTTCAGCCTGGATGACAGAGCAAGAGTCCATCTTCAAAAAAAAAAAAAAATGCCTTGTTCCACTACACTAGTAATGAATGCCTGTCTGTCTCTGTCTCTCTCTCTCTCTCTCTCTCTCTCTCTCTCTCTCTCTCTCTGTCTCTTTTACCGGTAATTTCTGCCTTTAGACTTCCCTTTCTCTCCCCACCCAACATTTTGAAAGTACCCTCTACACCCTGCACTTCCTCTGTCCATTTTTCTCACCACTCCCCCTTGTTCTGTGACTCAGTCTAATTTCACTCCCTCCCACCATTTCAAGTGCATCCCTCTAGCCAAGGTTACCAACCACCTTCTTACTGCTAGGGGCCTGCTTTTTCACGTTCAATACCATGGGCCACCCTTCTCTTTTTGGCCACATAGAATTCAGAGCTCAGACATTTCATAGCTGTTAGGTTGGCACAAATTAAAAAGTCCAGTAACATCAAGTGTTGGTGAGGAAAGGGAGAACCAGGAACTCTTATGTAATGTTAGTAGAAGACAGAATCAGTTCAGTTTGGAGAACACTTTAACCAACTGGGTAATTCAAAGATGCTCATGTCACACCTACTCATTTGTTTCCCTCTGTGGTAGATCCAATAATTCCCCCTTGTCCCAAAAGACGTCCCCATGGTAACCCTGGAACCTGTAAATATGTTACCTTACATGGCAACAGGGACTCTACAAATGCAGTTGAGTTAAGAATCTTGGCCAGGCATGGTGTCTCACATCTATAATCCCAGCACTTTGGGAGTCTGAAGCGGGTGGATCACCTGAGGCTGGGAGTTTGAGACCAGCCTGACCAACATGGATAAACCTTGTCTCTACTAAAAATGCAAAATTACCCGGGTGTGGTGGTGCATGCCTGTAATCCCAGCTACTTTGGAGGCTGAGGCAGGAGGCTCGCTTGAACCTGGGAGGTGGAGGTTGCAGCGAGCCGAGATCACGCCATTGCACTCCACCTTGGGCAACAAAAGCGAAACTCCATCTCAAGAAAAAAAAAAGGGGGGGGAGAAGAAAAGAGAAAACTAATTTTGAGATGGTTGGGAGGCTGAGGCAGGAGAATTGCTTGAACCTGGGAGGCAGAGCTTCAGTGAGCCGAGATGACACCACTCACTGCAGCCTAGGTGACAGAGCAAGTCTCCATCTCTAAAATTAAAAAAAAAAAAGCTGGTCACGGTGGCTCACGCCTGTAATCCCAGCACTTCAGGAGGCTAAGGCAGGCGGATCACGAGGTCAGGAGATCAACACCATCCTGGCTAACATGGTGAAACCCTATCTCTACTAAAAATACAAAAAAAAAAGTAGCTGGGCATGGTGGCAGGCGCCTGTAGTCCCAGCTACTCAGGAGGCTAAGGCAGGAGAATGGCATGAACCCAGGAGGCAGAGCTTTCAGTGAGCCGAGATCGCGCCACTGCACTCCAGCCTCGGTGACAGAGCAAGACTCCATCTCAAAAAAAAAAAAAAGAATCTTGAGGTGGGCCAGGCTTGGTGGCTCATGCGTGTAATCCTGGCACTTTGGGAGGCTAAGGCAGAAGGATCACTTGACCCCAAGAGTTCAAGACCAGCCTGGACAACATAGTGAGACCCCCATCTCTACAAACAAAATTTTTTTTTTTTTTTTTTTGAGGTGGAGTCTCGCTCTGTCGCCCGGACTGGAGTGCAGTGGCCGGATCTCAGCTCACTGCAAGCTCCGCCTCCCGGATTTATGCCATTCTCCTGCCTCAGCCTCCCGAGTAGCTGGGACTATAGGCGCCCGCCACCTCGCCCGGCTAGTTTTTGTATTTTTTTTAGTAGAGACGAGGTTTCACCGTGTCAGCCAGGATGGTCTCGATCTCCTGACCTCGTGATCCACCCGTCTCGGCCTCCCAAAGTGCTGGGATTACAGGCTTGAGCCACCGCGCCCGGCCCAAAAATTTTTTTAAGTAGCCAGGTATGGTGGTGCATGCCTGTAGTCCCAGCTACTCAGGAGGCTGAGGCAGAAGGATCACTTCGTTTCAGGAGGTAAATGCTACCGTGAGCTATGATAGTGCCACTGCACTCCAGCCTGGGCAAGAGAGCAAGACCCTGACTCAAAAAAAAAAAAAAGATTCTTGAGATGCAGTGAGCATCCTAGATCACCAAGTTGGACCCAATGTAATCACAAGGGTTCTTATAAGAGGGAGGAAGGAAGGTCAGAATCTGAGAAGGAAATCTGATAGTGGAAGCAGAGGGTCAGAGTCAGAGAGAAACTGGAAGACACTACCTTGGTGGCTTTGAAGATGAAGGAAGAAGCCATAAGCCAAGGATGAAGGAAGAAGCCATAAGCCAAGGAATGCAGGCAACCTTTGGAAGCAGAAAAAGGCAAGGGAATGGACTCGGCCCCTGGGGACTCCAGGAGGACACCTTGATTTTAGCCCAATAAAGCCCATTTGGGGCAGGGCATGGTAGTTCACGTCTGTAATTCCAGCACTTTGGGAGGCGGAGGTGGGCAGATCACTTGAGCTTAGGAGTTCGAGACCAGCCTGGCCAACATGGTGAGACCCCATCTGTACTAAAAATACAAAAATTAGCTGGGTGTGGTGGCGCCCACCCATAATCCCAGCTACTCAAAAGGCTGAGGCACAAGAATGGCTTGAACCCGGGAGGTGGAGGTTGCAGTGAGCCGAGATTGCGCCACTGCACTCCAGCCTGGGCGACAGAGCGAGACTCTGTCTCAAAAGGAACAACCATTTTGGGCTCCTGACATCCAGAAGTGTAATTTGAATTGTCTAAAGCCACTGATTTTGTGTTAATTTGTTACAGTGGCTATAGGAAATTAATATGAACTTCCACAAAATTTTTCCCTCTTGGACTAGGAGGCAGGGACAGGAAGAATTCTTACTATTATTATTATTTGTCTTTTATTTTTGAGACAGAGTTTTGCTCTGTTGCCCAGGCTGAGCGTGTGGTGGCACGATCTTGGCTCATTACAACCTCCACCTCCTGGGTTCAAGCGATTCTCGTGCCTCAGCCTTCTGAGTAGCTGGGATTTACAGGCGTGTGCCACCACGTCCAGCTAATTTTTGTATTTTTAGTAGAGACAGGGTTTCCCCGTGTTGGCCAGGCTGGTCTCCAACTCCTGACCTCAGGGGCTCCGCTCACCTCAGCCTCCCACAGTGCTGGAATTACAGGCGTGAGCCAGCGCGCCCTGCCTGTATTATTTGTAGTAACCACAAAACCTGGAAACAATCCAAATGTCCAACCATAGGAGAATGGCAAAGACGCCAGCGTGTCTTCATACAGGGGAGTACTTCATACTACACAGCAACAAAAATGAGAAAATACATCCACGCATGTGAATTTGAATGACTCTCAAACAACACTGAGTGAAAAAGGGAAGCAGCAGAAAAATATATTCATTATACTACTGTTTACATAAAGCTTAGGAACAGGCAAAATTGGCCAGGCACGGTGGCTCACGCCTGTAATCCCAATACTTTGGGAGGCCGAGGTGGGCGGATCACGAGGTCAAGAGTTCAAGACCAGCCTGACAAACAAGGTGAAACCCCATTTCTACCAAAAATACAAAACATTAGCCAGATGTGGTGGCACGCGCCCGTCGTCCCAGCTACTCGGGAGGCTGAGGCAGGAGAATTGCTTGAACCCGGGAGGCGGAGGTTGCAGTGAGCCGAGATTGTGCCACTGCACTCCAGCCTGAGTGAGAGTGTCAGACTCCATCTAAGAAGGAAAGAAAGAGAGAGAGAGAGGAGGGAAGGAAGAGAGAGAGAGAGAGAGAGGGAGGGGGAGAGAGAGAGAGAGAAAGAAAGAGAGAGAGAAAGAAAAGAAAAGAAAAGAAAAGAAAGAAAGAAAAAAGAAAGAAAGAAAGAAGAAAAGAGAGAGAGAGGGAGAAAGAGAGAAGGGAGGGAGGGAGGGGAGGGGAGGAAGAGAGAGAGGGAGAAAGAAAGAGAGAGAGAGAGAGAGATGGGAGGGAGGGAGGAAGGAAGGAAGGAAGGAAGGAAGGAAGGAAGAAAAAGAAAGGAAGAAAGAAGGAGAAAGTAAGCAAGCCAAACTGCCCGGTCTACTGGCTCACACCTGTAATCTCAGCACCTGAGAGGCTGAGGCAGGAGGATTGCTTGAGCCGGAGACATCGAGGGTGCAGTGAGATGTGATCCCGCCACTGCACTCCAGCCTGGGTGACCGAGCGAAACCTTGTCTAGAAAAGAAAAGAAACAGGCAAAACTATATTTTATGTTGCTTGGAGATACATACAGAGTAAAACTTTGGAAACAATAAACATGAAATTCAGAAGTGTAGCTGTCTGACAGAAGGGCTTTGGAGTTGGCAGAGAGACTCTGGGAACTTTAATGACGTTAATGGTTTGATTTTTTTCTTCTTAGAGACAGGGTCTCACTGTGTTGGCCAGGCTGGTCTCGAACTCCTGGGCTCAAGCGATCCTCCCCTCTCAACCTCCCAAAGTGCTAGGATTACAGGCATGAGCCATGGTGCCCTGTTGGCACAATCAATCGTAGAACATTCTCATCTCCCCCAAAAGAAACCTCGTACCCTGGCACCTCACACCTGTAATCTCAGCGCTTTGGGAGGCCAAGACGAATGGATCACCTGAGGTCAGGAGCTCGAGACCAGCCTGGCCAACATGGTAAAACCCCATCTCTACTAAAAATGCAAAAATTAGCCAGGCATTGGCTGGGCACAGTGGCTCACGCCTGTAATCCCAACACTTTGGGAGGCCGAGGCGGGCGGATCACAAGGTCAGGAGATCCAGGCCATACTGGCTAACACGGTGAAACCCCCTCTCTACTAAAAATACAAAAAAAATTTAGCCGGGCGTGGCGGCTTGCGCCTGTAGTCCCAGCTGCTGGGGAGGCTGAGGCAGGAGAATGGCGTGAACCCGGGAGGCAGAGCTTGCAGTGAGCCGAGATCACGCCACTGCATTCCAGCCTGGGTGACAGAGCAAGACTCAGTCTCAAAAAAAAAAAAAAAAAAATTAGCCGGGCCTGGTGGTGGGCGCGTGTAATCCCAGCTGCTCGTGAAGCTGAGGCAGGAGAATCGCTTGAACCCGGGAGGTGGAGGTTGCAGTGAGCTGAGATCTTAACAGTGACTCTGCATTTGCCCCCAAGCCTGCCCCACCTAGCCCTGGCAACCACAAATCTACTTTCTTTCTCTATAGATTGGCCTATCCTGCACATTTCCTATAAATGGAATCATATATGGTCTTTTGTGACTGGCTTTTTTTTTTCCTTTGTTTTTGAGACAGAGTCTCGCTCTTGTCGCCTAGGCTGGAGTGCAATGGCATAATCTTGGCTCACTGCAACCTCTACCTCCCGGGTTCATGCCATCCTCCTGCCTCAGCCTCCCAAGTAGCTGGGATTACAGGCGCCCACCACTATACCCAGCTACTTTTTGTATTTTCAGTAGAGACGGGGTTTCTCCATGTTGGCCAGGCTGGTCTCGAACTCCTGACCCCATGATTCTCCAGCCTCGGCCCCCCAAAGTGCTGGGATTACAGGTGTGAGCCACGGCGCCCTGCCAGTGACTGGCTGCTTTTATTCAGCATAATGTTTTCAAGATTCATTCACATTGCAGCATTATCAGTGCCTAATTCCTTTTGATTTTTTTTATTGTGGTAAAATATATGTAACATAAAATGTATCATTTAAACCACTTAAATGAACGGCGCAGTAGCATTAAGTATATTCACATTGTTGTGCAACCGTCACCATCATCCACTTCCAGAATTTTCCTCACCTTCCCAAACTGAAACTCCATTCCCATGAAACGCTCACTCCTCATTCCTCTTCCCCACAGCCTCTGGCACGTACCATTCTACTTTCTGTCTCTAAGAATTTCATTACTCCAAGTACTGCATATAAATGGACTCATACAGTATTTTTTCTTTTGTGACTGGATTATTTCATTCAGTATAATGTTTTCTCTTTTGAGATGGAGTCTCGCTCTGTCGTCCAGACTGGAGTCCAGCAGCACGATCACAGCTCACTGCAGCTTCAAACTCCTGGGCTCAAGCAATCCTCCTGCCTCAGCTTCCCAAGTCACTGGGACCACAGACATGCTACCATGCCTGGCTAATTTTTTTTTTTTTTTTTTTTTTTTGAGATGGAGTCTTGCTTTGTCACCCAGGCTGGAATGCAGTGGTGTGATCTTGGCTCGCTGCAACCTCTTCCTCCCGGGTTCAGGCGATTCTCCTGCCTCAGCCTTCCGAGTAGCTGGGATAACAGCCAGGTGCCACCAACCTGGCCAAGTTTGTTGTTGTTGTTGTTTTTGTTGTTTTTGTATTTTTTTTTTTTTTTTGAGACGGAGTCTCGCTCTGCCGTCCAGGCTGGAGTGCAGTGGCCGGATCTCAGCTCACTGCAAGCTCCGCCTCCTGGGTTTACGCCATTCTCCTGCCTCAGCCTCCCGAGTAGCTGGGACTACAGGCGCCCGCCACCTCGCCTGGCTAGTTTTTTGTATTTTTTAGTAGAGACGGGTTTCACCATGTTAGCCAGGATGATCTCGATCTCCTGACCTCGTGATCCGCCCGTCTTGGCCTCCCAAAGTGCTGGGATTACAGGCTTGAGCCACCGCGCCCGGCCTGTTTTTGTATTTTTAGTAGAAACAGGGTTTTACCAGTTGGCCAGGCTGGTCTCGACCTCCTGACCATGTGATTCTCCCTCCTCGGCCTCCCAAAGTGCTGGGGTTACAGGCATGAACCATCATGTCTGGCCCCTGGCTAATTTTTTATTTTATTTTATTTTATTTTATTTTTTTATTTTATTTTATTTTATTTTGAGACAGTATTGTTTTGTCACCCAGGCTGGAGTTCAGTGGCATGATCTCGGCTCACTGCAACCTCCTCCTCCCTGGCTCAAGCGATTCTCCTGCCTCAGCCTCCCGAGTAGCTGGGATTACAGGTGGGCACCACCACGCCCGGCTAATTTTTGTATTTTTAGTAAAGATGGGGTTTCAAGATGTTGGTCAGGCTGGTCTCGAACTCCTGACCTCAAGTGATCTTCCTGCCTTAGCCTCCCAAAGTGCTGGGATTACAGGCCTAAACCATTGCACCTGGCCAACTTCATTCCTTTTTAAGGCTAAATAATATTTTGTGTATGTCTGTTGTGCTTTTTATGGCTGAATAATATTCTATTATAATGAATGTACCATAAGTTGTTTACCCACTCATCAGTTGGTGAACATTGGGGTTTTTCCACTTTGGGGCTATTATGCATAATGCTATGAACATTCGCATATAAATCTTTGTGTGACATATGTTTTCATTTCTCTTGGGTATATACTGAGGAGTGAATATATGATAACTCTATGTTTAGCTTTTTGAGGAAAGGCCAGACTGCTTTCCAAAGCAGCTGTACCACTTTACATTTACACTAGCAATGCACAAGGGTTCCAATTTCTTTATTTTATTTTATTTTATTTTATTTTATTTTATTTTATTTTATTTTTGAGACAGGGTCTCTCTCTGTCCCCCAGGCTGGGGTGTAATTGTGTGATCATGGCTCACTGCAGCCTCAACTTTCTGGGCTCAAGTGATCCTCCTGCCTTAGCCTTCTGAGTAGCTGGGACTACAGGTGTGCACCACCATGACTGACTAATTTTTTACTTTTTTTTTTTTTTAGAAATGGGGTCTCACTATGTTGCCCAGGCTAGTCTCAAACTCCTAGCCTCAAGTGATCCTCCCACGTCAGCCTCCCAAAGGGCTGGGATTACAGGTTGAGCCACCACACCCAGCCAAGGGTTCCAATTTCTTTGCCAACACTTGCTTCCTGTCTTTTTTAATTATAGCCACCCTAGTGGGTGTGAAGTGGCATCTCATAATTTGATTTGTGTTTCTCTGATGACTAATGGTATCGAGCATCTTTTCTTGTACAGTACTTATTGGCCATTTGTAGATCTTCTCTGTAAAAATGTGTATTAAGACTCTGCCTCGGCTGGGCACGGTGGCTCACACCTGTAATCACAGCACTTTGGGAGGCTGAGGCGGGCGGATCACGAGGCCAGGAGATCGAGACCATCCTGGCTAACACGGTGAAACCCTGTCTCTACTAAAAATACAAAAAATTAACCGTGTATAACCTGTGGTGGCAGGCGCCTGTAGTCCTAGCTACTCAGGAGGCTGAGGCAGGAGGATGGCATGAACCCGGGAGGTGGAGGTTGCAGTGAGCCAAGACCGTGCCACTGCACTCCAGCCTGGGCGACAGAGCAAGACTCTGTCTCAAAAAAAAAAAGACTCTTTGCCTCTGTTTTTATTTTTCCTTTTTCAACTTTTTTTTTTTTTTTTTTTTTTTTTTTGAGACAGAGTCTGGCTCTGTTACCCAGGCTGGAGTGCAGTGGCACCATCTTGGCTCACTGCAACCTCTGCCTCCCAGGTTCAAGTAATTCTCCTGCCTCAGCCTCCTGAGTAGCTGGGATTACAAGTGCCTGCCACCACACCCAGTTAATTTTTGTATTTTTACTAGAGACAGGGTTTCACCATGTTGTGGTCAGGCTGGTCTTGAACTCCTGACCTCAAGTGATCCACCCACCTCGGCCTCCCAAAGTGCTGGGATTACAGACATGAGCCACTGCACTCCGCCTCAACTTTTCTTTTCTTTTTTTTTTTTTTTTGGAGGCGGAGTCTCACTCTGTCTGTCACCAGGCTGGAGTGCAGTAGCAGGATCTCCGCTCACTGCAACCTCTGCCTCCCCGGTTCAAGCAATTCTCCTGCCTCAGCCTCCAGAGTAGCTGGGACTACAGGTGCACACCGCCACACCCAGCTAATTGTATTTTTTTTTTTTTTAAGATGGAGTCTTGCTTTGTTGCCCAGGCGGAGTGCAGTGGCGCCATCTCAGCTCACTGCAAGCTCCGCCTCCCGAGTTCATGCCATTCTCCTACCTCAGCCACCAGAGTAGCTGGGACTATAGGCGTCCGCCACCACGCCCGGCTAATTTTTTGTATTTTTAGTAGAGACAGGGTGTCACCGTGTTAGCCAGGATGGTCTTGATCTCCTGACCTCGTTATCCGCCCGCCTCGGCCTCCCAAAGTGCTGTGATTACAGGCGTGAGCTACCGCGCCCGGCCTAATTTTTTTTTTTTGTATTTTTAGTAGAGATGGGGTTTCACCATGTTTGTCAGGCTGGTCTCAAACTCCTGACCTCAAGTGATCCACCCACCCAAAAGTGCTGGGATCACAGGTGTGAGCCACCACACCCGGTCTCAACTTTTCTTTTAGAATCAGAAGGTACATGTGCAGATTTGTTACAAGGTATATTGCATGGTGCTGAGGTTTGAAGTATGACTGAACTCAAGTACTGAGCACAGTGTCCAACAGGTAGTTTTTCTGCCCTTGTCTCCCTCTCTCTCCTCTCTATAGTCCCCAGTGTCTCCTGTTACCATCTGATATGTTTTGGCTGTGTCCCCACCCAAATCTCATCTTGAATTGCCACCTGTTGTGGGAGGGACCTAGTGGGAGGTAATTGCATCATGGGGGCAGGTCTTTCTCCTGCTGTTTTTGTGATAGTGAATAAGTCCCAGGAGATCCAATGGTTTTAAAAATAGCAGTTTCCCTGAAAAGCTCTCTTTGCCTGCTGCCATCCACTTAAGACGTGACTTGCTCCTCCTTGCCTCCCGCCATGATTGTGAGGCCTCCCTAGCTACGTGGAACTGTAAGTCCATTAAACCCTTTTTCCTGTATAAATTACCCAGTCTTGGGTATGTCTTTATCAGCAGTGTGAAAATGGACTAATACGCCATCTTTGTGTTCATATATACCCAATGTTTAGCTCCCACTTACAAGTGAGAACATGTAGTATTTTATTTTCTATTTCTGTGTTAGTTTGCTTAGGATAATGGCCTCCAACTGCATTCGTGTTGCTGCAAAGGATATGATTTTTCTTCCTTTTTATGGCTGTGTAGTATTCTATGGTGTATCCATACCACATTTTCTTTATCCAAAGCACCATTGATGGGCACCTGGGTTCATTACATGTTTTTGTTATTGTGAATAGCATTGCAATGATCATACAATTTGCCCATGTTTTCATTGGGCTATCTTTATATCATAAGAGTTCTTTATATATCTGAGAAACTAGTCCTTTATCAGATATATGATTTGCAATTTTGTTTCCCTCTGTAGGTTGTCTTTATTCTCTTCATGATGTCTTTTGAAGCACAAAAGTTTTTTTATTCTATTTTGGTGAAGTCCTTTTTTTTGAAATGGAGTCTCGCACTGTTGCCCAGGCTGGAGTGCAGTGGCACAATCTCAGCTCACTGCAAGCTCCACCTTCTGGGTTCACACGATTCTTCTTCCTCAGCCTCCCGAGTAGCTGGTACTACAAGCGCCCAGCACCCCGCCTGGCTAATTTTTTTTATTTTTTTAGTAGAGACCGGGTTTCACCATGTTAGCCAGGATGGTCTCGATCTCCTGACCTCGTGATCCACCTGCCTCGGCTGGGATTACAGGCGTGAGCCACCGTGCCCGGCCGGGGAAGTCCATTTTATCTATTTTTTCTTCTCTTGCTTGTGCTTTAGTGTCCTATCTAAAAAACCATTTTCTCAATCAAGGTCACAAAGATTTACTTTTTTTTTTTTTTTCTTTGAGGCAGAGTCTTGCTCTGTCGCCCAGGCTGGAGTGTAGGGGTGTGATCATGGCTCACTGCAACTTCCACCTCCCAGGTTCGAGTGATTCTCCTGCCTCAGCCTCCTGAGTAGCTGGGATTACAGGTGCCTGCCACCATGCCTGACTAATTTTTGTATTTTTAGTAGAGACAGGGCCAGGCTGGTCTTGAACTGATCTCAGGTGATCCACCCACCTCAGCCTCAAAAATGCTGGGATTACAGGTATAAACCACTGCACCTGGCCCACAAAGATTCACTTTTTTTTTTTTTTTTTTTTGAGAGAGAGTCTCGCTCTGTCCCCCAGGCTGGAGTACAGTGGTGGGATCTTGACTCACTACAACCTCCTCCTCCAGGGTTCAAGCGATCCTCATGCCTCACCCTCCCAAGTCGCTGAAACCACAGGTGTGCGCCACCATGCCTGACTAATTTTTTTTGTATTTTTAGTAGAGATGGGGTCTTTTTTATGTTGCCCAGGCTGCTCTCAAACTCCTGACTTCAAGTGAGGGAGGCTTGCCTTGGCCTCCCAAAGTGCTGGGATTACAATAATTCCTAATCTGCTTTGTGTTACTACAGGTTACCCTATATTTTCTTGAATTTTATGTAAATGAATCATATAGTATATACTTTCTGGGGGGCTTTTAAACTCAGAATTATTATTATTATTATTATTTCAAGACAGGGTCTCACTCTGTCACCAAGGCAGGAATGCAGTGGCACGATCACGACTCACTGCAGCCTCGACCTCCTGGGCTCAAGCAATCCTCCCGACTAAGCCTTCCAAGTAGCTGGGACTACCGCCATGCACCATCATGCCTGGCTACTTTATTTATTTTTATTTGTTATAGTGGTATAATCCCACTACTTTGCCCAGGCTGGTCTTGAACTCCTCGGTTCAAGCTATCCTCCCATGACAGCCTACCAAAGTGCCGGGATTACAGGTGTGAGCCCCTGTGGTTGGCCCATTCCGCAATCATATGCTGCATTTCCACACCTCTTCTGCCTTAGCTCAAGACGTAACTTCACCTAGAACGCTCTTCCTCCCAGTTGGGCGGGAGAGAACCAGGAGTTTGAGACCAGCCAACATGGTGAAACTCTGTCTCTACTAAAAATACTGAAATTAGCTGGGTGGTGGTACATGCTGTAATCCCAGCTACTTAGGAGGCGGAGGCAAGATAATCCCTTGAAGCTGGGAGGTGGAGATTGCAGTGAGCCGAGATTGCGCCACCACACTCCAGCCTGGGTGACAGAGCAATACTCCATCTCAAAAAAAAAAGAAGAAAGGAATGCTATTTCTCCCAATGTCTGATCCTAAAGCTGAAGGTTGTTGAAGAACTGACTCATCCTTCTCATCCTAGCCTCTACTTCCCCTCATGTACAGACCAAATCAGTCCTTCTTTTGTGGCACACTCCCTCACAGCTCTGATGCCAGCCTGCCCTGTACTGGAATTCTTAGGGACTAACCTGTCCCCACTGTTAGACCAGAGGTCCTCTGAGGGCAAGGACAGCATTTATGTCATTTCTTCAGTTTCAGCTTCCAGCTCAGGATCTTCACACGGCAGGTACAGACAGCCAGGACACCGGGGCTCAAATTCCAGCTCCGTCACTTACCGCCAGTAGGAACCTCAGACAAATGACCCAACCTCTCTGTGCCTCTGTCTCTTCATCTGTAAAATGGGGGGAACACACTCACTTCATCTGGTGGCGGAAGGGATTAAATGATTAACCCACATAAACGGCTTAGTAGGTGTGGGCAGGACCCCGGCAAGTAGTAAGTGTTTGGTAAACGTTAGTTGGAAATGATGCTGGGGGGCCGGGCGCGGTGGCTCACGCCTGTAATCCCAGCACTTTGGGAGGCCGAGGCGGGCAGATCACTAGGTCAGGAGATCGAGACCATCCTGGCTAACACGCTGAAACCCTGTCTCTACTAAAAATATAAAAAATTAGCCGGCCATGGTGGTGGTGCCTGTAGTCCCAGCTACTTAGGAGGCTGAGGCAGGAGAATCGCTTGAACCTGGGAGGCAGAGCTTGCAGTGAGCCGAGATGGTGCCACTGCACTCCAGCCGGCAACAGAGCAAGACTGTATCTCAAAAAAAAAGAAGAAGAAGAAGGAGGGGGGGAGGAGGAGGAGGAGGGGGGGAGGAGGGGGAGGGGGGAGGGGAGGGGGGGGGAGGGGGGGAGGGAGGGGGAGGAGGGGGGGAGGAGGGGGGGAGGAGGGGGGGGGGGGGAGGAGGGGGGGGGAGGGGGGAGGGGGAGGAGGAGGGGGGAGGGGAGGGGGGAGGGGGGGAGGAGGGGGGGGGGAGGGGGAGGAGGGGGGAGGGGGAGGAGGGGGGAGGGGGGAGGGGGGAGGGGGGGGGGAGGGGGAGGAGGGGGAGAGGGGGGAGGGGGGGGGGGGGAGGGGGGGAGGGGGAGGGGGGAGGGGGGGAGGGGAGGGGGGGGGGGGGAGGGGGGGAGGGGGAGGAGGGGGAGGGGGGGGGAGGAGGAGGGGGGAGGAGGGGAGGGGGAGGGGGGAGGGGGAGGGGGAGGGGGAGGAGGGGGAGGGGGAGGGGGGGAGGGGGAAGGGGAGGGGGGGGGGGAGGGGGGGGAGGAGGAGGGGGGAGGGGGAAGGAGGGGGGAGGGGGGGAGGAGGGGGGGGGAGGGGGAGGGGGAGGGGAGGGGGAGGGGAGGGGGAGGGGGAGGGGGGGGGAGGGGGGGGGAGGGGAGGGGGAGGGGAGGGGGAGGGGGAGGGGGAGGGGGAAGGGGGAGGGGGAGGAGGGGGGAGGGGAGGGGGGGAGGGGGGGGGGGGGGGAGGGGAGGGGGAGGGGAGGGGGGGAGGGGGAGGGGGGGGGGGGGAGGGGGAGGGGGAGGGGGGAAGGGGAGGGGGAGGAGAGGGGGAGGGGGAGGGGGAGGGGAGGGGGGAGGGGAGGGGGGGGGGAGGGGGAGGGGAGGGGGAGGGGAGGGGGAGGGGGGGGAGGGGGGGGAGGAAGAGGAAGAAGAAGAAGAAAAGAAGAAAAAGAAGAAGGAAGAAGAAGAAGAAGAAAAGAAGAAGAAGTGATACTGAGGTCAGGTGCGGTGGCTCATGCCTGTAATCCCAACACTTTGGGAGGCCGAGGCACACGGATCACCTGAGGTCAGGAGTTCAAGACCAGCATGGTCAACGTGGAGAAACCCCGTCTCTACTAAGAATACAAAAATTAGCCAGGTGTGGTGGTGGGCGCCTGTAGTCCCAGCTACTTGGGAGGCTGAGGCAGGAGAATTGCTTAAACCTGGGAGGCAGAGGTTGCAGTGAGCCAAGATCACTGCACTCCAGCCTGGGCGACAAGAGCAAAACTCTGTCTCAAAGAAAAAAAAAAAGTAAAAGATAAAAGTGATAGTAACTTGTGGGTTGAAGAGGGACTCTGCCCTAGGTATAGAGACGCTTCATATGAAGGAGAAGATACTTTATATTGATCTTCACAGCCAGGCACAGTGGCTCACACCTGTAATCCCAGCACTTTGGGAGGCCAAGGCAGGAGGGTTGCTTGAACCCAGGAGTTCAAGGCCAGCCTGGGCAACATGGTGAGACCCTGTCTCTACGAAAACAAACAAAAATTAGCTGGGTATGTTAGAACCTGCTAGTGATCCCAGCTACTCAAGAGGCTAAAGCAGAACGATCACTTTAGCCCAGGAGTTCAAGGTTGCAGTGAGCCATGATGGACCCACTGCGCTCTAGCCCGGGCTAAGAAGTGAAACTCTCTCTCTCAAAAAAGAAAGAGGAGACCCTCCATGCCTCTCCGCCTCCATTAAGGGGAGGGAGCACTCCACCAGAGGCCCCCTAATTCACCTCCCTTCCTTTCCAGCATCAAAGTAACCATCAAAATCTTCCTCCTTCAGAAAGCCCTCTAAGATTGCACTGCCTCTAGGAACTTCTTCCTTCTGCCTCTTCTCTTTGATGCCCTGTGACCACGGCTGAGTCCTGCACCCTACTTCCCATCTTCCCCCTGCTCTCCTCTTCCTCTGCAAGGGATACAAATACCTCTGGACCACTTTCAGGTAGACCTGAAAGGTCCAGGGTGTAGCTGGAGCAAAGAGTGTTCATGAGAGAAAACACATTTTTTATTTTTATTTTTTAGAGACAGGGTCTCACTATATTGTTGCCTAGGCTGGGCTCGAACTCCTGGCCTGAAGCGATCCTCCCACCTCAGCATCACAAAGCGCTGGGGTTAGAGGCATGAACCACCATGCCCAGTTGGAGAACATCTTACTTATACCTCCCTGTCTCTCCTGTTTTACATATGGGTAGGGTCAACCCAGGATGCCCAGTTAAATTTGAGTTTTAGATATGCATCATGAATAATCTCTTAGTATAAGTGTGCCACAAATATGGCATGAGACATACTTATACTAAAAAAAGCCATTGTGTATCTGAAATTCAAATTTAATGGGGCATCCTGGATTTGTATTTGCTAAATCCATCAACCCTATGTATGGGTAAACTGAGGCCCTGGGAGATGGAGTATCAGTATTAGGTTCAGTTGCAGAGCCAGTCAGTGTGGTGGTGGCTCAAGCCCCACTCCCCTTACACACACACACACACACACGCTGACTCTGGGTCCTGGCGCTGGCCGTGAACAGGTGTCTGTCCAGCGTAGCAGACTGAAGTCCACTAGTAGGAGACCACGTGACATGAGACTCATGCAAGACAGGAAACAGTGGGCAGAAAAGGCCAAACTGGCCCACCAGGACGTGTGAGGCGGGTGGAAGAAGCAGGAGGTGTCTTCATCTGCTTCCTTCTCAAGATGCATCACCCACCACCACCACTGCCCACCCCCAAACAGAATGAATTCCAAATGGGGTGTGGGGCCGGGCGCAATGGCTCATGCCTGTAATCCCAACACTTTGGGAAGCTGAGGCAGGCAGATCACTTGAGGCCAGGAGTTCGAGACCAGCCTGGCCAACATGGCAAAACCCCATCTTTACTAAAAGTACAAAAAAATTGGCCAAGCGTGATGGCACGCACCTATAGTCTCAACTACTTGGGAGGCTAAGGCAGGAGAATCTCTTGAACCCAGGAGGTGGAGGTTGCAGTGAGCCAAGATCGCACCATTGCACTCCAGCCTGGGCAACAGAGCAGGACTTTGTCTCAAAACAAACAAATAAGTGGTCTGTGGGCAGAATCTGATGGACTCAGGGTCTCTTCTGGGCTCAGCCTCATCCTCTGGCATGTCCCAGGCCTTCCCCCTGCCCTCCACCTCCTGCCATCACCAGGGGACTCTGGGGGGCATTATTAGCAGGATCCCTTCTGCCTCTGCTGCCCCCTGCTAGCTGTAGAAGGAAGGAAGCCCGTGGGGCCAGGAGGAAGCTGCCTCATTGCTGGGTAGCAAGCTTCTTTCCATCCCACACTGCCCGCTCCTGGCCAAGCGGTGGCCACGGGGACCCTTCCTTCCACCCCACATGGCCCCTTGAAGCTGGCAGGCAAACTGAGGTCCTGAATGCCCCCTTCCCAGATGGTGCCTACTCCACAGGACCTCTGAGGACTTGGAGGCCACCATTCTGGACTTCAAATCTGATACCACCGCTGGCCTATCCCGCTCTCTCGCTGGGCTGCTACGCTGAGGGTGTTTAAGGATGTTTGTGGAGTAAATGTAAGAGTCCAGGCCAGGCGCGGTGGCTTGCACCTGTAATCCCAGCACTTTGGGAGGTCGAGGTGGGAGGATCGCTTAAGATCAGGAGATAGAGACCAACCTGGGCAACATAGTGAGAACCCATTGCTTAAAAAAAAAAAAAGGGTTGAGAGGACACAGCACTAAGAGCAAGAGAGGGGAAGTCAGTGGGCTCTGGGAGGCAGGAAGGGCCTCAGGGAGGGGTGAGGAATGGGGGCTCAGGGAGGGGAATGAGGGTTTAGGGAGGGGATGTGATGTCAAGGGCAGGGAGAGTGCGGGGGCTTGAGGGGGGACTCAGAGGGAGCCTGGGATGAAGCTGGTCAAAGAGGGAATGAATGGGACTCAGTGAGCCAGATGAGAGAGAGAGAGACAGGAGATAGTGAGAGAGAGACAGAGACAGAGGGAAAGACAGAGACGGAAAGAGAGGAGAGGGAGAGGGAGAGAGAAGGAGGGAAAGGAGGGGGAGAGACAGAGAGAAGGAAAGAGAGAGAAGAGAAAGGGAGAGAGAAGGGGGAGAGAGACAGACAGTGAGAGAGGGAAAGACAAGGGGGGAGAATGAGAAAGAGGAGAGAGGGAGAGAGAAAGAGGAAAATGAGAGAGAGAAGAGGGAGAGAGTGAGAGGAGAGAGAGAGAAAAGGGGGAAAAAGAGAGAAAGGGGGGAGAGAGAAAGAGGAGGGGGTAGAGACAGTCAGAAAGTGAGAGAGAGAGGAGAGAGAGGGAGAGAGACTGAGAGACAGAGAGAGAGGAGAGAGAGGGAAAGAGAGGCAGGAGAATGACAGAGAAAGGGGAGAGGGAGAGAGAGAAAGAGAAGAGAAAGGAGACAGAGGGGAGGGGGTAGAAAGAAAGGGAGAGAGAGAGGAGAGTGGGAGAGAGAGGAGAGGGGGAGAGGGGGGAGAGAGGGAAAGAGAGAAGACAGAGGAGAGAGACGGGGGGGGGGGGAGAGTGATGGAGAGAGAGACAGTGAGAGAGAGGAGGGGGGGGAGAATGAGAGAGAAAGAAGGGGGAGAGTGAAAAAGAAGGGAGATAGAGAAAGAGAAAGAGAGACAGAGGCGAGAGAGGGAGAGAGACAGAGTGAGAGACAGAGACAGAGGAGAGGGAGAGAGACAGAGTGAGAGACAGAGACAGAGGAGAGAGAGGGGGAAATAGAGGAAGAGGGAGAATGGGGGCGGGGGAGAGACAGGAGGGAGGAGAGAGAAAGAGAGAAAGTGAGGGAAGAGGGAGAGAGAGATGAGCCTGTAAGAGAGAGGAGAGAGGGAGAGGAAAGAGGGGGAGGGAGAGAGAGAGAGAGAGAGAAAGCGGGGAGAGAAGAGAGTAAGAGTGAGAGATGAGAGTGAGAGAGAGTGCTAGGGGGGACTCGGGGACTAGGAGGAGGTTCAAAGCCGGGCTGGGGCTCAGGGAGGAGCCCCAGGCGGTCCCAGCGTCTTCCTCTGCCCACCTAGGGTGGCCCCACACCTGCGGCTCCTCCTTCCCCGAGCCCAGCCCGCGGTTGGGGGCCGGGCACCGAGCCCCCGGGTAGAGTAGAGGAGGTTAAAGGTGAGCGGGCACGAGCTGGCAGCAGACGGGGATTGGCAGGCGCCCGAGCCCAGGGCCCGGGCCATGGCTGCCCCACAGGCCTCTGAGCGGCTGAGCGGCTGCCGCCCACGTGCTAAGGAGAGAAGGAGGCACCGGATCAAGGGGCAAAGGACACCTCGGAGCGGGGCGGGGGTGCCCACGTCCACACCCGCTGCTAAAAGCCGGGCCCGCGGCGCAGCGCAAGGAGCCCTCTGCCGCCCGCGCGAGGAAGGCGCCGAGCGCCGCCGGGCGGCCCCGAGCATCCCCGCAGCGCCCCCGCCGCCCGCCTCCAGCCGCCCGCGCGACCCCCGGCACTGGCCGCGCCGCGCCCCTCTGCAGGTCGAGCGGATTCCAGGTGAGGGCGTGGAGCCCCCGCGTCATCAGGTGGGTGCAGGGGCCTCACCCAAGGGGAATTGGATCTGCTCCTGTGCTGGGCCTCAGTTTCCTCACTGCCCATAGAGGCGCGCGTCCCTGGCTCAGCTGGGCTGAAGGGGTTCACACGCTTATGTGGCCTCCTCGCTCAGCCTCAGCTGCCAGGAGGAAGGAGGCAAACTCGTACCCCAGGGAGGACTCCGGATCAGGAATCCGAGAGTTCATCCTGCTAGAGGGTGAAGTGCACACCGTGTCTCCCACTGGCTGGGCTGGGCTTCCATCGTGTCTCCCACTGGCTGGGCTGGGCTGGGCTTCCATCGTGGTCTGGGAGGTTCTCCCAGGAGGTGAGAGGGGGCCAAGGGAATCAGGAATGAGGGCCTTCCTCCCTCTGGCTCCCCCTACCCTGGGCAGGTGACATGCCAGTGGAGAAACCCTGCCCAGGTGGGCCCTGGGATCAGGAGTACCCAAGCTTCCCCTGGCTGGGACAGAACGAAGCCAGATGGCAGGGTGGGGTATGTGGATTCTGGCCCCTAGGCTTCTAGCCAACAGGTAGGGGCCACAGAAGTGGTGGCCGGCACTCCCACTGCTCTGCCCCAGGGTTGGGGGGAAAGCCAGGGCTTCCTCCCAGCCACCCTGTCCCACCTCTGGGCTGGGTTTGGGAGCTTTGGGTTCTTGTCTACGTCTGGCTGTGTGACCTTGGGCGCACGACTTTCCATCTCTGGGCCTGGCTCTCCCTCCGTGACATGGGAAGGTTTACTGTTCCTGGGCCACTTGTGTGGAGATGGGGACAGAATAAAATGGGACACCAAGTTGCTTTGGAGAACAGGGTGGCCCACTCCAACCAAATCTCTCTGGTCCTTCACAAGGGGGATGGTGTTACAGGGTCAGCTGAGACAGGAAGTCAGGGAGACCAAGGATCTATGAGAGCTAAGCTGGTCCCCACTTTGCCCAAGAACTTATTAACTCAGCAACTCCCCTGCCCCATGTCCTGCCCAGGCCCTCAGATGCAGGAGAAGGCCCAGAATACAGGTCTAGGAATCTCAGGTCTACCCCAGGGAAGCTCAGCTCCTCAGCCTAGGGTAGCTTCTGGGAGAGGAGGAAGATTCTGTAATACCAGAAGAGGTCTCAACTGTAGTAACCAGGAGTTTCCCCATCTTGAGAAGATAACTCATCTCACTTCTCCCTAATTCCCCTCTAAGGACACAGTCTACTGGCTGAGCCAGGCCAGGTCTCCGTTTAGAATCGGGGGCAGGGCTCAGGCTGGGGTTGGAACTCAGTCTGGGGACCACATGGGAGGGCAGCTCAGAGCCAGGGTCCAGGAACCATCCGCCTGGGGTCTTGGAATCCTGCGATTGAAATCATCTGGCTGATAGAGGGGTGGCACTGGTGGAGGTGATGTTTGTCAGCTGAAGTGGAGGGCAGGCATATGAGCTTCTGCAGGCTGCAGAGTGGAATGGAAGAGTGGACTGGAAGCATGGAAGTAGGAGAGGTCATGTCTCCAAGAGTCCTGCAGCCACACCTGCCCAGAGTCTCTAGTGCCTTCAGGCAATCGCCCTCCCTGGGGCCCCTCCCCGGGGCTGTCTTTGGCCCTGTTGCCAGCCCTGTGGTGGGTAAAGGCAAGCTTAGGCATGTGTTGGGTTTGTTAGGGACCGAGAGAGGCCACCATTAGTGCAGTCCTCACTCCCTGATTAGGGCCAAAGAAAAAGTTTTGGCTACAGATGTGGGGCAGAGGAGGGAGGAGAGAGGGGACATGCAGGCTTAGGATTGCTGTTTAGATAGGAGAAGAGGAACTGGTGTTTGCTATGCATTTACTGCAAGCCAGGCACTGCACAAGCTTTTCTGGCACTGTTTCCTTCTTCCTGATAACCAGAGAAGGAAAGGATCTCCATTTACAGAAGAGGAAACAGGCTCAGAGAGGTCAAGGCTCTGGTTCAAGGTCACACAGCCTGGGAGCGGCAAGGCTGATATTCAGACCCAAGCATCTTGACTCCAAAGCCCTGGTTTCTGTTCCCATTACTGGCAGCGACCTTGGCAAGCCCTGTCCTCCTCTGGGCTTCACTCTGCACATCTGTAACCTGGGGTTAAACGGGCTTGCCTGGATTGTTGGGCAGAGCTGGGAGGATGTCTGGAAACAACATGGGTCGTGTATTCTCTGCATTCAGGGAGAAACACACAAGAGGGGACTACGTTGGCTGACCCCCAACCTCCCAGGTCAGCTCATGGGTATCCATGTGTCCTGTGCCCACCTCACCCACCTCATCCCCCTCCCCACCCATCTTTCCCACTCCTGAAACTTAGGGGCAAGGTGGCTCTGTCTCTCCTCTTTGAAGTTAGCTAAGCTGACCTTGGAGAAGGGGGCCGCCAATAAGGGAAGAGTGAGCAGAATATTCCCAAGGTAGGTCCTGGCACTGATAAATAAGAGACAGGAAAGTACTGCCCTAGGACCAGAGGCAGTGGCTCACGCCTGTAATCTCAACACTGGGAGGCCGAAGTGGGAAGATTGCTTGAGTCCAGGAGTTCAAGACCAGCCTGGGCAGCATAGAAAGATCTGTGTCTCTGCAACAAATTAAAAACTTAGCCAGGCATGGTGGCATAGGCATATAGTCATACTCAGGAAACTGACACAGGATGATCACCTGAGCCCAGGAGTTTGAGGCTGCAGTGAGCTATGATGGCACCACTGCACTCCATCCAGCCTGGGCAACAAAGCGAGAACCCTTCTCTCTCTCTTTTTTTTTTTTTTTTTTTGAGACGGAGTCTCGCTCTGTCACCCAGGCTGGAGTGCAGTGGCCGGATCTCAGCTCACTGCAAACTCCGCCTCCTGGGTTCATGCCATTCTCCTGCCTCAGCCTCCGGAGTAGCTGGGACTACAGGCGCCCACCACCACGTCCGGCTAGTTTTTTTTTTTTTTTTTTTAGTAGAGATGGGGTTTCACTGTGTTAGCCAGGATGGTCTCGATCTCCTGACCTCGTGATCCGCCCATCTCGGCCTCCCAAAGTGCTGGGATTACAGGCATGAGCCACTGCGCCCGGCCAGAGAACCTTCCCTTAAAAAAAAAAAAAAAAAAAGCTCTACCTGGAATCCCAGGCCTCCCCCTCCTAGCTGACTCTGGCAGTCACAAAAGTTCTTGTCCCATACTCAGCCCCATGTGACTCTGGGTGAGAGAGATGCTTCCTGGGATCCACTTTCTATCTCAGTCCAGGGGCCTGATACCCTGATGGGGGTGGCATGGAGCCAGTTATCCAGCAGGGGAGAAGCCAGGAGATTCTGGGCAGAGCAGAAGATGACTGTCACCTGTTGCAACAGTCTGAGAAGCTTTTTCCATCGCTGAGTCCCCTAGAGGAGGTTGTCGCCCTATCTTCTGTGTCCTACAGCTCCTGGTTCTCTGACATTGTAATCAGAGGTGTCGGCCAGAAAGGAAGGAAAGAAGAAAGGGCGGGATGGGGGAGGAAAAGAGGGACGGAAGAAAAGAAAACCCACATTTACCAAGGTACCACTGGCTCTCACTTACATATTTCATTTCATCTTTGCAACGACTGCATAATAATGTCACATAATCACAGCCATTTTAAAGATGAGAAAACTGGCCAGGCACAATGGCTCATGCCTGTAATCTTAACACTTTGGGAGGCCGAGGCGGGTGGATCATCTGAGGTCAGGAGTTCGAGACCAGCCTGGCCAACATGGCAAAACCCTGTCTCTACTAAAAATACAAAAATTAGCCAGGCACGGTGGCAGGCGCCTGTAATCCCAGCTACTCGGGAGGTCCTAAGGCAGGAGAATCACGTGAATCCCGGGGGGCGGAGGTTACAGTGAGCCGAGATCAAGTCACTTCACTCCAACACGGGAGAAAGAGTGAGACTCAGTCTCAAAAAAAAAAAAAAAAAAACAAGATAAAACCAGTCCTCAGCCAGGTGCGGTAGCTCACGCCTGTAATCTCAGAGCTTTGGGAGGCCAAGGCAGAAGGATCGCTTGAGGCCAGGAGTTTGAGACCAGTCTGGGAAGCCTAGTGAGACTCTGTCTCTACAAAAAATTAACCAAGCATGGTGGCACATGCTTATAGTCCCAGCCACTGAGGAGGCTGAGGCACAAAGATTGCTTGAGCCCAGGATTTTGAGACCAGCCTGGGCAACATAGTGAAACCCCATCTCTACAAAAATGTTTAAAAATTAGCCAGGGGTGGTGATGCACCCCTGTAGTCCCAGCTACTCGGGAGGCTGAGGCAGGAGGACCACTTGAGCCAGGAGTTAGAAGTTGCAGGGAGCCATGGTGGTGCCACTGCACTAAAGCCTGAGCAACAGAGCAACACCTTGCCCCCAAAAAGTAAAATAAAGTGTCTACTATGTGCCAGCTGTCCCCTCTGTCCTAGTACCTGCTGATTAGCTCAGTCTTGGGTGAATTCACGTGACACACGATGTTTGCAAGGAGGCCTAAAGGACAGGTCATCCTTCAGTTCCACCAAGCAGCCCAGCAGAATGACATGCTTGGGCTCTGCCATCAGACACAGCCGGGTTCATATTTGGGCTGCGCTACTCATGAACTGTGTAACCTGGATGATGTCCTAATCTTTCTAACATATTTCACTAGATGAGAGAATCAAATAAACATGTCTCTGAACCTTGATGTGCTGTGTACAATAGGAACTCTCAGCCTGAGCAACAGGCTGGTTGAGCAGACTGATGGATGAGACTCAATAGCAAATACACAGGGCCAGGCAGCCCACTGGAATCCCTGGTTGTGGTGCAAGGGGAAATATATTTGTGGTCGTGTTTTTTTTTTTTTTTTGAGACGGAGTCTCACTCTGTCGCCTAGGCTGGAGTGCAGTGGCGCGATCTCTGCTCACTGCAAGCTTCGCCTCCCAGGTTCACACCATTCTCCTGCCTCAGCCTCCCGAGTAACTGAGACCACAGGCGTCCGCCACCACGCCCGGCTAATTTGTTTTTTGTATTTTTAGTAGAGATGGGGTTTCACCATGTTAGCCAGGATGGTCTCGATCTCCTGACCTCGTGATCCACCCTCCTCGGCCTCCCAAAGTGCTGGGATTACAGGCGTGAGCCACTGCGCCCAGCTATTTGTGGTCTTTGACTGTGGCTCCTGGCACAGAGCTCCTACAACCCTTGGAATCTTCAGAATGCTGAGAGTGTCTTTTGTCTTTTGTAAGTTATTAAGAGGACTGGTGGCTGGAGGCCCCTAGAGAGTTTCAGGATGAGCGCTGTTCACTAGAAAGACCAAGGCATGATTAGAGGATTGGAGCTTTCAGCTCCCTGCCCCTACAAACTTTGGGGAGAAGAGAGGGTTGGAGAATGTGTTTAATCACCAGTGGTCAGTGATTTAATCAATCATGTCTACGTAATGAAACTTCCAGCGACCAGGCAAGGTGGCTCACACCTGTAATCCCAGCACTTTGGGAGGCCGAGGTCAGAGGAGCGCTTCAACCCAGAAGTTCAAGACCAGCCTGGGCAACATGGCAAGACGCTATCTTATAAAATAAATAAATAAATAAATAAATAAATAATAAATAAAGGGCCAGGCACGGTAGCTCACGCCTGTAATCCCAGCACTTTGAGAAGCTGAGGTGGGTGCATCATCTGAGATCAGGAGTTCGAGACCAGCCAGGCCAAGGTGGCGAAACCCTGTCTCTACTAAAAATACAAAAATAAATTATCCAGGGTTGGTGGTGCACAACTGTAGTCCCAGCTACGCTGGAGGCTGAGGCAGGAGAATCTCTTGAACCCGGGAGGCGGAGGTTACAGTAAGCCAAGAGCACACCACTGCACTCCAGCCTGTCTATCACACTAAATAAGTAAATAAATAAATAAATAGATGGAAACCTCCATAAAAACCCCTAAATGTTGGGCTTCATGGAGCTTCTGAGTTTGTGAACACATCAAAGTGCTAGGAGGGTGATCCTCCCAGAGAGGGCATGGAAGCTCCGTGTACCACCCCCATACTCTAGCCCATGCATCTCTTCCATCTGGCTGTTCCTGAGTTGTGTCATTGATATAAAAAAACTGATAAATACAAGTAAAATGATTTACTGAGTGCTGTGAGCCATTCTACAAAATTATTGACACTGAGGAGAAAGTCATGGGAACCCCTGATTTATAGCTGGTCAATCAGAAGTTCAAGTGGCAACCTAGGACTTGTGACTGTCATCTGAAGTAGAGGCAGGCTTGTGGGAATAAGCCCTTAACCTGTGAAATCGGATGCTAACTCCAAGTAAATAGTGTCAGAATTGGCTGGGCATAATGGCTCACATCTGTAATCCCAGCACTTTGGGAGGCTGAGGTGGGTGGATCATAAGGTCAGGATTTCGAGACAGCCTGGCTAACATGGTGAAACCCTGTCTCTACTAAAAATACAAAAATTAGCCAGGCGTCGTGGCATGTACCTGTCATCCCAGCTACTCGGGAGGCTGAGGCAGGAGAATCCCTTGAACCTGGGGGGTGGAGGTTGCAGCTGAGATTGTGCCACTGCACTCCAGCCTGGGCGACAGAGCGAGGGTCCATCTCAAAAAAAAGAAAAAAAAATGTGTCAGAATTGAATTGCAGGACACCCAGCTGGTGTCAGAGAATTGGAGAAATGGTGTCATAAGTGTGAGTAAACACCATTTGCTGCTATATGGTGGCTATTGGAAGTTTTACAGACTAACAGACCATTGGCACAGTGGCTTATCTTGGTGAAACACCACCTCCAGGTTCAACTTTGTACCTGCAATGCTATGATGCTGGTAGCACATGGTCCTCCCCTGGCTCTTCACTACATACCCAATAGGCAAGGTGGCTTCCTCCATGTTACAGGGAGGGCAACTGAGGCCCAGGTGTCTTGCCTGAGGTGATCCATGGGTCCCCAGTGAGCCAACCTCCTGGGGAAAGAAGAAAATCCCTTATAGGGTCTTTTTTTTTGTTTCAAGGCTCACTGCAACCTCACCCACCCCAGCTCAAGCAATCCTCCTTCCTTAGGCTCCCTGGTAGCTGGAACTACAGGCACTCACCACAACACTTGGCTAATTTTTGGTAGAGATAGGATTTTGCCATGTTGCCCAGGCTGGTCTCAAACTCCTGGGCTCAAGTGATCCTCCTGCCTCAGCCTCCCAAAGTGCTGGCATTACAGATGGGAGTCACTGTGCCTGGCCCCTTACAGATCTTTAGGCCCCTCAGAATGAGATTGTGAATGGCAGACAAGCTGGGGTGGGAAGCTGTGCCTCTGTCTTCCCAGTGTCTGCTCAGGGACAGACTCTGATTTGGTCAATCAAAAAGGGAGCCTTTTCCTGTTGTTTGGAGAATATTAATCTCTGGACTTTGGGGTCCTCAAGAAGAAGGGGAAGGGTCCCATGTCATCATCTTTTTTTTTTTTTTTTTTTTGAGATGGAGTCTCTGTTGCTCAGGCTAGAGTACAGCGGTGCAATCTTGGCTCACTGCAACCTCTGACTTCTGGGTTCAAGCAATTCTCCTTCCTCAGCCTCCTGAGTAGCTGGGATTACAGGTGTGCACCGCTATGCCCAGCTAACTTTTGTATTTTTAGTAGAGACAGCGTTTTAACATGTTGGCCAGGCTGGCCTCGAACTCCTGACCTTAAGTGATCCTCATGCCTCGGCCTCCCAAAGTGCTGGGATTACAGGTGTGAGCCACTGTGCCCGGCCGCCATCATCTATTCTACTGCCTCTTCTGATTTTCTTCACTTTTTTTTGAGGGTTCCCCACCATTTCAAAAGTAATACATGAGTATTATAGAACATTAAAATTTATAGAAATTTAAAAAGTGAATGTCTCTGTTATTCCACTCCCTCCCCACCTACAAAGAATGGCAGAGTGGGCCGAATACGGTGGCTCACACCTGCCATCCAGCACTTTGGGAGGCCGAGGCAGGTGTATCACGAGGTCAAGAGATTGAGACCGTCCTGGCCAATATGATGAAACCCCATCTCTACTAAAAATACAAAAATTAGCTGGGCGTGGTGGCACGTGCCTGTAGTCCCAGCTCCTTGGGAGGCTGAGGCAGGAGAATCGCTTGAACCCAGGAGGTTGCAGTGAGCCGAGTTCGCACCACTGCACTCCAGCCTAGCGACAGAGTGAGATTCTGTCTCAAAAAAAAAAAAAAAAGAACAGTGGAGTCATAGTTGATACCTATAAGTCCTGACTTTTCTTCTCTGTTCATATATGAACATTTGTTACTATTAATTTTTGCATAAATGGCATCATACTTCATATATTGCCCATAACTTTTTTTTTTTTTTGAGACAGTGTCTTGCTCTGTCACCCAGGCTAAAGTGCAGTGATACAAATTTGGCTCACTGTAGACTCCACCTCCTGGGCTTAAGTGATTTTCCTACCCCAGCACCTCAAGTAGCTGGGACTACAGGTGCATGCCACCACACCTGGCTAATTTTTCTATTTTTTTTTTTAGAGACAGAGTTTTGCCATGTTGCCCAGGTTGTTTTGAACTCTTGAGTTCAAGTGATCCCCCTACTTCTGCCTCCCAAAGTGCTGGGATTACAGGTGTGAGCCACCCTGCCCGGCCCATAACTTTCTTTTTAAATTAGCATTGCGACTGGGCGCCGTGGCTCAAGCCTATAATCCCAGCACTTTGGGAGGCCGAGACGGGCGGATCACGAGGTCAGGAGATCGAGACCATCCTGGCTAACACAGTGAAACCCCGTCTCTACTAAAAACTACAAAAAACTAGCCGGGCGAGATGGCGGGCGCCTGTAGTCCCAGCTACCCGGGAGGCTGAGGCAGGAGAATGGCGTGAACCCGGGAGGCAGAGCTTGCAGTGAGCTGAGATCCGGCCACAGCACTCCAGCCTGGGCGACAGAGCGAGACTCCCTCTCAAAATAAATAAATAAATAAGCATTGCATCTTAGCTATCTTTTCCTATTTCTACACCTATAATGATAATGAGAACTAGCATTTACTATCTAAGCACTTTGCAGGTATTAATTCACTTCATTCTCATAAAAACCATGAGATTATTATCTCCATTTTTTTCGAGATAGGGTCTCACTGTGTTGGTTTTGAACTCCTGAGTTCAGACGATCCTCCTGCCTCAGCCTCCTGAGCAGCTGGAATTACTGGTTCAAGTCACCACATCTGGCTATCTCCATTTCACAGATGAGGTTCTGTTAACACCTGCATAGTATTTCCCTGTAGGGATTTATCAAAATTTATCTGACCATGCTGCTTTTCACTATTATAAACAGGGGTGTGAGGAATACCTTTGTTCATCTTTGCACAGTCCTGGAAATATTTTATAGCACAAATTCCTAGAAGTGAATTTGATGGGTCATAGAGTACCAACATTTTTTGTTTAATAGATTTTTCCAAAATACAGTCCCATGTTACCTATCAATGACAGATTAGGGAAATGGCCTGTTGGGCCCCCCGACATTCCTGTTTCTTCCTGGCCTGGGGTGGGGTTTTAAGCCTCCCCTGGAAGCAGCCAAAGCGGTGCAGAAAGGGAAGTTTCTGGGCAAATAACATTGTGCCACTGAGTTCTTCCTCCCCTCCATCCACTTATCCTCAGCCTCACCACAGGCTGCAGCCCAGGGCACTAAGGGAAGGGCTTCCTTCTCCTCTCTATGTTGTTTTTTTTTTTTTTTTTTTCTGCTCTCTACTTAATTTAACCTCTAGTCAAAAAGTACTGGGTCGGGAATTAAAGCTTTAAATGAGCCCCAGCGTGGTGGCTCACACTTATAATCCCAGCACTGTAGGAGGCCAAGGTGGGTGAATCACCTGAGATTAGGGGTTCGAGACCAGCCTGGACAACATGGTGAAACCCTGTCTCTACTAAAAAATACAAAAATTAGTTGGGCATGGTGGCGGATGCCTGTAATCCCAGCTACTAGGGAGGCTGAGGCAGGAGAATCGCTTGAACCCTGGAAGCAGAGGTTTCAGTGAGCTGAGATTGTGCCTCTACACTCCAACCTAGGTGACAGCGTGAGACTCTATCTCAGAAAAACAAACAAACAAAAGTACTGGGTTGGGAATTAAAGCCTTAGTTGAGGCCAGGTGTGATGGCTCACACCTGTAATCCCAGCACTTTGGGAAGCCGAGGTGGGCAGATCACCTGAGGTCAAGAGTTTGAGACCAGCCTGGCCAATATGGCGAAACCTTGTCTCCACCAAAAATACAAAAATTAGCCAGGCGTGTTGGCACATGCCTGTAGTCCCAGCCACTCAGGAGGTTGAAGCAGGAAAATCACTTGAATCCTGGAGGCGGATGTTGCAGTGAGCTGAGATTGTGCCACTGCATTCCAGCCTGGGTGACAGAGTGAGATTCCGTCCCCCAAAAATAAAAATAAAATAAATATAAAGTGTTAGATAAATAAATATAAATATATAAATAGATGACTTGTTCTGGTACCGCAAGCAAGTGACTTACTTTCTCGGAGCCTGTTCCCTCATCAATGGCATGGAGTGACCAAAATCCCTGTTCATCTAGTCTCCCCCAGGGACAGGAGGAGAAAATGGTGTCTGAGGGTGCTATGGTTCCTGCCAAGGGCCAGGCAGAGACTGGTGGTTTTGTTGGCTGAACTTTGGGCCAGCTTTGGGTGTGCAGATGGATGGGGCAAGATAGACCCTGGCCATGAGGAGCTCAGGGCTTCGTTAATGGGGGAAGCTGGAGGAGAAGAGGTGGGAAGAACATAGAGAAGGATCGAGACAAGCGGAGCCTAAAAGTGGTGCCACTGCATGTTCCCCAACAGAGAGCCCAGGGGACTTGGCTGGTCCTTCTAGGGCCATCTTGGTAAGCCCACACTGACTAATATTAGTGCCCTTAGCATAAAGGGCAGGCCCCGGACCTGACCTTCCACCCTGCCTGGTGTTCTTTTTCCAGCTACTTATCTCTTCCTGTCCTGTGTCCTCCCTGCCCATGCCCCAGCTCAGCCTAGCCTGGAACATGAGCTCACAGGGAGCTGCTGTCTGATGGGAAACAGCTGTGGGTTCAAATCTCAGCCCTGCCATCTACCATCAGTAAGAATCTTGGGCCAGGTATCCTATACAATGGGGCAATGGGGATCGTGGTCCTTGCTCTGCCTGGCTTATAATGAGATAATGACCATGAAGCCACATTGGCCAAGGACATATGAGTGTAAGCTGTCTTGCGTATCAGTGCTTCTCAAACCAACTGAAGGGCCCCTTTTTGCTTTTTTTTTTTTTTTTTCCAGACGGAGACTCGCTCTGTCACTCAGGCTGGAATGCGGTGGTGTGATCTCGGTTCACTGCAACCTCCACCTTCCAAGCTCAAGCAATTATCTTGCTTCAGTCTCCTGAGTAGTTGGGATTACAAGCATGTGCCACCATGCCTGCTAATTTGTATATTTAGTATGGACAGGGTTTCGCCATGTTGGCCAGGTTGGTCTCGAACTCCTGACCTCAAGTGATCCTCTCACCTCGGTCTCCCAAAGTGCTGGGATTACAGGCGTGAGCTACTGCACCGGGCCCCTTTTTGCTTTTTTATTTTCAATCTACATGGACTTATGGGTATGCAAAATACAACAGAAAATGAATTACTAGAAAAATCGAAGTAAAGGAAATATGTAAATTATAAGCCCAGTTTGTTATTGTTATATTCAACAGATAGAAAATTACTCTATTAAGTTGATGTAGGTGACTGGGTGTGGTGGCTCACACCTGTAATCCCAGCACTTTGGGAGGCCGAGGTGGGTGGATCACGAGGTCAGGAGATTGAGACCTTCCTGACTAACACGGTGAAACCCCGTCTCTACTAAAAATACAAAAAAATCAGCCGGGTGTGGTGGCGGGCGCCTGTAGTCCCAGCCACTCGGAAGGCTGAGGCTGGAGAATGGTGTGAACCTGGGAGGCAGAGCTTGCAGTGAGCCAAGATGGTGCCACTGCACTCCAGCCTGGGCAGCAAAGCGAGACTCCATCTCAAAAAAAAAAAAACAAAGAGGATCACTTGAGCTCAGGAATTCAAGACCAGCTTGGGCCACATAGCAAGATCTCGTCTCTACAAATTTTTTTTTTTTTTTTTTTGAGACAAGGTCTCGCTTTGTCACCCAGGCTGGAGTGCAGTGGCATAATCTTGGCTCACTGCAACTTCTGCCCCCTGGGTTCAAGCGATTCTCCTGCCTCAGCCTCCTGAGTTGGTATGCCACCATGCCCAGCTAATTTTTGTATTTTAATAGAGATGGGGTTTCATCATGTTGACCAGGCTGGTCTCAAACTCCTGACCTCAGGTGATCCACCTGCCTCAGCCTCCCAAAGTGCTGGGATTACTGAGCCACAACGCCTAGCCTACACTTTTTTTTTTTTTTTTTTTTTTTGAGACGGAGTCTCACTCTGTCGCCCAGGCTGGAGTGCAGTGGCCGGATCTCAGCTCACTGCAAGCTCCGCCTTCCGGGTTTACGCCATTCTCTTTTTTTTTTTTTTTTTTTTTTGAGGCGGAGTCTCGCTCTGTCGCCCGGACTGGAGTGCAGTGGCCAGATCTCAGCTCACTGCAAGCTCCGCCTCCGGGTTTACGCCATTCTCCTGCCTCAGCCTCCCGAGTAGCTGGGACTACAGGCGCCCGCCAGCTCGCCCGGCTAGTTTTTGTATTTTTAGTAGAGACGGGGTTTCACCGTGTTAGCCAGGATGGTCTCGATCTCCTGACCTCGTGATCCGCCCGTCTCGGCCTCCCAAAGTGCTGGGATTACAGGCTTGAGCCACCGCGCCCGGCCTGTTTACGCCATTCTCTTGCCTCAGCCTCCCACGTAGCTGGCACTTCAGGCGCCCGCCACCTCGCCCGGCTAGTTTTTTGTATTTTTTAGTAGAGACGGGGTTTCACCGTGTTAGCCAGGATGGTCTCAGTCTCGTGACCTCATGATCCGCCCATCTTGGCCTCCCAAAGTGCTGGGATTACAGGCTTGAGCCACTGCGCCCGGCCATTTTTTTTTTTTTTTAATTGATGTAAGTACTTCTGGAAACTCTGAATTTTTGTGTTTATCTTGTTGCAAACTTATAACAGAATCCCCAGCCTGGCAGTTGTCCATGGGCTACTCTCTGAGAAGTACAGATACCTCAGTGCCCACTGGAGCCAAGCCTAGCAGTGGGGTCACAGTGTGGCTGCCTGTGCTCCAAGGGAGCCAGGGACATGGCAGCTATGTAAGTTGCTGGCACCCCAGCCAGTTGAATGACTCATTACTGTGGTTCCCCAGCCCCCGCCTTTGTTTCTCCAGCTGTTTCCTCCCAGAATACCTTCTGCCATCTCTGTGTGACTAACTCTCACTTTGTCTTTTTTTTTTTTTTGAGATAGAGTCTCGCTCTGTTGCCTAGGCTGGAGTGCAGTGGCATCATTCTCAGCTCACTGCAACCTCCACCTCCCTGGTTCAAGCAATTCCCCCGCCTCAGCCTCCCCAGTAGCTGGGATTACAGGCTCCCGCCACCACACCCAGCTAATTTTTTTGTATTTTTAGTAGAGACGGGGTTTCACCATGTTGGCCAGACTGGTCTTGAACTCCTGACCTCAGGCAATCCACCCGCCTCAGCCTCCCAAAGTGCTGGGATTACAGGCGTGAGCCACCACGCCCGGCCTTTTTTTTTTTTTTAAACAAAGTCTCACTCTGTTGCTCAGGCTGAAGTGCAGTGGCTCAATCTTGGCTCACCACAACCTCTGCCTCCCAGGTTCAAGCAATTCTTGTGCCTCAGCCTCCCAAGTAGCTGGGACTACAGGCGTGTGCCACCACACCCTGCTAATTTTTGTATTTTTAGTAGAGATGGGGTTTCCCCATATTGGCCAGGCAAGTCTTGAACTCCTGGCCTCAAGTGATCTGTCCACATCGGCCTCCCAAAATGTTGGGGTTGCAGGCGTGAGCCATGGTGCCTGGCCCCCACTTTGTCTTTTGAGGTCCACCTCAAGCACAGTTTCTTCTAGAGAGCCTTCCCTGACACCCAGGGCTGCAAGTCAGACCTCCCTTAACTGAACTTCCTCAGTCCCAGGAACTATTTCTGGCTCCCTCTAGTGACTGGAGGGCGTGCCTCACTCTGCGTGCTGAACTGTGCAAAGGCAGGAGCCATGTTGCAAGTATCTGAGCATTCCTCCACCTCTGCCTGAACAGAGGGCCTGATATCAGCAGGCAGTTAATGTGTGTACTAGGTGGGCAGATGAGTGGGTATTTGAGCAGATGGTTGGATGAATAGAAAGTCAGGTAGGTGTATACATGGAATGATGGATGGACAGATAGCCAGATTGACTGGTAGATGAATTGATTGATGGAAGAAGAAATGGATAGAGAGGTGGATGGATGGATGGGTGGATAAAGAGATAGATGGATGGATGATGGATGGATGGATGGATAGAAGAGATGGATTGATGGAAAAAGAGATGGGTGGATGGAGAGAGATGGATGGATGGATGGGTGGATAAAGAGATAGATGGATGGATGATGGATGGATGGATGGATAGAAGAGGTGGATTGATGGAAAAAGAGATGGGTGGATGGAGAGAGATGGATGGATGGATAGATAGAAGAGATGGACTGATGGAAGAAGAGGTGGGTGGGTGGATGGATGGATGGATGCATGCATGCATGGATGGATAGATGGATGGATGGATGGATGGAAGATGAGATGGGTGATGAAAGAAAAGATGGGTGGATAGTAAGGTGAATGGAAAGATTGTAAATGAGCAGACAGGTAGATGAACAGATAGATGGGTGGGTAGATTGACAATTAGAGTATAGATGAATTAATAGGTAAATAAGTAGATGGGGCTGGGCACGGTGGCTCACGCCTGTAATCCCAGCACTTTGGGAGGCCGAGGCAGGCGGATCACGAGGTCAGGAGATCAAGACCATCCTGGCTAACACAGCGAAACTCTGTCTCTACTAAAAAAAATACAAAAAATTAGCCGGGCATGGTGGTGGGTGCCTGTAGTCCCAGCTACTCGGGAGGCTGAGGCAGGAGAATGGCTTGAACCCAGGAGGCAGAGCTTGCAGTGAGCCGAGATCCCGCCACTGCACTCCAACCTGGGTGACAGAGCAAGACTCCGTCTCAAAAAAATAAATAAATAGAAAATAACTAGATGGACAGGTGAATGGATGGCTGGACAGATGACTAAATACTCACTGGATCTCTACCCTGTTGTCCTTCCTCCTCTTCTTCTCCTCCTCCTCTACCTCCTTCTCCACTCTCACAGCCTCAGAGCACAAAGATCAATGATTTTCAGTTGAGACCAGAAGTAATCTACACAGGACATTTTGTCCTGCACAGGACTTGGTATTTGTATAATTTAGAAATGTATGAGCAATATAGTAGATATTTATAGTATCATTAAACATAAATATAAGCTGGGCACAGTGGCTTACGCCTGTAATCCTGGCACTTTGGGAAGCCAAGGTGGGCGGATCACTTGAGGTCAGGAGTTTGAGACTAGCCTGGCCAACATGGCAAAACCCAATCTCTGGCCGGGCGCGGTGGCTCAAGCCTGTAATCCCAGCACTTTGGGAGGCCGAGACGGGTGGATCGCGAGGTCAGGAGATCGAGACCAACCTAGCTAACACGGCGAAACCCCGTCTCTACTAAAAAAAATACAAAAAACTAGCCGGGCGAGTTGGCGGGCGCCTGTAGTCCCAGCTACTTGGGAGGCTGAGGCAGGAGAATGGCGTAAACCCGGGAGGCGGAGCTTGCAGTGAGCTGAGATCCGGCCACTGCACTCCAGCCTGGGCTACAGAGCGAGACTCCGTCTCAAAAAAAAAAAAAAAAACCCAATCTCTACTAAAAATACACAACAAAATAGCTGGGCGTGGTGGTGCATGCCTGTGGTCCCAGCTACTAGGGAGGCTGAGGCAGGAAAATTGTTTGAACCCAGGAGGTAGAGGTTGCAGTGAGCCGAGATCCCACCCCTGCACTCCACCCTGGGCGACAGAATGAGATTCCGTCTCAAAATAATAATAATAATAATAATAATAATAATAATAATAATAAATAAATACAGAAGCAGAAAGCCTATAAAAGTGTACTTCTTGCAAAGAAAAGTGGATTTTTCATTCCTAATATGTTGAATTCATAATTTTTAAAAATTAAGTTAAAATTATTGGCCGACCTCAGTGGCTCACATTTGTAATCCCAGCACTTTGGGAGGCCGAGGTGGCAAGCAGATCACTTGAGGTCAGGAGTTCGTGACCAGCCTGGCCAATATGGTGAAACCCCGTCTCTACTAAAAATGCAAAAACTAGGCCGGGCGCGGTGACTCAAGCCTGTAATCCCAGCACTTTGGGAGGCCAAGGCAGGTGGATCACGAGGTCAGGAGTTTGAGACCAGCCTGGCCAATATGGTGAAACCTTGTCTCTACTAAAAACACAAAAATAGCCGGGCATGGTGGCGGGCACCTGTAATCCCAGCTACCTGGGAGGCTGAGGCAGGAGAATTGCTTGAACCCGGGAGGCGGAGGTTGTATTGAGCCATAGATCACGCCATTGCACTCCAACCTGGGCGACAGAGTGTGACTCCGACTCAAAACAAAAGAAAAAAAAATACAAAAACTAGCCAGGCATGGTGGCGTACACCAGTAGTCCCAGCTACTTGGGAGTCTGAGACAGGAGAATCACTTGAACCTGGGAGGTGGCAGTTGCAGCGAGCCGAGATCAAGCCACTGCACTCTAGCCTGGGCAACAGAGCAAGACTCTGTCTCAAAAAAAAAAAAAAAAAAAAAAGTTAACAATTATTTATCTATTTTTGAGATGAGAGCTTGCTCTGTCGCCCAGGCTGGTCTTGAACTCCTGGCCTCAAGTGATTCTCCCACTTCAGCCTCTCAAAGTGTTTTGGATTACAGGTGTGACCCACTGCTCCCAGCAAACTCATAATTTTTGGTAAAACAATTGGGGTACTTCTGATATGAAAACAAGTCTGGTCCAACTTCTTCACTTCGGTGTAGTCATATTTATCCAATTTTCCTTCATGGTTTGTTCACCCATTTTACAGATACAGAAACTGAGATCCAGACAGGGGAAGTGACTTCTCAACTTGCCACCAGAGACACAGTTAGAGACTCCTCTCTCACACTGTTGTCTACTTCCCCATCCTCTTCTCACTCATTTAGCTTTGTGAGAAGCTAATTGCCAAGTTAATCTTGCCAAGCTAAACTTGTCAAGCCCTCCCATAGACCAGATACATCATCTCCCTCGTCCCCGCACCTAGATGCCAATCCACCCCTAGCCGCGGCAGTGGCTTCCTGAGTCTGTAACCTGGTAAGAGGAGCTGAAGGGTCAGTGAAAAGAGGCAGAGGCATGTTTTTCACTTTAATGTGCTCAGGCTGTTTATGGGACCATCAGATCCCTGACGGTCAGCCAGACACCATGGCTCGTGCCTGGAATCCCAGCAACTTGGGGAGGCTGAGGCAAGAGGATTGCTGGAGCCCAGGAGTTCGAAACCAGTTTGGACAATATAGCAAGATCCCATCTCTACAAAAAAAATTAAAATTAGCCTGGCATGGTGGCTCCCACCCGTAATCCCAATACTTCGCGAGGTCAAGGCAAGAGGATTGCTGGAGCCCAGGTTGAAACCAGCCTGGACAACATGACGAAACCCTGTCTCCACAAAAAAATTCAAAAATTAGCCAGGCACAGTGGCACACACCATGGCAGGAGGACTGCTTGAGCCCAGGGAAGTCAAGGCTGTAGTGAGATGTGATCTGACCACTGTACCCCCGCCTGGCAGGGTGGGGTGGCTCACTCCTGTAATCCCAGCACTTTGGGAGGCCGAAACAGGCAGATCACCTGAGGTCAGGAGTTCAAGAACAGCCTGGCCAACATAGTGAAACCCCATCTCTACTAAAAATACAAAAAATTAGCCAGGTGTGGTTGCGGGCACCTGTAATCCCAGCTACTCGCAAGGCTGAGGCAGGAGAATCAGTAGGAGACGGAGGTTGCAGTGAGCTGAGATTGCGCCACTGCACTCCAGCCTGGGCAACAGAGCAAGCCTCCAAAAGAAAGAAAGAAGGAAGAAAATTAGGAAAGAAGGGAGAGAGAGAGAGAGAAAGAAAGAGAGAAAGAATGCCCTCCCCAGACTGTCACACTGAGGCACACACAGGAACACAGGGCAGGTGAGGAGGGGAACAGGGCTGGGTGCTGGATCTGCACCAAGACATCAGTGAAGATGGTCGTGGCCCAGGGAAATAACCCATGGAACACCTCTCAAACTACCTTGTAAGGGCGAATCGGGATGTAGAATGGCTGATTTCATATGTGTACATGGGTGCAAAGTCAGTTTCTTTTTCAATAAAACCACTAAGTCTAACATACATGTAAATGGCGCACATAAGTATCTAACTCCATGAATTTTCACAGAGAACATCCCCATATAACCAGAATCCAGATAAGGAAACAAAATGTGGCCGGGCACAGTGGCTCACGCCTGTAATCTCAGTGCTTTGGGAGGTAGGAGGATCACTTGAACCCAGGAGTTCGAGACCAGCCTGGACAGCATAGTGAGACTCCACCTCTACAAAAAAAAAAAAAAAAAAAAGCTGAGTGTGGTGGTCCCAGCTATTTAGGAGGCTGAGGCAGGAGGATGGCTTGAGCCCAGGAATTTGAGGCTGGAGTGAGCCATGATTCTCCCACTGCACTCCAGCAGCCTAGGTGACTGAGGGAGACCCTGTCTGGAAGGAAAAGAAAAGAGAAGAGAAGAGAAGAGAAAAAAAAGGGGAAGAGAAGGGAAGGGAAGAGAAAAGAAAGGAGGAGGGGAGGGGTGGGAGGGGAAAGAAAAGAAAAGAAAAGAAAAGACAGGAGAGGGGAGAGGAGGGGAGGGGAGGGAAGGGAAGGGAAAAGAAAAGGAAAGCAAAGAAAAAAGATAAGACTGGAGAGGAGAAGAGAGGAGGGGGGAGTGGAGGGGAGGGGAGAAGAGAGAGAGGGAGAGAGGGAGAAAGGGAGAAGGGGAGAAGGGGAGAAGGGGAGAGAGGAAGGAAGGGAAGGAGAAAGGAAAGGAAGAAAATTGGACCAGTCACAGTGACTTGTGCTTGTAATCCCAGTGCTTTGAGTGGCTGAGGTGGGAGGATCACTTGAGGTTGGGAGTTTGACACCAGCCTAGGCAGTATAGCAGACCCCATCTCTACCTTAAAAAAAAAAAAAAAAAAAAGGTAGCAACATCCCTGATAGCTCTCTTCTTGAGCCCTTCTAGTCACCCTGAGGCTAAACGCAACCCTGACTCCTAACACCATAGATGAGCCTGTTTTGGAGCTTTATATGAATGAAATCTTACAACATATATACTTCTGTGTCAGGTTTCTTTTGTTTAATATATTATCAGTGAGATTCACCCATAGGACTGCACTTAGCTGTAGAGCGTTCATTCTCATTGCTGCATTAATACTCCCTAGTGTGGGCCAGGCGCGGTGGCTCACGCCTGTAATCCCAGCACTTTGGGAGGCCGAGGCGGGTGGATCATGAGGTCAGGAGATCGAGACCATCCTGGCTAACACAGTGAAACCCTGTCTGTACTAAAAAAAAAAATTACTCGGGCGTGGTGACGGGTGCCTGAAGTCCCAGCTACTCGGGAGGCTGAGGCAGGAGAATGGTGTAAACCTAGGAGGCAGAGCTTGAGTGAGCCGAGATTGTGCCACTGCACTCTAGCCTGGGTAACAGAGCGAGACTCCGTCTCAAAAAACCAAAAAAAATTCCCTAGTGTGACTGTTCTGCAATGTATTTATCCACTCACCTGTTGATAGACATTTGGAGCGTCTCCAGTGTTGGGCTATTAAGATCAGTGCTGCCATGAATAGTCTTGTGTTTTGGTGCACATATGCGCACATTACTGGGTTCTAAGGTGGGAGATGCTCAATGCTATTAGACACTGCCAAATACTTTTCCAAAGTGATTTTGCCTCCACCGGCAGGAGCAGTAGATGAGTGTCTGCTTGTACCACATCCTCCTGCACCATGGCCAGCCCTTTGAGTTTGAGAACATAGGTACTTGTGGAACAGGCTGGCATTCAGTTGCCTGCGTTTGAATCCCAGGTCTCTTCTTATTATGTGACCTTCAACAAAGTCTGTTTTCTTGTCTGAAAAATGGGTTGAAAATCAAAGGGTAGGCCAGGCACAGTGGCTCATGTCTGTAATCCCAGCACTTTAGGAGACCAAGGCAGGAAGATTGCTTGAGCTTAGGAGTTCAAGACCAGCCTGGGCAATATGGCAAAATCCCGTCTCTACAAAAAAATACAAAAAATAACTGGATATAGTGGCATGCACCTATAGTCCCAAGTACTTGGGAGGTTGAGGTGGGAGGATCACTTGAGCCCAGGAAGCAGAGGTTGCAGTGACCTGAGATCGCACCACTGCATTCCAGCCTAGGTGAGAGAGTGAGTGAGATGACTTCTCAAAAAAAAAAAAAAAAAAAAAAGATAAACCAAGGGGCTGTTGTGAAGATCCTGCGGACCCGCTAGGTGCTAAGTGCTCCATAACCGTTAGCTTTTTATAGCTAATTCTCACCACAACCCGCCAGATCACTTCACCTCTCAGAGCCTCAGTCTCCCCATCTGTAAAATGTCAATGAAAATTCTAACACACCCACATATACACACAGTTGAGAGGCTCACTAGTAAATGGAATAATTTATAAAAGTGCCTTTTAATTTTCTTAAGAGACAGGTTCTCACTCTGTCACCCATACTGGAGTTCAGTGGCGTCTTTATAACTCACTGCAGCCTCCAACTCCTGGGCTCAAGTGATCCTCTCACCTCAGCCTCCCAAGTAGCTGGAACTACAGGCCCACAAACAGCTAATTTTTTAGTTTTTTGTGGAGACAGAGTCTTGCTGTGCTGCCCAGGCTGGTCTCGAACCCCTGGGCTCAAGTTATCCTCCCCTTGGTCTCCCAAAGTGCTGGGATTACTGGCATGAGCCAACACGCCCAGCAGTGATTCTTGCTGTCAAGGAATTTGCCATCTAGTGGGGAGGAAAACCATGTACATCACTCACTGTGAATGCAAAGCCGAATGAAATTAGACTTGTATTAGAACAAGGGTAGTAGGGCTGGGCACGGTGCCTCACTCCCGTAATCCCAGCACTTTGGGAGGCCGAGTCGGGTGGATCACGAAGTTAGACGTTTGAGATCAGCCTGACCAACATGGTGAAACCCCGTCTCTGCCAAAAATATAAAAATTAACCAGGCGTGGTGACGCATGCCTGTAATCCCAGCTACTCAGGAGGCTGAGGCATGAGAATCACTTGAATCCGGGAGGCAGAAGTTGCAGTGAGCTGAGATGGCACCACTGCACTCCAGCCTGGGTGACAGAGCGAGACTTGATCTCAAAAAAAAAAAAAAAAGAAAGAAAGAAAAATAAAGAACAAGGGTGGGAACTCAGAAATAACCTGGAGAACTTGGGGAAGATGTCAGAGGTGGGACTTCAAGGACAGGTGGGCTTTCCCAACAAGGAAGGACAGTCTGGGTGAAGAGTCCTGAGGACCAAGACTAGAAGGCAGGGAGGACGTAATGTCAGGTGGGATGGCTGGGGACAGCCAGGTATTCATATCACAGTTAAGACCTTGTCTTGCATCTCCATGGACCATGAACAAGACTTGCTTGTACAGAGGCTGTAAACTGCTGGTTATAGTAACAGAAGCTAGGAGAAGCAGAAAGAGGGTGAGCCAGGTTACACGTACATGGCTGTGCTATCCTCTGGGCAATGGTGCCCTGAATGGGAGGTGCGTGCCTGTGGTCCCATTACAAGTGGCTCATACTTCCAATCCCAACACTTTGGGAGGCTGAAGCGGGAGGATCACTTTGGCCCAGGAGTTTGAGGCTGCAGTGAGCTATGATCACGCCACTGCACTCCAGGCTGGGTGACAGAGCGAGACCCTGTCTCTAAACGTAGGAGAAATCAGAATCTGTGGACGTCCTTGCATTTATTGGACACTCAGGTGTTTGGATGTTTTGCGTTGTGCAGGCAGGGTTTGTCTTTTCAGCAGTTAGGCTTCTAGAGGTGTTATTTTATTTCTTTTTTCTTTTCATTTCTTTTTTTTTTTTTTTGAGACAGAGTCTTGCTCTGTCGCCCAGGCTGGAGTGCAGTGGCGCGATCTTGGCTCACTGCAAGCTCCTCCTCCCGGGTTCACGCCATTCTCCTGCCTCAGCCTCCCGAGTAGCTGGGATTACAGGTGTGCGCCACCACGCCTGGCTAATTTTTTGTATTTTTAGTAGAGATGGGGTTTCACCGTGTTAGCCAGGATGGTCTCAATTTCCTGACGTCGTGATCCGCCCGCCTCGGCCTCCCAAAGTGCTGGGATTACAGGCATGAGCCACCGCGCCTGCCTAGAGGTGTTCTTAAGCCCTGGAGGAGGGCAGAAATGAGATGCAGATGCCTGTTGAGGGGGAAATTCATGGCTGGGGAAGGAGGGATGTTGGGCGAAGGAGAGAATTCACTCACAATCCTCCCACCCACTCAGATCCAGCTCAGAGGAAAGTCTCTGAAACCGCAGGAGACAACTCTGATGTTTTCAGAGCATGGGGAGAGTACGATGATGTGATCTGGAGACACGGCCAGCAGAGACTTGGAGCCAAGATTGCAGGATCCCCAACAAATCACTGAATTCAGGCCAGGCGCAGCAGCTCACGCCTGTAGTCTCAGCACTTTGGGAGGCTGAGGCGGGAGGATCGCTTGAGCCCAGGTGCTCGAGACCAGCCTGGGCAATATAGTGAGACCTCATCTTTACAACAGCAAAAAGGAGAAGAAAGAAAGAAAACACTGAGTTTGGCCTCCCCATTTTACAGGTAGTGAGACAGATCCCCAGTAAGACAGAGAGACAGGTTTGCCCAGGGTTATTCATGGAATTAGCAGCAGAGCAAGGATCAATTTGGGTCTTCACCTGAGCCAGGGTGCCCGGAGCCAGGAGGCCCCAGTCGAGAGGAGAGGGCCTCCAACCTATCCAACCCCCCCTCCACAGCACCCACCCGCTCCTCTTAGCCTCATGCCCCTTTCTTCAAGCATCCGCCAAGTCTCTGGGTACCCGGGGTGGGGATTCAGAGATGTCAGGACACAGTCTTGCCTCAGTGGCCTGTGGGGGGTGGGGGAGGAGCCAGACAGGCACACAGGGATAAGTGATGATCCTGTCAGCCTGTGTACCAAGGACCTCAAAAGACGGTTAACTGCCACCTGACAGCTGGCCACGGTGGCTCACGCCTGTGATCCCAGCACTTTCGGAGGCTGAGGCAGGTGGATCACCAGAGGTCAGGAATTCGAGACCAGCCTGGCCGACATGGTGAAACCCCATCTCTACTAAAAATACAAAAATTAGTCAGGCGTGGTGGCCCATGCCTGTAATCTCAGCTACTTGGGAGGCTGAGGCAAGAGAATCACTTGAACCCAGGAGGCGGAGGTTGCTGTGAGCTGAGATCACGCCACTTCACTCCAGCCTGGGTGACAGAGTGAGATTGGCTCAAAAACAAAGGGGAGCCACTTGGAGATGGCTCTCTGAAGTAGCGCAGAGCCCCTCCAAAGGAGGGAGACTGAGGTGAGCATCAGAACCCCCTTTCTTAACCTGGCAGGGATGGGCAAAGAGAATGCACATCCTACAGAGGGCAGCAGGGAGGAAGGAGCAGAACGGCTGGGGCTCCTAGGAATGTGATATGACCATTTGGCAGAGACAGAAGATACCCGGCCAAGGGAGGCGGGTGGAGGGGCTGGCCTTGGATAAGAGCAGCCTCAGATAATCACTTTCCTCCCACAGCCGGTGGCTTGGGCCCTCAGGGCACTGCCGTTGTGATTCTGGGTGCTGTGTGATCCTCCCGTGGGCTGGAAGAAAGTGCTGTATGTCAACCTTTTCCAAGGCTGCAACACGTGGGTGACCACCTCCTCCCCTTTCCCTAACACGACCACACATAGGATATCTGTCAGAAAGCCAGCGGAGCTCAGTATCTGCCTGAAACTCTCTCTTGTCCCCACCCAGTAGGGACATCCTTGGAGAGAAGTCTGGAAATCTACTAGACCAGGCTTTGCCGCTGCCCCTCGGAGATGCTTGGGCGTGTTTTTGCTCTCCTGTGCCTCGGAACCCATCTTTGAGGCTGTTAAAGGCTCCAGTGAGGTGTCAGGTGTGAATGCCTCAGTCTGGTTTCTGTCCTTAAGGTGAGAAAAGAGCCTTCAGAAGCAGAAACATGCCATGTACAGTGGCTCACCCTTGTAATCCCAAAACTTTGGGAGGCTGAAGCAGGAGGATCCCTTGAAGCCAAGAATTCGAGACCAGGTTGGGCAACAGATTTCATCTCTACAAAAAAAAGTTGGCCAGGTGTGGTGACATGAGCCCGTAGTCCCAGCTACTGGGGAGGCTGAGGTGGGAGGATCGCTTTGGCCCAGGAGTTTGAGGCTGCAGTGAGCTATGACTGTGCCTCTGCACTCCAGCCTGGGTGACAGAGTGAGGCCCTGTCTCTAAAAATATATAAATAGGCCGAGCATGGTGGCGCATGCCTGTAATCCCAGCACTTTGAGAGGCCGAGGTGGGTGAATCACTTTAAGGTCAGGAGTTTGAGACCAGCCTGGCCAGCATGGCGAAACCTCGTCTCTACTAAAAATACAAAAATTAGCTGGGAGGCCGAGGCAGGCCGATCACGAGGTCAGGAGATCGAGACCAATCTGGCTAACATGGTGAAACCGTCTGTACTAAAAATGCAAAAAATTAGCCGGGCGTGGTGGCGAGCTCCTGTAGTTCCAGCTACTTGGGAGGCTGAGGCAGGAGAATGGTGGGAACCCACGAGGCGCAGCTTACTGTGAGCGGAGATGTGCCGCTGCATTCCAGCCTGGGTGACAGAGCGAGACTCCATCTCAAAAAACAAAACAAAACAAAACAAAAATTAGCTGGGCATGGTGGCACACACTTGTAATCCCAACTACTCAGGAAGCTGAGGCAGGAGAATCGCTTGAACTAGGGAGGCAGAGGTTGCAGTGAGCCGAGATCATGCCATTGCACTCCAGCCTGGTCGACAGAGTGAGCCTCCATCTCAAAATAAAAAAATAAATAAAATATATAAATAAATAAGAATACAAAGAAGCAGGAACAAAAGCTGGACTTCAGTGTCAGTGAGAGAAAGGGATCAGAGCTCCTGGGTAGATGCCAGCCTGGGGGATGTCCACCTTCCAGTAAGCCACACATTGCCACCAGTAATGGTCCCTCGAGGCTCCCCTTGGGTGTCTCTGTGCAGCTGAAGTAATGATCACAATTTTTAAAAAAATACATGTTTTTTCCTTAAGTATTTAATTAAATTAATTACTTTATTTTTTTATTTTTATTTTTATTTTTTTGAGACTGAGTCTCGCTCGTCACCCGGGCTGGAGCACAGTGGCGGCATCTCGGCTCACTGCAAACTCCGCCTCCCAGATTCATGCCTTCTCCTGCCTCAGCCTCCAGAGTAGCTAGGACTACAGGTGCCCGCCACCTCGTCCGGCTAATTTTTTGTATTTTTAGTAGAGACGGGGTTTCACCATGTTAGCCAGGATGGTTGCGATCTCCTGACCTCATGATCCACCCACCTAGGCCTCCCAAAGTGCTGGGATTACAGGCGTGAGCCACCGCACCCGGCCTATTTTATTTTTTGAAATAGGGTCTCACTCTGTCGCCCAGGCTGGAGTGCAATAGGGTGCGATCTGCAACCTCCACCTCTCGGGCTCATGTGATTCTTCCACCTCAGCCTCCCGAGTAGCTGGGATTACAAGCCAAGCACGCACCACCACATCCGGCTAATTTTTGTATTTTTTGCAGAGACGGGGTTTTGCCATGTTGGCTAGGCTGGTCTCAAACTCCTGGCCTCAAGTGATCCACCCACCTTGGCCTCCCAAAGTGCTGGGATTGCAAGTGAGAGCCACTGCATCAGGCCACCATGTTAACAACCTCCTGCGGGCCAGGCCCTTCAGGGGCATTGCCTGGCGCTTACCACATCAGGCCCCTGAGAGGTGGGGGCTTCTAGCTGTATGGAGGACCCAGAGGAGCTAATACAGGGTCGGGGGGGGCGGAGGTGGAGGGCAGGAGTTAAGTGAGGGGGGATGGTGATCTCTGGCCTCACAAAAGGGTGCCCCTGAAAGCACAAACCCCAGGTCCTGAGGCGCTTTCAGGTTCAGGTGTGATAGGGGACCCTTTTGTTGTTGAGACAGATTCTCTGTCATCCAGGCTGGAGTGCAGTGGCGCGATCTCCGCTCACTGCAGCCTCAACCTCTTGGTATCAAGCGATCCTCCCACTTCAGCCTTCCGAGTAGCTGGGACTACAGGTGCATGCCACCATGCCTGCACCTGTTTTTTGCACCATAATTTTTGTATGTTTTGCAGAGACAGGGTTTTGCCATGTTGTTGAACTCCTGGGATCAAGGGATCCTCCCACCTCAGCCTCCCCAGTAGCTGGTATTACAGGCTCTCTCCACTATGCCTGGCTAATTTTTGCATTTTTTTGGTAGAGATAGGGGTCTTACCGTATTGCTCAGGCTGGTCTCGAACTTCTGACCTCAAGCCATCCTCCCACCTTGGCCTCCTAAAATGCTAGGATTACAGGCATGGGACCCTGGCGCCCAGCCTGACCGTTCTTAAGATCCCTTTGGAGCAAACTAGGGGAGGCTCTGTTAGGACTCCAAGGAGAGACGGGAAGGGAGATGGGGCCAACCTGCCGGAGCTCCAGGGCACCGGGTTCTCACCTGGCGCAAGGACTATGCTCATACAAGACCCGCCCCGTCCCGGGCCCCGCCCATCCGAGCGGCCTATGGGGCGAGGGCGGGGCTATGTTAATGAGGCTGGGCTGGCCACAAGCTCTTCCCCGCGCTGCACGGAGCCCGCACCAGGCGGTAGCGGCGGAGGCGACAGCCATGGCCGGGGCGCTGGCAGGTCTGGCCGCGGGCTTGCAGGTCCCGCGGGTCGCTCCCAGCCCAGACTCGGACTCGGACACGGACTCGGAGGACCCGAGTCTCCGGCGCAGCGCGGGCGGCTTGCTCCGCTCGCAGGTCATCCACAGCGGTCACTTCATGGTGTCGTCGCCGCACAGCGACTCGCTGCCCCGGCGGCGCGACCAGGAGGGGTCCGTGGGGCCCTCCGACTTCGGGCCTCGCAGTATCGACCCCACACTCACACGCCTCTTCGAGTGCTTGAGCCTGGCCTACAGGTGAGGGTGGCTCGGGCCCCGACGGCCTCGGCCTCCAGATGGGGACTGGGGGTCCGGGACAGGACTGCGCGCTGGGGCCCTCAACACCCCACCCGAACCCGGTCCTGCGGCTCCCGGAGGCTCCGATCACGCCCTGAACATCCCCTTTCTCCCAGCCCCGAGGTCCTCCTATCGCGGCCCAGCCCGCTGGCCCCCGACGGACCCGCGCTTTTCTGATTCCCATTCCTCCCCCATCCCCTCTTCCCCGAGGCGCAGACCGCCTACGCCCCTCCTCTACCTGGACCACTGGTCCCCTTTCTCTGGTCCCGGCCCCTCCGTCCCTCCAAAAATGCTAGGAGTCCCAGGTCCCTAGGCCACCTGCGCCCATCCCCACTCTCCACTCTGGAGCCACTCCACCCGACCCCCTGCAGGCCTCGGCCTTCTCCCCAGCAGCCCCGGCCCAGGGCCGCCCTACTCCTGGACCCTGAGATACTCCCAGCTCCCCTGATTGTCTCAGTTCATAACCAAAGTGAACTGAAACTGGCCCACTCTCTCGTCCAACTCCCCGCAATTGCTGAGACACCTTTTCTTGATCTGCAACGTCAAGGGTGGCGGGAGGAGGATGTCCCAGAAATGTCCAAGAGGCGCAGCTCGCTGAGGTTACGCCGGTGCCCGGGAGGCCTGGGTTCGCCTACCCGCGTCGCCGCACTAGGCTGAGCGCCCGTCGCTGCCTGGGACCCCCGCTTAGCGCCTCAGAGAGCGCACAGGCCGCTCCCCGCTTCCGCTCCATGCCCCGCGTCCCAGAGGAGGGCGCGAACCCGAGGCCTGGCCCAGTGCCCTGGAGCAAAGTTCCCCGGAGCGGAGGGGCCAGTATAAATTATCAACCGAAAACCCGTAGGGGAGAAAGGGGGATCGGCCGGCCTTGATCTTTGTGCAAATATTCCTCTTCCTCCGCGGCGCCTCCTCCCCTTCTGAGAACCGCTGGCTACCGATCGGCACCTGCCGCCCTGCGGGGGAGCGGGAGCTGGGGTGGGGACTGTCGGGGGAGTATTGCCTGCCCCCAACGCGGCCGCCTAGCTGCGACCCCATTGGCTGGAGGCGGAGTAACCTTGGCCCACAAGCTCTGGCCCCGGGCCCAGGTCATGTTGCAACCCGATCGGCCAGGGCGCCGGACCCGTGTGGAAAGTTCAAATTCCCGTCCCTTCTCCCTCCCTCCCCAAATGTCACGCGACTGCCTGGGACAGGGCATCTGAGGTCCTGGTACACCGAATGCCGGCACTCCTCCTTCTACGGGTCTCCCATTCCCCACTCACCCCCAACTTTGACTTCTCATTACATACTACACATCAGTCTACTTGGGGGGGGCCTCACTTCCAACCCCCACTCCTGACCATGTGTGACCAAAGAGGAGAGGTTCTGGGGAACTGGCAAGGTAAGGGACAGAGCGCAGCCCCAAAACTGCCCCCCTAAGAGGCTGACTCAAGGCTGATTTAACCCCAGTCAGGGATAGCTGGGGTAGAGAGGTCTGTGTTTTCTTCCCAAATACCCAAATATTAATATATTAATAGTAAATCTCTCTGGCTGGGCACAGTGGCTCCTGCCTGTAAGCCCAGCACTTTAGGAGGCCAAGGTTCTCATCCAAGGATTTCTTGAGCCCAGGAGTTGGAGACCAGCCTGGGCAATATACTGAGAACCCGTCTCCACCAGAAAAAAAAAATTTTTTTTTCTTTTTTTGAGAGGAGTCTTGCTCTTGTTGCCCAGGCTGGAGTGCAGTGGTGCGATCTCAGCTCACTGCAACCTCTGCCTTCTGGGTTCAAGAGAATCTCCTGCCTCAGCCTCCTGAGTAGCTGGGATTACAGGCGGCACCATGTCCAACTAATTTTTTGTATTTTTAGGAGAGATTTCACCATGTTGGCCAGGCTGGTCTCAAACTCCTGACCTCAGGTGATCTGCCTGCCTTGCCCTCCCAAAGTGCTGAGATTACAGGTGTGAGCCACCACACCTGGCCAAAAAAATTTTTTTTGATCAGCCAGGTGTGATGGCGCATTCCTATTCCCAGCTACTGGGGAGGCTGAGGTGAGAAGCTCACTTCAGCCCAGGAGGTTGAGGCTCCAGTGAGACATGATCGTGCCACTGCACTCCACTCATAGAGATAGAGTGAGACCTTATCGGAAGGGAGGAGGGAGGGAAGGAAGAAGGAAGGAAGGAAGGAAGAAGGAAGGAAGGAAGGAAGGGAGGGGGAGGCAGAGAGGAAGATGGAGGGAGGGAGATGGAGGGAGATGGAGGGAGATGGAGGGAGGGAGGAAGGGAGGGAGGGAGATGGAGGGAGGGAGGGAGATAGAGGAGGGAAGGAGATGGAGGAGGGAGGGAGATGGAGGGAGAGAGATGGAAGGAAGGAGATGGAGGAAGGGAGGGAGGAAGGAAGGGAGGGAGGGAGGGAGGGAGATAGAAGAGAGAGGGAGATAGAAGAGGGAGGAAGATGGAGGGAAGGAGATAGAGGGAGATGGAGGAAAGGAGGGAGACGGAGGGAGATGGAGGGAGATGGAGGGAGGGAGGGAAATGGAGGGAGATGGAGGGAGATGGAGGGAGATGGAGGGAGGGAGGGAAATGGAGGGAGATGGAGGGAGGGAGGGAAGAAGGAAGGGAGGGAGGGAGAGAGATAGAAGAGGGAGGAAGATGGAGGGAAGGAGATGGGGGGATGGATGGAAGGAGAGGAGAGGAGGGAGGGAGATGGAGGGGAGGGAGATGGAGGGAGGGAGATGGAGGGGGAGAGGAGGGAGAGGAGGGAGGAGATGGAGGGAGGGAGATGGAGGGGATGGAGGGAGGGAGGGAGATGGAGGGAGATGGAGGAGGGAGATGGAGGGAGATGGAGGGAGGGAGATGGAGGGAGGGAGATGGAGGGAGGGAGATGGAGGGAGATGGAGGGAGGGAGATGGAGGGAGATGGAGGGAGGGAGATGGAGGGAGGGAGAGGAGATGGAGGGATGAGGGAGGGAGGGAGACATGGAGGGAGGATGGAGGGAGGGAGGGAGATGGAGGGGGAGGGAGAGGAGGGAGATGGGGGAGGGGAGTGGAGGAGGGAGATGGAGGGAGTGGAGGGAGGGAGGAGATGGAGGGAGATGGAGGGAGGGAGGGAGAGGAGGGAGGGAGGGAGATGGAGGGAGATGGAGGAGGGAGATGGAGGGAGGGAGATGGAGGGAGAGGAGGGAGGGAGGGAGATGGAGGGAGAGAGGGAGGGAGGGAGATGGAGGGAGATGGAGGGAGATGGAGGAGATGGGGGAGGAGATGGAGGGGGAGAGGAGGGAGGGAGAGAGGAGGAGGGAGGGAGATGGAGGGGATGGAGGGAGATGGAGGGAGATGGAGGGAGGGAGAGGGAGGAGATGGAGGGAGGAGATGGAGGAGATGGAGGGAGGGAGATGGAGGGAGGAGGGAGGGAGATGGAGGAGATGGAGGAGGAGAGGAGGGAGGGAGATGGAGGGAGTGGAGGGAGGAGGGAGATGGAGGGAGATGGAGGGAGGGAGGGAGATGGAGGGAGGGAGGGAGATGGAGGGAGATGGAGGGAGGGAGATGGAGGGAGGGAGATGGAGGAGATGGAGGAGGGAGGGAGATGGAGGGAGATGGAGGGAGGGAGGGGAGGAGGGAGGGAGGGAGATGGAGGGAGGGAGGGAGATGGAGGGAGATGGAGGGACATGGAGGGAGATGGGGGGTTGGCTCAGTACCAGAAGAGCTTCTAGATTTCCCCATTTGGTAGAGGAAAAGCCCTGAGGCTTGAACTGGGACAGTGTTTTCATCTTCAAAGACCCCCAGTTCCAGGGGTTCCCTGGAGGGGAGCAGATTACAGGGACTGAGTGTCCCAGGGGAGTGACTGTATGGGAAGAGACAGTAAGGCAGAGAGTTCAGAAGGTGGTGGGAAGAATGACCAGCTTGACCCAGGGACCCGCCTGAACCAGGGACCAGCCTGACCCAGAGACCAGCCTGCAGAGGCCTGGCAGGGTTTCACCCTCCACAGGGTAGCGTGGGCAGAGGGAGGATCGAGGAGGCCATGTTCCGTGGCTCCATGGGTGGAAGCCCCAGGGAGGCAGTTTCTGGAAGCTTCAAGGAAGCACTTGTTCATGGTCAGAGCTGGCTAGCTTAGGAAGAGGGGCCTCTAGGGTGCAGGGGAGCAAACAGGACCTGGTTAGGGGGCAGTCTAAAAGGAATTCCTGAAAGGTGGGCGGTGGACAGCTGAACTTGGAGTTTTCTCCACTCTCTCTCTGAGTCTGAGTTGTCTTCTCCTTCTTCTTGTTTATTTATTTATTTATTTATTTTGGGAGACGGAGTCTCACTCTGTTGCCCAGGCTGGAGTGCAGTGGCATGATCTCAGCTCACTGCAACCTCCGTCTCCTGAGTTCAAGCAATTCTCATGCCTCAGCCTCCAGAGTAGATTACAGGAATGTGCCACCATCCCCAGCTAATTTTTTTATTTTCAGTAAAGACAAGGTTTCATCATGTTGGCCAGGCTGGTCTCGAACTCCTGACCTCAAGTGATCTGCCCACCTCGGCCTCCCAAAGTGCTGGGATTACAGGTATGAGCCATTGCGTCCTACCTTTTTCTTTCTTTTTTTTTTTTTTTTAAGATGGAGTCTTGCTCTGTTGCCCAGGTTGGAGTGCAGTGGTACTATCTGAGCTCACTGCAACCTCCACCCCACGGGTTCAAGCAATTCTCTGCCTCAGCCTCCCGAGCAGCTGGGATTACAGGCGCCCGCCACCACGCCTGGCTAGTTTTGTTTGTTTGTTTGTTTTTTGGTAGAGATGCGGTTTCACCATGTTGGCCAGGCTGGTCTTGAACTCCTGACCTTGTGATCCACCCGTCTCGGCCTCCCAAAGTGCTGGGATTACAGGCGTGAGCCACCGGGCCCAGCCCTTTTCTTCTTTTAATAGTCTTTTTTGTTGTTGTTGCTGTTTGTTTGTTGTTTAGACAGAGTCTCGCTGTGACGCCCAGGCTGGAGTGCAGTGGTGTGATCTCGGCTCACTGCAACCTCTGCCCCCCGGGTTCAAGTGGTTCTCCTGCCTCAGCCTTCCGAGTAGTTGGGATTACAAGCATGTGCCACCATGCCCGGCTAATTTTTGTATTTTTAGTAGACACAGCGTTTCTCCATGTTAGCCAAGCTGGTCTTGAACTCCTCACCTCAGGTGATTCGCCCTCCTCGGCCTCCCAAAGTGCCACCGCGCCCGCCCCTTTTAATAGTTTTAAATAGAGACAAGGTCTCACTCTGTTGCCCACTGGTCTTGAACTCCTGGGTTCAAGCAATCCTCTCCCCTCAGCCTCCCAAAGTGCTGAGATTACAGACCTGAGCCACTGCTCCCCGTCAGACTTTTCTATTGGTCATAAGAAGTTGTTTGTTTTTTATGAGTCGGGTTCTCACTCTGTTGCCCAGGTTGGAGTGCAGTGGCATGATTACAGCTCACTTCAACCTTGAACTCCTGGGCTCAAGTGATCTTTCCACTGCGGCCTCCTGAGTAGCTGGGACTAGAGGTGTGCACCACTATGCCCAGCTAACTTTTATTTTATTGTATTTTATTTTGAGATGGAGTCTCACTCTGTTGCCCAGGCTGGAGTTCAATGGCACTATCTTGGCTCACTGCAACCTCCACCTCCTGGGTTCAAGCAATTCTTCTTGCCTCAGCCTCCCGAGTAGCTGGGATTACAACTGCCTGCCGCCACCATGCCTGGCTGATTTTTTGTATTTTTAGTAGAGATGGAGTTTCACCACGTTGGCTAGGCTGATCTCGAACTCCTGACCTCAGGTGACCCACCCGCCTCGGCCTCCCAAAGTGCTGGGGGATTATAGGCGTGAGACACTGCACCTGGCCCCAGCTAACTTTTAAACTATAGAAACAGGGTCTCACTATGTTGCCCAGGCTGATCTCAAACTCCTGGCCTCCTACAGTCCTCCTGCCTCGGCCTTCCAAAGTGCTGGGATTACAGGTGTGAGCCATATCCAGCCAGTCATAAAAACTTCTTGAACCCTAGCTTTAGGCTCTTGCTCCAGGCCGAGTCTCTTCTCTCATAGCCCCAACTCCTTTTCTTCCTCCTGGGCTTGGATATTGTCACTGCACATCTCCTCTAACCCTGCCTGGGCCCTGAACGTCATAACCTTAGCAAGGAAGGGGGAGGGAAGGCAGGCAGGTGGAGGGTGCAACATGGGGCGATCAGAATGGGCTGGGAGGTTGCTGGGATACTGACAGGGACCACAGACTCAGAAGTCCCCGACCAGGTGCCACAGAAGAAGCTGGCCCAGGAGGTAGCAGAGTCTCCCCCCACTCCCCACCCCCATGTCTTCCTACCAAACAGATGGTGTTTATCTAATTCCTGGAGGGAGGGGGCCAGCCAGTGGCCCAGGGAGCTGGGCTGTGTATCTTATTTGGGTAATGAGGCCTGTTGTCCCTGTTGGGGAGGGGGCAGTCCCCCACCCCCACCCCAAAGCAAACACGGGAGCTTGGAGACCAGGGAGGAGAGAGGGCCCAATGACCAATGCACTCAAGGAGAAAGAGGCTGCAGAGTCAGACTGGCTCCCACCCATGTTTCACCCCCAGAATGCAGGAAGATCCCTGGAGGAAGCAGGCATGGTTTTCTGAAAGACTAAACCTTGGGGACCAGGCACGGTGGCTCACGCCTGTCATCCCAACACTTTGGGAGGCCAAGGTGGGCGGGGCACTTGAGGTCAAGAGTTCGAAACCAACCAGGCCAACATGGTGAAACCCCGTCTCTACTAAAAATAGAAAAATGAGCCGGGCATCGTGGCATATGTCTATAATCCCAGCTACTCAGGAGGCCGAGGCATTAGAATCGCTTGAACCTGGGACGTGGAGGTTGCAGTGAGCCAAGATCATGCCATGGCACTCCAGCCTGGGCGGCAGAATGAGGCTCCATCTCAAAAAAAAAGGCTAAGACTTGGGGCCTCAGCCTTCTCATCTGAGCAAGGGAGAAAAAGGTGTGCTAGAGGGGACTGGTACACAACCCTGGCTTGTGGATGGAGAGGAGAGAGGGAGGGAGAGACTGGCAGGGGGTCTAAGATCTTGAATGTCTTGGCCTCCTGGGTCAGCTTCCTAGAGGCAGCAGACTTCGCCTGAGCCTAGCAAGACCCTCACCAGTGTAAACTCTTCCATCCAGTGGATTTTTTTTTTCCTTGAAGACAGGATCTTGCTCTGTTGCCCAGGCTGGAGTGCAGTGGTATGATCATAGCTCACTGTAGCCTCAAACTCCTGGGCTGAAGAGATCCTCCAACCTCTGCCTCCCTAGTAGCTAAGACTACAGGCGCATGCCGCCACCCCCGGCTAGTTTTAAAGTTTTTTTGTAGAGATGGGGTCTTGCTATGCTGCCCAGGCTAGTCTCAAACTCTTGGGCTCAAGCAATCCTCCCGCCTTGGCCTCCCAAAGTGGTGGGATTACAGCCGTGAGCTACCGCACCCAGCCCACCCTGTGGATTTGATGGACAGCTAAGGTTAGAGTGAGGGTGCTCTGTCTCCATGGATACTGTCCCCAGGACTGTCCCCAGTCCTGGCTGTCTTCCTTTGGGATCTGCTGGTTCATTGTCTTCTGCAGAGCCCTGAGAAGAGCACACCTTCTGGCTGAGTCCAGGTTGCCATCCTGGGATTCTGGGCATGGCAGACACCAAAAGGACTGTACGATGGAGGCAGTGACTGCCACTCTCTATAAAGAGGCACCCCCGACCAGGCATGGTGGCTCACGTCTGTAATCCCAGCAATTTGGGAGGCCAAGGTGGGCAGATCACTTGAGGTCAGGAGTTTGAGACCAGCCTGGCCAACATGGTGAAACCCCGTCTTTACTAAAAATACCAAAAAAATTAGCCGAACATGGTGGCGCACACCTGTAATCCCAGCTACTCAGGAGGCTGAGGCACGAGGATTTTTTTAATCTGGGAGATGGAGGTTGCAGTGAGCTGAGATCCCACCACTGCACTCCAGCCTGGATGACAGACTGAGACTCCGTCCTAAAAACAAAACAAAACAAAACAAAACAAAACAAAACAGAGGGTCCCTCTCTACCAGGCAAACCACGGCCATCCCCTTTGCCTCTCCTGGGCCTAAGGAGGCCTGAGTGACCTCGGACCTGCCCCTTTCCTCCCTGACTTTCAAGAAGTTCTTTTTTTTTTTTTTTGAGACGGAGTTTCACTCTTGTTGCCCAGGCTGGAGTGCGGTGGTGCAATCTCGGCTCACTGCAACCTCCGCCTCTCAGGCTCAAGCAATTATCCTGCCTCAGCCTCCTGAGTAGCTGGGATTACAGGTGTGTGCCACCACACCCAGTTAATTTTGTATTTTTAGTAGAGACAGGGTTTCACTATGTTAGACTAGGCTGGTCTCGAACTCCTGACCTCAGGCGATCCACCCCCTTGCCCTCCCAAAGTTCTGGGATGACAGGCTTGAGCCACCATGCCCAGCCCAGGAAGGTCATTTCTTATTCTCTTAAGTAAGAAATGGGCTTGAGCACTGTCCCCAGGCAGCCTCCAAGATACACCTGTGAGGCCACTGGACATCGCTGTTCCCAGGGCCGAGCTGATCCACAGGTTTCAGTGTGGCTTTTGTTCTGTAGTAGATTGACAAACAGGTCTCCCCAGGGAACACAGGGGCCACTGGTGGGAGTCTGGAAGGGGATTTTGAAGGTCTGACTCTCCAGGTAGGAATTTCAGGCAGGTTGGGTTGGGGGGCCAGATTTGGAGGGTCCCCTCGAATGCCAACCATAGATGGATGCCAAGTGCATGGGGAATATGGGGACCAGCCTCTGTAGCAGCACCGGATCTCCCTAACCTCACTCCTCTCCCCTTTGACAGTGGCAAGCTGGTGTCTCCCAAGTGGAAGAATTTCAAAGGCCTCAAGCTGCTCTGCAGAGACAAGATCCGCCTGAACAACGCCATCTGGAGGGCCTGGTATATCCAGTGTGAGTGGGCACCACCAGCCTCCCCAGCCGGGAGGGACCGCCCCTCCAACCCTCCTGCCAGAGGGTTCTACATGGTGGCTGCCCAGGAAAACCCCCAGGGCCCTCAAGGCCAGCACTAGCAGAGTTCTGCCAACATTTTTTTTTTTTTTTTTGAGACATAGTCTTGCTCTGTTGCCCAAGTTAGAGTGCAGTGGTGCCATCTCGGCTCACTGCAACTTCCGCCTCCTGGGTTCAAGCCATTCTCCTGCCTCAGTCTCCCAAGTAGCTTGGACTGCAGGCACCCACCATCATGCCCAGCTAATTTTTGTATTTTTCGTAGAGACAGGGTTTCACCATGTTGGCCAGGCTGCTCTCGAACTCCTGACCTCAAGTGATCTGCCCACCTTGGTCTCCCAAAGTGCTGGGATTACAGGCATGAGCCACCATGCCCAACCCTGACAGCCTTTTAGGGGGAGACCAGGCCCCCAGCACCAGGACTCCTGAACAGCTCCTGACCTCCAGGGGGTCTCGGGAAATGTGTCCCAAAGGGCGCTTTCCACTGTGAAGCTGGGCACAGCAGAGGTCACCCCTCAGTAGCACTAGGGTAGGCTGAGATTTGGGGTACAGTTTAAAGCCCATTTTGCATCCCATTAGCATAGTCAGGTGCCTTGAATGCCAGGGTGAAAAGGGCCATTAGACACTAGCGGGGCCAACTGCATCACTTTGTAAATGGAGAAACTGAGGATCCCACATGGGTCTCCATCAGCCTTTCATTGAAGTTCTTCCTGAATATCCAGTAGTTGCCCACCATGGAGAATTGGGCAGAGGGGATCCAGAGAGGCCATGCCATCTAGTGGAAGGAACTCTGGACTTGGAGTTGCCCAGAGCTAGTTCCTCCACCCCATCTCTGCCCCTGGCTGGCTGTGTGACTTCAGGCTAGTTGCCTACCCTCTCTGAACCTGCTTCCTTATCTATAAAAACGAAGCCACGGTGGCTCACGCCTATAATCCCAGCACTTGGGGAGGCCAAGGTGGGTAGATCACGAGGTCAGGAGATTGAGACCATCCTGGCTAACACGGTGAAACCCCGTGTCTACTAAAAATACAAAAAAATTAGCCGAGTGTGGTGGCGGGCACCTGTAGTCCCAGCTACTCGGGAGGCTGAGGCAGGAGAATGGCGTGAACCTGGGAGGTGAAGATTGCAGTGAGCGGAGATCACGCCACTGCACTCCAGCCTGGGCGACAGAGCGAGACTCCGTCTAAAAAAAAAAAAAAAACGAGGCCAATAGTCCTACCTTTCCTTTCGTGGTTGGTATGGAGACAACAGGTATTCAAGGGTGTTGCCGCTAAGCTGGTGTCCAATACATGATGTACCCTTGAGGAGGTCACATTCATTTGGGAACATCCCACTCCCCATGGCAGGGCAGCAGAGGCAGAGAGGACTTGGATCCATCAGCCCTGTGTTGGGACCGTATCCAGCTCAGGTTCTGCTGCAGGATCAAAGGCTGCACTGAGCTGGGAATGCAAAGCCCCGGAGAGACCACACGCAGTATTCTCTGTCCTCGCCCCACTGGATTTCATCCAAGCAGGGAGAGGACGTGTTTTCTGGTTTCCATTTACCTACATGCCAGGCACTTTTGTAAATCACCTTATTTAAGGCTTCCTAGCAACCTGGGAGATAGGTTTTATTCCCACCATTTTATGGATGAGCAACTGAGGCTCAGAAGGCAAGTGACGTATTCAGGTTCACAGAGCGTAAAAGAAGCAGAGCTGCGGCTGGCTGGAAGTCCATAGTTCCCCGACTCCAAATTGTGTGGGGGGGAGTGTTTTGTTTTGTTTTTTAATATGAAGTTTCGTTCATGTCGCCCATGCTGGAGTGCAGTGGCGTGATCTTGGCTCACTGCAACCTCCATCTCCCGGGTTTAAAAGATTCTCCTGCCTCAGCCTCCTGCACCGCTCCTGGGGCAAGAAGGACTTTCCAATTTGTATTGTTTCATGTTGTTTGTTTACTTCCCTTATCTGTCCCGCTAAGCTGTGGGCACCAAGTAGCTGGGATTACAGGCGCCTGCCAAATTTTGTATTTTTAGTGGAGACAGGGTTTCATCATGTTGGCCAGGCTGGTCTCGAACTCCTGACCTCAGGTGATCTGCCCGCCTCAGCCTCCCAAAGTGCTGGGATTATAGGCGTGAGCCACCACACCCAGCCTACAGAAGAAATTTCTGATGACAGTTGAGGCATGATGTCACCTGGGGTCCTCACCCAGACACACCAGTCTCCAGCTATTGTACAAGTTGCTGGAAGGACCTTAGGTTCGGAATCAGACAGAGTGAGGTTTCAGTCAAGCCCTAGCACCCCCTAACTGTGTGGGCTTGGGAAAGTCTCCAGCCTCCCAGAGAGTAAGCTTGCGAAGCTTGGGAAGATGGGAATGACAGGTCCTATTTGTTTTTTCTTGGTTTTCTTTTTTGGAAACAGTCTTGCTCTGTCACCCATGCTGGAGTGCAATGGCACGATCTCAGCTCACTGCAACCTTCACCTCCCAGTGCAAGCAACTATTGTGCCTCAGCCTCCCAAGTAGCTGGGACTACAGGCGCCTGCCACCATGCCTGGCTAATTTTTGTATTTTTAGTAGAAACGGGGTTTCGCCATGTTGCCCAGACTGGTCTTGAATTCCTGGCCGCAAGTGATCCGCCCACCTTGGCCTCCCAAAGTGCTGGGATTACAGGCACAAGCCACTGCACCTGGCTAATAGGTCCTATTTCTGAGGTTCACTGAGTTTTCAGTGAGATCATCCGTATCTCACTGTCATAGTCATAGCAGCACGTGACACACATACAACAAATGTCAAGACCCCTCCTCCTCCCTAAACGCCAAAGGTTTGAAGGTGGGCTTCATGGGAGCGGAGAGGAGGGGGGCTGCTTGGCTTGATGCCCCTAATGTCTCGCCTTAGGGCTCAAGCAAGAAGGGCCCTGCCACCCCCTGCAGGCTCCTAGCCTCTAAGATCCTTCCTTTCGTGATCCAACAGTCATTCTCCCACACTCTGAAATCGTCTTGGTTTCCTGGGAGCTCCCCAGCACTTTGCACCGCTCTTGGGGCAAGAAGGACTTTCCACTTTACATTGTCTGGTGTTGTTTGTTTACTTTCCTTATCTCTCCCACTAAGCTATGGGCATCCTGCCTGATTCATCCATGTGTCCTGTCCCAGTATCTGTCCCAGCATAGATGCAAAAGGTTAGGCGGCTGAATGAAGGGATGAACTTATCAGTGTTAAACAAAGCCTGCCCCAGTCCCCAGGAAGGCACAGCCTTTCCATGAGAAACAGTCCAGAGCATGGGATTGCTGGGCTGGGGAGGGGAGAACCACTCGGCCCTGACTCTCTGGGAGCCCTGGACAAACTTTTTTTTTCTTTTTTTCTTTTTTTTTGAGACGGAGTCTCACTCTGTTGCCCAGGCTGGAGTGCAGTGGCGCGATCTCGGCTCACTGCAACCTCCGCCTCCCGGGTTCAAGCGATTCTCCTGCCTCAGCCTCCTGAGTAGCTAGGACTACAGGTGCATGCCACCACGCCTGGCTAATTTTTTGTATTTTCAGTAGAGACAGGGTTTCTCCATGTTGGTCAGGCTGGTCTCGAGCTCCCAACCTCAGGTGACCTGCCCACCTTGGCCTCCCAAACTGCTGGGATTACGGGCGTGAGCCACCACGCCTGGCCTAACAAACTTTTAAATTTTTATTTATTTATTTACTTATTTATTTATTCATTTATTCATTTATTTATTTTGAGACGGAGTCTCGCTCTGTCGCCCAGGCTGGAGCGCAGTGGCCGGATCTCAGCTCACTGCAAGCTCCGCCTCCCGGGTTTACGCCATTCTTCTGCCTCAGCCTCCTGAGTAGCTGGGACTACAGGCGCCCGCCACCTCGCCCGGCTAGTTTTTTGTATTTTTTATTTTTTCATTTTTTTATTATTATTATTTTTTTTTTTGAGACGGAGTCTTGCTCTGTCGCCCAGGCTGGAGTGCAGTGGCCGGATCTCAGCTCACTGCAAGCTCCGCCTCCTGGGTTTACGCCATTCTCCTGCCTCAGCCTCCCGAGTAGCTGGGACTACAGGCGCCCGCCACGTCGCCCGGCTAGTTTTTATTTTTTAGTAGAGACGGGGTTTCACCGTGTTAGCCAGGATGGTCTCGATCTCCTGACCTCGTGATCCGCCCGTCTCGGCCTCCCAAAGTGCTGGGATTACAGGCTTGAGCCACCGCGCCCGGCCTGTATTTTTTAGTAGAGACGGGGTTTCACCGTATTAGCCAGGACGGTCTCGATCTCCTGACCTCGTGATCCGCCCGTCTTGGCCTCCCAAAGTGCTGGGATTACAGGCTTGAGCCACCGCGCCCGACCTTAATTTTATTTTTTGAGACGGGGTCTCGCTTTTTCACCCAAGCTGGAGTGCAGTGAAGCCAACATGGCTCACTGTGGCCTCCAATTCCTGGGCTCAAGCAATTCCCCCACCTCAGCCTCCCTAGTAGCTGGGACTACAGGCATGCGCCCCCACACCCAGATATTTTTTATTTTTAATTTTTTGTAGGGGCAGGGTCTCACTAGGTTGCTCAGGCTGGTCTCAAACTCCTGGCCTCAAGCAATCCTCTCAGTTCAGCTGCCCAAAATGTTGGGGTTACAGGCATGAGCCACTACACTGTACCAGGACAAATTTCATCTTTGCTGGTGTTTATTTCCTCATCTGGAAAGCCAGGGGCAGACACACTTTGAGACCCTCCTTCCTTATCTAGCCCCCTGGGAGTCTATGCACCCAAGGACCCATCCCTTTGTTTTCTGTCCAAGCTGGGCTCAGAAACCAGGACAAAACCCCTCCTTCGATTGTATGAGTGTCCATTTCGGAGAATGCTTTTTTTTTTTGAGACAATCTCCCTCTGTCACCCAGGCTGGGGTGCAGTGGTGCGATCTCGGCTCACTGCAACCTCTGCCTCCCGGGTTCAAGCAATTCTCATGCCTCAGCCTCCCAAGTAGCTGGGATTACAGGCATGCGCCACCATGCCTGGCTAATTTCTGTATTTTTAGTAGAGATGGGGGTCTTACTATGTTGCCCAGGCTGGTCTTGAACTCCTGGATTCAAGTGATACACCCACCTCAGCCTCCCAAAGTGCTGGGATTACAGGTGTGAGCCACCGCGCCCAGCAGATTCTGGAGAGCGTTCTTTAGGACAGAACTTTGTAAATGATGCTAAAAAGCCCTAGTCAATTTCATGTTCCAGTGGTCCCCCTTCCTCTGTGTCCTCGTTTGTCCCAGAGGAAGTTGGCTGGGGCGGGAAGGGCCAGCAGCTGTTCTCTTTGTCAGAGCAGCCAGGGAAAGTCTCAGGTTGCCTCTAAGTAGACCACTGCATGTCAAGCTCTGTGCCAAAGGCAGGAGCTGCTTTTACTCCCTGTCGCAAGGTGAGCATGTAAAGACCTGACAAGCCAGGGTGAAGGGGAGGTGGGCAGCGCTGTGGGCTTTGGGAGGCAGGAAGGCTTCCTGGAGGAGGCGCTATCCTGAATTGTGGACAGAAGAGGGAAGGTAAGAGGGGTTTCCTGTAGAATAAGACCAGAAGGACTGGATGTGGTGGCTCACGACTGTAATCCCAGCACTTTAGGAGGCCGAGGTGGGCAGATCACTTGAGGTCAGCAATTGGAGACCAGCCTGGCCAACATGGAGAAACCCCATCTCTACTAAAAATACAAAAATTAGTGGGGCGTGGTGGCGCATGCCTGTAATCCCCACTACTAGGGGAGCTGAGGCAGGAGAATTGCTTGAACCCAGAAGGCAAAGGTTGCAGTGAGCCAAGATCAGGCCACTGCACTGCAGCCTAGGTGACAGAGTGAGACTTCATTTCAAAAAAAAAAAAAAAAGGTGGGCTATGTGACTTCAAAGTGAGGTGTATAAAGGAGACAGGGGGCCGGGCGCGGTGGCTCAAGCCTGTAATCCCAGCACTTTGGGAGGCCGAGACGGGTGGATCACGAGGTCAGGAGATCGAGACCCTCCTGGCTAACACGGTGAAACCCCATCTCTGCTAAAAAATACAAAAAACTAGCCAGGCGAGGTGGCGGGCGCCTGTAGTCCCTGCTACTTGGGAGGCTGAGGCAGGAGAATGGCGTAAACCCGGGAGGCGGAGCTTGCAGTGAGCTGAGATCCGGCCACTGCACTCCAGCCTGGGCGACAGAGCGAGACTCCGTCTCAAAAAATAAATAAATAAATAAAGGAGACAGGGAGGCCGGGTGTGGTGACTCATGCCTGTAATTCCAGCATTTTGGGAGGCCGAAGCAGGTGGATCGCCTGAGCTCAGGAATTCAAGAGCAGCCTGGGCAACATGGCGAAACCCCGTCTCTACCAAAACTACAAAAAACCAGCCGGGCATGGTGGCACATGCTTGTAATCCCAGCTACTCGGGAGGCTGAGGTGGGAGGATCACTTGAGCCTGGGAGGTAGAGGCTGCAGTGAGCCAAGGCCGTAGCACTGTACCACTGCTCTCCAACTTGGGTGACAAGAGTGAGACCCCGTCTCAAAAAAAGGAAACGAGGAGCTGGGAGAAGCAAGTGGTGGCCCAGTCATGAGGAGGGGGAGGGGCTTGGAAGCCAAGCCAAGGAGTGTGGACTTTGTCCCAGAGGCAGTAGGGAGCCATAGAGGGTTCCAGACCTGAACTGCACTTTAGAAATAATTGACCTGGCTTCAACTGGAAGATGAGCTTAGAGTGTAAAGCTGGAGTCAGGCAGGTCCCTGTGAGAAATGACACCAGGCCAGGGGGTGACACAGTGAGAGGATGGAGGGGAGGGGACAGCGGGAGAAATGTCACAGATCCTATGAGATTGAGACTTTTTATCTCAATCAGACCTGGAATATAACAATCAGACCTGGAATGCTGGGAGTCAGTGGGGTTTTTGTGGCAAGTTTTGGGACATCCTAGGGAGGGTCTCCAGGCAGCTGGATATGAGGCTAGAGCAGGAAAGGGCCAGAGTGAGAGAGGCTGCCGGGTGGGCATTGCAAAGGAGTCAGTGAAAAGTGGTCAGGGGCTGGGCGTGGTGGCTCACACCTGCAATCCCAGCAATTTGGGAGGCTGAAGCAGTCGGATCGCTTGAGCCCGGGAGTTTGAGAACAGCCTGGGCAACATGGTAAAACCATGTTGAATTTTTTAAAGAATTCATAAATTAGCAGGGTGCAGTGGCATATGCCTGTAGTCCCAACTACCCTGGAGGCTGAGGTGGGAGGATCACTGGCACCCAGGACGTGGAGATTGAAGTGACCCAAAATCCCTGCCACTGCACTCCAGCCTGGGCGACAGATTGAGTCCTTGTCTCAAGCGCGCACGCGCGCACACACACACACACCAGCCTGGGCAACAAATTGAGTCCTTGTCTCAAGCACACACACACACACACACAAAGTGGCCAGGGCCTGGTGCGGTGGCTGACACCTGTAATCCCAGCACTTTGGGAGGCTGAGGTGGGGGATCATTTGAGGTCAGGAGTTGGAGACCAGCCTGACCAATATGGTGAAACCATGTCTCCATTAAAAATTAGCCGGGTGTAGTGACGCCTGCCTGTAATCCCAGCTACTTGGGAGACTGAGGCAGGAGAATCGCTTGAACCCAGGAGGTGGAGGTTGCAGTGAGCTTAGATCGTGGCATTGTACTCCAGCCTGGGCAACAAGAGCAAAATGTCATCTCAAAAAAAAGAAAAAAAAAGTGGCCAGGGAAGCTAAGAGATAAAGAAAAGCCTGGTGAGCTCACGAATTCGAGGCCAGTCCAGGCAATATAGTGTGACCCTGTCTCTACCAAAAAATTAAAAATAATAATAAAAAAGAAGAGGCCAGGCACAGTGGCTCACACCTGTAATCCCAACACCTTGGGAGGCCAAGGCAAGAGGATTCCTTGAGCTCAGGAGTTCGAGACCAGCCTGGGCAACACAGGGAGACCCTGTCTCTACAGATAATTTAAAAATTAGCCAGACATGGTAGTGTACGCCAGAGGCTGAGGCGGGAGGATCGCTTGAGCCCAGGAGGTCAAGCCTTCAGTGAGCTATGATTGCACCACTGCACTCTGGCCTGGGCAACAGAGCAAGACCCTGTTTCAGAAAAAACAACAAAAACAAAAAAGAGCCTGGGGCCAAGGGCAAGAGCCTGGGGAGAGGTCAGGATTGGAGACTGGGAGGGGAGGTGGAGGCCTGGAAGAGGACGCAGGTTGGTGATCAGAAGTGAACCAAGGGTGGTTCTCTGCAATGAAAGTGGGTAGTGCCAAGCCTCCTGAGGCAGAGGACCCAGGGCTGTAGGCCCCTGGCCTCCCGGTCTAACCAAGACTGACTTTCTTTCTTCTTTCCTTCCTTCCTTCCTTCCTTCCTTCCTTCCTTCCTTCCTTCTTTCTTTCTTTCTTTCTTTCTTTCTTTCTTTCCTTCCTTCCTTCCTTCCTTCCTCCCTCCCTCCCTCCCTCCCTCCCTTCCTTCTTTCTCTTTCTTTCTTTTTTTTGAGATGAATTCTTGCTCTGTCACCAGGCTGGAGTGCAGTGGTGTGATCTCACTGCAACCTCCACCTCCCCTTGGGTTCAAGCAATTCTCCTGTCTCAGCCTCCTGAGTAGCTGGGACTACAGGCATGTGCCACCATGCCCGGCTAATTTTTGTATTTTTAGTAGAGACGAGGTTTCACCATGTTAGCCAGGCTCGTCTTGATCTCCTGACCTCATGATCCGCCCACCTAGGCCTCCCAAAGTGCTGGGATTACAGCCGTGAGCCACCGCGCCCGGCCCTAACTGGGACTTTCTGGAGGCAGCTCACTCCCTGCGGCCTATGGTCCCACAATCCATTCAGCAGTCTTTGCCAGTGTACCTACGGGGCTCCAGAGGGACCCAGAGAAGGTGTGGGAGTTTGGATTCACAGTGTCCCCTAGAAGAGGAAGATCAGGCTGGGTGCGGTGGTTCAAGCCTGTAATCCCAGCACTTTGGAAGGCTGAGGCAGGTGGATCACCTGAGGTCAGCAGTTCAAAACCAGCCTGGCCAACATGGTGAAATCCCGTCTCTACTAAAAATACAAAAACTAGCTGGGCCCGGTGGCGAGTGCCTGTAATCCCAGCTACTCAGGAGGATGAGGCAGGAGAATCACTTGAACCCGGCAGGCGGAGGTTGCAGTGAGCCGAGATCACGCCATTGCACTCCAGCGTGAGCAACAAAAGTGAAACTCCATCCAAAAAAAAAAAAAAAAAAAGATCTAGGAGGTTACAGCATCCTCTGAGAAGACTTCCTGGAGGAGGCAGCATGGGCACTTAATCTGTTGTTGGTTTTTTTTGTTTTGTTTTGTTTTGTTTTTGAGGGGGGTGGGACGGAGTCTCGCTCTGTCGCCCAGGCTGGAGTGCAGTGGCGCAGTCTCGGCTCACTGCAAGCTCCGCCTCCTGGGTTCACGCAGTTCTCCTGCCTCAGCCTCCCAAGTAGCTGGGACTACAGGGGCCCGCCACCACGCCCGGCTAATTTTTTGTATTTTTAGTAGAGACGAGGTTTCACCGTGTTAGCCAGGGTGGTCTCGATCTCCTGACCTCGTGATCCGTCCGCCTCGGCCTCCCAAAGTGCTGGGATTACAGGCCGTGAGCCACTGCGCCCGGCCATGGGCACTTAATCTGAACGTCAAAGGCCAAGCAGGATTTCGTAGGGTGTCACTTGTGTCCCAGTTCCCTGGGATGAGGTGGGGGATGAGGAAGCTGGGTGCCCCTAACCTGGCCCCCTTCTCTCAGATGTGGAGCGGAGGAAGAGCCCCGTGTGTGGCTTCGTGACCCCCCTGCAGGGGCCTGAGGCTGATGCGCACCGGAAGCCGGAGGTAGCTGGGTTCTGGACCGCCTGCCCACCTGCTCACCTGCCCACCCACAAGACCAGCCCCTGCCTCCTGTAGCCTTGCGCTGGGCAGACAGGGATGGGGTGAGGGGTGGGAGATGGCTGTGCGGTGCTCTCCTCCCTACTGATCCCCCTCCCCCGGCCCCTACCCCAGGCCGTGGTCCTGGAGGGGAATTACTGGAAGCGGCGCATCGAGGTGGTGATGCGGGAGTACCACAAGTGGCGCATCTACTACAAGAAGCGGGTCAGTGGCGGGGCCCAGGGAGGCCCCAGAGCTTTCCCCTGCGGCTGCCGGTTACTGCCCGCCTCGGAAGATCCCCGGAAAGGGGATCCTGACCTCCCAGCTTGCGCCTCTCGGGCCCTCCATTCAGTCCCGAGCCGACAGCGCCACCGTGTGGCCACAGGGCCTCCTAACAGCCTCCTTACCTGGAGGTCGGGGGAGCTCCTAAAAGGAAATGGGGGATCTCACTGCTTGTGAGTTGGGGAGACTTTTGGGGGGAAGTGATGGAGGCTGGGCAAGGGATCCGGTGTCCAACTCTGTGTGTCCCTGCAGCTCCGTAAGTCCAGCAGGGAAGAGGACCTCCTGGCCCCTAAGCAGGTGGGTGCTCTATAAGTCCAGCAGGGAAGCGCATCTCGTCGCCCCCCAAGTAGGAGGCAGAGAGTTGAAAGCTTCCGCCTGCGTGTGGCTGGGCGTGAGGGTGGGATGTGGGACGTGACTGCCGTCCTGTGGTTCATTTGTTGAGCTCTTTTCTTCTTGGGGGATGGGGTTGCGGGGGTGAGAAGACCCCAGGTCATTGAGCAAGTGGTGGGAGGTATGAGAGAACAGGCGGACCAGGCGGGGCGTGGTGGCTCATGTCTGTCATCCCAGCACTTTGGGAGGCTGAGGCGGGTGGATCACCTGAGGTCAGAGTTCGAGACCAGCCTGGCCAACATGGTGAAACCCCATCTCTACTAAAAATACAAAAATTAGCCGGGCATGCTGGCGCATGCCTGCAATCTCAGCTACTCGGGAGGCTGAGACAGGAGAATCACTTGAACCTGGGAGGCGGAGGTTGCAGTGAGCTGAGATCACGCCACTTCACTCCAGCCTAGGCAACAGAGTGAGACTCCGTCTCAAAAAAAAAAGAAAAAGAAAAAGAAAAGAAACGAAAACAAAACAGAGGGACCAAAGAACTGGGGTCTCAGACAGGAAAAAATCTAAAGGGCAGGAAGGGGACCCCTGTATCTGCATCCTGGTCTGTCTCCTGGGGGAAGTTCTTAGAGGCCGATGGAGTGATCCTGGCCTTTCAAGCAGCAAGCCAGGACCACTAGGGAAAGGTGACAGAGGTGTGCACAGACAGGCCCTCTGTCCTGCTGACCACTTGACCCTGGAGAGGGGTGATATGGAAGGTCGGGGCAGTGGGAGCTCTTCAGCGGCTGCTGACGGCTCTGTCTCCCTAGGCGGAAGGCGGGTGGCCGCCGCCGGAGCAATGGTGCAAACAGCTCTTCTCCAGTGTGGTCCCCGTGCTGCTGGGGGACCCAGAGGAGGAGCCGGGTGGGCGGCAGCTCCTGGACCTCAATTGCTTTCTGTCCGACATCTCGGACACTCTCTTCACCATGACTCAGTCTGGCCCTTCGCCCCTGCAGCTGCCGCCTGAGGATGGTGAGGGTCTGAGAAGGGGCAGGGGAGAGGGGTGAAGGCCTGTGAGATTCCAGGAGGCCAAGGGAGGGATGGCTGGGGATGGGGGTGGAGACCCCCACTCCTCCCTGCCTGCTACTGCTGATGTCACCACTGCTGCCTCTAGCCTACGTCGGCAATGCTGACATGATCCAGCCGGACCTGACGCCACTGCAGCCAAACGTGGATGACTTCATGGACATCTCAGGTGGGGCGAGCCCCTCCCCAGGTGGGGTGGACAGGCAGGGTCCGTGTGAGAAAGGCCGATGAGCCTATCCCAGGCCCCTCTGGGGGAGCAGATAGTCTGGGTGGTTTCTTTCTTTCTTTTTTTTTTGAGATGGTGTCTCACTCTGTCATCCAGGTTGGAGTGCAGTGGTGCCAACCTCTGCCTCCCAGACTCAAGTGCTCCTCCCACCTCAGCCTCCCAAGTAGCTGGGACTACAGGTGTGCACCACCACACCCGACTTTTTTTTTTTTTTTTTTTTTTGTATTTTTGGTAGAGATGGGGTTTCACCGTGTTGCCCAGGCTGGTCCCAAACTCCAGAGCTCAAGTCATCCTCTTGCCTTGGCCTCCCAAAGTGCTGGGATTACAGGCATGAGCCACCGTGCCTGGAAGGTCTGGGTGGTTTCTGAGGGGTCTTCCTGGTCTCCTTTTGTACAGCTGGTGTGGCCTCCAATGAGGGCAGGGCCCAAGAGAGTACCTGGCCAGGGAACCAGGGGCTCCCAAGAAAGCAGTGAATGCCAGGACCCTCTCAGGGGAGAGAACTTTGAGTTATTTGGGTCTATTTATTTGCTAGGCCAGGTGTGGTGGCTCACACCTGTAATCCCAGCACTTCTGGGAGGCTGAGTCGGGCGGATCACCTGAGGTCAGGAGTTCGAGACCAACCTGACCAACATGGTGAAACCCTGTCTCTACTAAAAATAGCAAAATTAGCTGGGCGTGGTGGCAGGCGCCTGTGATCCCAGCTACTCAGGAGGCTGAGGCAGGAGAATCGCTTGAACCTGGGAGGCGGAGGTTGCAGTGAGCCGAGATTGCGCCACAGCACTCCAGCCTGAGCAACAGAGCAAGACTGTCTCAAAAAAAATAAAAATAAAAAAGACTGGGTGCGGTGGCTCACGCCTATAATCCCAGCACTTTGGGAGGCCGAGGCAGGCAGATCACGAGGTCAGGAGATCAAGACCATCCTGGCTAACACGGTGAAACCCTGTCTCTACTAAAAATACAAAAAAAATTAGGCCGGGCGCGGTGGCTCAAGCCTGTAATCCCAGCACTTTGGGAGGCCGAGACGGGCGGATCACGAGGTCAGGAGATCGAGACCAGCCTGGCCAACATGGTGAAGCCCCATCTCTACTAAAAATACAAAAATTAGCCAGGCATGCTAGTGAACACCTGTAATCCCAGCTGCTCAGGAGGCTGAGGCAGGAGAATGGCGTGAACCCGGGAGGCGGAGCTTCCATTGAGCTGAGATTGTGCCACTGCACTCCAGCCTGGGCGACAGAGCAAGACTCCGTCTCAAAAAAAAAAAAAAAAAAAAATTAGCTGGGTGTGGTGGCGGGCGCCTGTAGTACCAGCTACTAGGGAGGCTAAGGCAGGAGAATGGCGTGAACCTGGGAGGCGGAGCTTGCAGTGAGCCAAGATCATGCCACTACACTCCAGTCTGGGCAACAGAGCAAGACTCCATCTCAAAAAAACAATGAAAAATAAAAATAAAAAATAAAACTATTTACTAGAGGACATTTCAACCATGCACACACTAGTAGAGAAAGTAGTTCAGCAAAAAAACTCCCAAGTCACCATCACTGATGTCATCGACTTATCAACTCTTGGCCAGTCTTCTTCTTTTATTTTTCTTTTTTCTTTTTTTGAGAAGGAGTCTCGCTCTGTCGCCCAGGCTGGAGTGCAGTGGCACAATCACAGTTCACTGCAGCCTCAACGTCCCAGCCTCAAGTGATCCTCCCACCTCAGCCTCCCAAGTAGCTGGGACCACAGGCACGCACCCCTATGCCTGGCTAATTTTTATTATTATTATTTTTTGAAGAGACAGGGCCTCCCTATATTGTCCAGGCTGGTCTAGAACTCCTGGGCTCAAGAGATCCTCCCACCTCAGCCTCCCAAAGTGCTGGGATTACAGGTGTGCGCCACCATGCCCAGTGTGTTATTTTAAAGAAAATCCCAGGCATCATATCTTGTAAAGCTTTTTTTTTTTTGAGACAGAGTCTTACTCTGTCACCCAGGCTGGAGTGTAATGGCTCCATCTTGGCTCACTGCAACCTCTGCCTCCCAGGTTCAAGTGATTCTTGTGCCTCAGCCTCCCAAGTAGCTGAGATTACAGGCTCACGCCACCATGCCCAGCTAATTTTTGTATTTTTAGTAGCGAGGGGGTTTTGCCATGTTAGCCAGGCTGGTCTTGAACTCCTGACCTCAAGTGATCCTCTCATCTCAGCCTCCCAAAGTGCTGGGATTACGAGTGTGAGCCACCACACCTGGCCTAAAGCAATTTTTGTAAGTCGTGAATGTCCCTGTCTCCCTCTCCTGACCCCAGGGCCACCAAGTTACTGATTCCTCAGTGTCCTCCCAGATATGCTCCTGTCGGTAGAAGCACATGTGGACAATTGTCTCTGTTTTCACAACTGACTTTCCAAGTGGCCTTCCTCACTCACCCATAGGTCTTGCAGGTTATTCCCAACAGCCACACATTTAGGGGTCCTCGGAGCTATGTGCAGGCCAGGTAGAATATCCAGGCTCAGCCCATCTCACTGAAGCCCCCGGGGACAGCAAGAGGGTCCCTGGGATAAAGGCTTAGTCCTAGTGACCTCCTAATTCCTTCCTTGACGGGATCCTGGGCCTGTCAATCAAGAGGTGGAGGCCTATGGGGCGGGGACTAGGGAATGAGGAACCACCCCCACCCCTGCTCCAGCCCTGGGCGGGGGTGGGGGCTGCCCGGGGGCAGAAGTGTGCATGGCAGTGCCCTGGGAGCAGGCCAGCCTGGGAGGGCAGCGGCCCTGTCTGGGCACACAGCGCCCGGCCACAGGTAGGAGCCCAGCCACCCCCACCTGGGGTCTGGGCAAGACCAGCAGGGACTGGGACTAGAAGGCGATTTCTGGCAGACCCGGGTGGCTGCCGGTGCGTGGGGGGACAAGTGTGGGCCTCACATATCAAACATTCTATGTACCCAGAGGGCAGAGCGCACTGGTACCACCAAGACAGCAGCTCTCGTTGCCCCCAAGAGCCTCCCACTGGGGAGGCCCAGCTGGAAACCCAGGGAGGGGACCAGAACTCTATGGAGGCAGGAGGCTTGGTGAGGGGGGCTCCGGGAGGCAGCCAGAGGCTGAGGAGCTCAGGGAGGGGATGGCAGGTCAGGTCCATGGAGGGGATAGAGGCTAGGGAGGGACTTGGGCCCTGGTGAGCAGCTTGGGCTGGGAAGAATCTTCTCTCAAGGCAGGGTGGATTCTTGAGACAGGCCTGGGCAGCGATGGTAAGGGGGTGGCTGGTGACTCAGGGATGAGAGGGGCTTGCTGCGCCATGGACCCTACCCGGGCCCCAGGGAGGAGGCCGCAGCTGTGGGCAGGGAGGAGCCCTAGGCCCTCAGCGGCCCAGGGCCAGGCAAAGCGTGAGGCTGATTCTAGAGCCAGGGCCTTGGGGGCCTAGTGACAGGACCTGTGGACCTGGGAGATGGGGGAGCAGCAGTGACCACTCGCCATCTCCCACCTGGTCCCCCTTTTTTTTGAGTCAGAGTCTTGGTCTGTCGCCCAGGCTGGAGTGCAGTGGCATGATCTTGGCTCACTGCAACCTCCACCTCCCGGGTTCAAGCAATTCTCCTGTCTCAGCCTCCAGAGTAGCTGGACTACAGGCGCCCACCACCACGCCCGACTAATTTTTGTATTTTTCTTTTTTTTTTAGTAAAAACGGGGTTTCACCACATTGGCCAGGCTGGTCTCGAACTCCTGACCTCAGGTGATCCGTCCACCTCAGCCTCCCTAAGTGCTGGGATTACAGGTGTGAGCCACCGCACCCAGCGTGGTCCCCCTTTTAAAGAAAGGCAGCAGGGGCACCTATAATCCCAGCTGCTCAGGAGGCTGAGGCAAGAAGAATCGTTTGAAACCGGGAGGCAGAGGTTGCAGTGAGCCGAGATCGTGCCACTGCACCCCAGCCTGGGCTACAGAGCGGGACTCTATATCAAAAAGAAAAAAAAAAAAAAAGAATGCAAGAGAGAGAGAGAGAAAGAAAGGCAGCAGGACAGCACAAAGACACCGTTTCACCGTGGGGTTAGACGCGCAGACAGGCACCGAGCAGATGCACATGCGGCACGCTATCACGGCAAGACAGGTTCACATGGCCTCAGACGGAGCGACAGACACCCAGGGGGCAGACAGAGGCTGCGTGCAGACCCCATGCTGAGACTTGAGGGTTCAGCCACTGCAACATACAGGCCCTGCACCCTCCTGCAAAGCAGAGCCACTTATGACACACAGGGCCGGGCACGGTGACTCACTCCTGTCATCCCAGCACTTTAGGAGGCCAAGGCAGGAGGATCGCTTGAGCTCAGGAGTTTGAGACCAGTCTGGGCAACGTGGCAAAATCCTGTTTTTGCTGAAAAATACAAAAATTAGCTGGGCGTGGTGGGGCATGCCTATAATCCCTGCTACTCAGGAAGGTGAGGCATGAGAATCATTTGAACCCGGGAGGCGGAGGTTGCAGTGAGCTGAGATCGCGCTGTTGCACTCCAGCCTAGGTGACAGCAGGGCACAGTGGCTGACCTCTTCCCCTCGCCCTGCACCCCTTTCCCACCCTGGCACTCTCTCTGGGCACCTCCTTTCTGCACCAGCAGATCGGGGAATGGGAGCCATCGGGGGGTGGGGAGGGGGGTTCCTGAGTTAAGCCTGGTGCTGCGCGGGGAGGGGCCGCTTCCTGGGGTCCCTGTTCACACCCACAGTCCCCTGCCATCTCCCACACAGGCTCATTATAATCCCAGCACTTTAGGAGGCTGAGGCAGGAGGATGGCTTGAGGCCAGGAGTTTGAGACCAGCCCTGGCAACATAGCACGACCCTGTCTCTGGGGGATGGGGTTGGGGGTGAAGACACAAACACACACACACACACACACATCCCCCAGGTGGGTTCTGGGTTTGAGGTGACATTATCTAACTGACTCCTGGTCTCCTTGGAGGTGGCTCCTGGGAGGCAAACTTGAGCAGCTCTCCTGGCAGGGGGTTGGAGGGAAAAAGCAGGGAGCTGGGGCCCACCCAGGCCTGTGGGGAGCTGTCCCAGTGGGGTCAGATCTGTCCAGACTAGGAGGCCTCGGGAGCTGGCACAGATCACAGGCTGGTCAGGGTCAGAGAAAGGTGCCCGGAAGGGAGCGGGTGGGCGGGCGGCGTCCAGGCCCGGGATGTGGTCAGGCCGTGGCCAGCTGCTTCCCAAAACCAGAATAGCCTAGGACTTACACAACCCGCACCCCAAACAATCCGCTGCTGCCTCCCCCAGCTCTCGCAGGCTTCCCAGACCCCTCGCCCCAACCCCACTTGGAGCCCACCCTTAGGCCCCCCTGGCCCCCACCCGACTCGCAGCACACCTTAGCCCCCCACCGCCCCCACCCCACTCAGAGCCCAGCCTTAGGCCCCCCTTCACCCCCACCCGACTCAGAGCCCACCCTTAGCCCCTCTTGCCCCCACCCCACTCGGACCCCAGCCTTAGGCCCCCCCTCACCCCCACACCACTCAGATCCCACCCTTATCCCCCTCTTGCCCACACCCCACTCAGATCCCACCCTTATCTCCCTCTTGCTCACACCTCACTTAGAGCCCACCCTTAGGCCCCTCTCCTCCCCCCACACCCCACTCGGAGGCCAGCCTTAGGCCCCTCTTGCCCCCACCCCACTCGGAGCCCAGCCTTAGGCTCCTCTCCCTCCCACCCCACTCGGAGCCCAGCCTTAGCCCCTCCTGCCGCATTACACTCTTCACTCCACTCCTAGGCTCCACCTGCTGACCTTCCAATAAACCAAGCTCGTCCCAGAACCAATGACTTCGTGTTCCCTCTCATCTCCAACTCACCCTCTTGAACTTCTGCTACCCTGGGGCCCCTCCCATCCCAGGCCTCCTCCGCTTGCACCGCACCCCTTTCCCACCCTGGCACTCTCTCTGGGCACCCCCTTTCTGTACCTCCAGCAGATCAGGGAAGGGAAGCCACCAGGGGGTGTGGAGGGGGACTTCCTGAGCTAAGCCTGGGGCTGGGGAGGGGAGGGGGCTGCTTCCTGGGGTCCCCGTTCACACCGACAGTCCCCTGCTGTCTCCCACCCAGGCTCATTCCACCCAAGACGGTTGCTGCTTCTCCTGATCGAGACAGAAACCCTCCCAGTTTCACAATCTCCTGTGGAAGGGACCCCCACCCCCCACCCACCAGCCCCCACATCCCTACCCACCAAGGCTGGGGACAGGCTACTCTCCTCCCGGCTGTTTCGCAGCCATAGCCCTGGCCCTAATTCCTGTTGCCCTGTGTGTCTGAATTACAGATTTCTTTACCAACTCCCGCCCCCCACAGCCGCCCATGCCTTCAAACTTCCCAGAGCCCCCCAGCTTCAGCCCCGTGGTTGACTCCCTCTTCAGCAGTGGGACCCTGGACCCAGACGTGCCCCCGGCTTCCTCGGCCATGACCCACCTCTCTGGACCCAGCCGTCTGCAGGTGAGCTCACCCCATCCCGTCCAACCCTATGTAGCACACTTGAGAGCTGGTCCTGCCCTGTTCATGTCCAGGAGGTATCAGACACTCCCTGAGTGCCCGGTTTGCTGCTTGGAGATTGGAGGGGAAGAAAGACCCCATCTCTGCCCTCTGGCAGGGACCCCATGAAGCAGAACTGGACAAAACGGTTGTAGGAGAAAGCTAAGGGCGTGGAGACCATGGAGTGGGCTCCACCAAGGGCCAGTTGCTTGTGGAAGTCTTCCTGGAGAAGGGGAGTTCCTGGGCCTCAGAGAATAGGTCAACTTTGGACAGAAGGGACTGGCCGAGGTCAAGCCAGATGGGAGAGCAGCAGGAACAAAAGCTTCGAGGCAAAAAGCTGAGCATGGATGTTTAGGAAACTGTGAATCTACCATTTTGGTTCATGAATTCCTGAGTGCAATTTTTTTTTTTTTTTTTGTGATGGAGTCTCACTCTGTCGCCTAGGCTTGAGTGCAGTGGCACGATCTTGGCTCACTGCAACCTCCATCTCCTGTGTTCAAGAGATTTCCGGGCCAGGTGCGGTGGTTCATGCCTGTAATCCCAGCACTTTGGGAGGCCAAGGCGGGCGGATCACGAGGTCAGGAGATTGAGACCATCCTGGCTAACATGGTGAAACCACGTCTCTACTAAAAATACAAAAAAAAAAAAAAAATTAGCTGGGCGTGCTGGCGGGCGCCTGTGGTCCCAGCTGAGGCAGGAGAATGGCGTGAACCCGGGAGGTGGAGCTTGCAGTGAGCCGAGATTGTGCCACTGCACTCCAGCCTGGGCAACAGAGCGAGACTCCTTCTCAAAAAAAAAAAAAAAAGAGAGATTTCCAGGTTCTTTTTGTGTTTTTAGTAGAGATGGGGTTTCACCATGTTGGCCAGGTTGGTCCTGAACTCCTGACTTCAGGAGTCTGCCCACCTTGGCTTCCCAAAGTGCTGGGATTACAGGTGTGAGTCACCGTGCCCAGTCCCCAGGTGCAATTCAGATGTTGCTTCCTGCTGCTTTGTTATAGGCCTTTTCCCTCCATCATCAGACTTTGTGTGTGCTAATTTTAGTTGGTTGTTGAGGAGTGTCTCTCCTCCACCAGAAAGTGAGCTCCTTACTAGAAGGGCTGTGTTTTGCTCACCACTGCATTCTCTATACCTAATGCGCCTCAGGCACATAATAGCACTCAGTGAATGGTTGTCCACTGAGTGAGTCAGTGACTGAATGAATGAGCCAGTGAGCAGATGAATGGGTGTTTTGGTGAATGGACAGAGGCATCTTATACAGCAGTGGAGGCACACATGGGTTGGTGGATATATGGGTGGGTGAGTGGTTGGTTGGATGGATGGGCTGGTGGATGGATACATAGATGAGTAGTTTAATGGGTCAGTGAATGGGCTGATGGGTGGTTAAGTGACTGGTAAATGTATAGATGGTGGATGGATGGATGAATGAATGGATGGATGGATGGATTATGGATGGGTTGGTGGATGAATGAAGGAAGTATAGATGGTTGGATGGATTCATTAATGCCTTAATATCTGGTGGGCTGGTGGAGAGAGTGGTAGATGAGCTACTTCATAGATTGATAAACAAGTAGGTGCATGTTTGGAAGATGGATGAATTAGTAGATGGACAATTGAATAGATGGGTGGGTTGGTTAGTAGATGGATCGGTGGGCAAGTTAGTGGATGGATGGATGATGATTGGATGGGTGGGTTGGTTGGTGGATGGATTGGTGGACAAGTTAGTGGATGGATGGATGATGAAGGGATGGGTGGGTTGGTTGGTGGATGGATTGGTGGACAAGTTAGTGGATGGATGGATGATGGATGAGTGGGTTGGCTGGTGGATGGATTGGTGGACAAGCTAGTGGATGGATGGATGATGAATGGATGGGTGGGTTGGTTGGTGGATGGATTGGTGGACAAGTTCGTGGATGGATGGATAAGTTACTTGGGAGACAAATGGATGGGCAGGAAGATTGATGCTCCACTCTTCCTGCTTTTTGCATAAATGTACCCTACTCCCTCCTCTCATTATAATTTCCCTGCTCTGTGTGTTTGTACATACACCTGTGTGTGCTGGAAGGCAGGGCTCATTTCTCCTATCTCTCCCCAGGGCGCAGTCCAGCACTCAGCCAGGGCAGGGCAGGGCAGGGGAAGCCCAGATGGCTGTCAGGGGCAGCTCTCTTCCCTGCTCTCTGAGTGTCTGTCTGTCCCCCCAACCAGGCTCGGAACAGTTGCCCTGGTCCCTTGGACTCCAGCACCTTCCTGAGCTCTGATTTCCTCCTTCCTGAAGACCCCAAGCCTCGGCTCCCACCCCCTTCTGTACCCCCACCTCTGCTGCATTACCCTCCCCCTGCCAAGGTGCCAGGCTTGGAGCCCTGCCCCCCACCTCCCTTCCCTCCCATGGCGCCACCCACTGCTTTGCTGCAGGAAGAGCCTCTCTTCTCTCCCAGGTTTCCCTTCCCCACTGTCCCTCCTGCCCCAGGAGTGTCTCCGCTGCCTGCTCCTACAGCCTTCCCACCCACCCCGCAGTCTGTCCCCAGCCCAGCCCCCACCCCATTCCCCATAGAGCTTCTACCCTCAGGGTATTCAGAGCCTGCCTTTGGGCCTTGCTTCTCCGTGCCCAGAGGCAAGCCCCCCGCCCCATCCCCTAGGGGACAGAAAGCCAGTCCTCCTACCTTAGCCCCTGCCACTGCCAGTCCCCCCACCACTGCGGGGAGCAACAACCCCTGCCTCACACAGCTACTCACAGCAGGTGAGACGGGAGGGCCAGCAATGGGGAGAGGAAAGCCTGGGGAGGGAGGCCAGGAGGTGGGGAGGACAGGGGGTTATGGGAGCAGAAGATGAGGGTGGAGGGGCAGGTCCAGTTCAAGGGACAGAGTGGTGAGGAACGAGGGACATGGGCCCCGTACCTAGAAGGGGTGTGGACTCGGGAGGGGCAGGATGGGGTCTTGATAGATGCCGGGGGTGGACCAGCCCCAGCGGCCTCATGGTTCCACCCATGCACAGCCAAGCCGGAGCAAGCCCTGGAGCCACCACTTGTATCCAGCACCCTCCTCCGGTCCCCAGGGTCCCCGGTAAGATCTTAGGCACTGGGCGGTGGGGCTGTGCCCACGGCCTTCAACCCCACTCTCCGCCCTTCTCCACCCCAGCAGGAGACAGTCCCTGAATTCTCCTGCACATTCCTTCCCCCGACCCCGGCCCCGACACCGCCCCGGCCACCTCCAGGCCCGGCCACATTGGCCCCTTCCAGACCCCTGCTTGTCCCCAAAGCGGAGCGGCTCTCACCCCCAGCGCTCAGCGGTAAAGAGAGGGGTTGCAGGGATTGGGGGAATCTACGGGAGGAGGGGAAGAGGAGGAAGAAGAAGGGGACTGGGTCTGGTGCTAGGATGAGAGGAAGGGGGCAGGGGGGACTCTTTCCCCAGGGTTGGTCTTTCTGTGGGTCTGTCTGTTCCTACCACAGGCAGTGAGCGGCGGCTGTCAGGGGACCTCAGCTCCATGCCAGGCCCTGGCACTCTGAGCGTCCGTGTCTCTCCTCCGCAACCCATCCTCAGCCGGGGCCGTCCAGACAGCAACAAGGTGGGCACCATCCCCCCTCCCCAAAATTGGTTTGCTACCCCAAGACCCTCCCGGGCTCCTTCCTAGGCTCACCCGACTCTCTGCTCCCCGAGACCGAGAACCGGCGCATCACACACATCTCCGCGGAACAGAAGCGACGCTTTAACATCAAGCTGGGGTTTGACACCCTTCATGGGCTTGTGAGCACACTCAGTGCCCAGCCCAGCCTCAAGGTGAGCCCCGGACCCAGGCTGGCATCCCCAAAACCACGGGGCCCCTTTCTGGACACCCCCACCCAAAACTCAATTGCAGGGGAGTGCTCCAGACACTCTTGCCTCCTCCCCTCCCAGTGTCCCAGTGGGTCACAGGGTGCAGCCTCTAGCACCTGCCTGAGCCCCCCTGATGGCGTCTGCAGGTGAGCAAAGCTACCACACTGCAGAAGACAGCCGAGTACATCCTTATGCTACAGCAGGAGCGCGCGGGCTTGCAGGAGGAGGCCCAGCAGCTGCGGGACGAGATTGAGGAGCTCAATGCCGCCATTAAGTAGGCAGGGTCCAGGCGGGTGCTGGGACCCAGGGCCATGCCGCCTGATCCCCAGCTCCTGACCCCTGCCCTGCCCTCAGCCTGTGCCAGCAGCAGCTGCCTGCCACAGGGGTACCCATCACACACCAGCGTTTTGACCAGATGCGAGACATGTTTGATGACTACGTCCGAACACGTACGCTGCACAACTGGAAATTCTGGGTGGTATCCTCCCTTGAGCCCATGGCTGGGGGGCTGCAGGGGTTGTGGCAGGGTGAGACCAGGTTGTGCCTGAGATGGGAGGCCTATCTCTCCAGGCCAGGCAGGCTCAGAGCTGCTCCCAGGTGACAGGCTCTTGTTATGCCCCTTGCTTCCATGCCCTGGCCATCTTGGCCAGCAAAATTGCCCAAGGACTGGCAGCTGGGAGCAGACAGGGAAACTGAGGGAGGAGTCCTTGAGGAAGGGGAGCCTTGGCCCTGACCTCAGGAAGCCCCGAGGGCAGTTTGGGAGAATCTGAACTCTGGAGTGAGGCCTAAAGAAGACTTGGAATCCACTCCCTCATCTGGCTCAGGGATCAAGTTCTTGACTGAGCCCAAGGAGGGAGCTCAGGGATGAGGGATGGTTCAGCCCAGAGTAAGGGCAGTGGAGGGGCAAGGAGGAGGGGACTGAGAGGCAGGGTGCTGGGAAGGTCTTGGCAGGACAGAAGTAGGGACTGCAAGCCAGAAGCAGTGGCTCACGCCTGTCATCCCAACACTTTGGGAGGCTGAGGCAGGTGGATCACTTGAGGCCAGGAGTTCAAGACCAGTCTGGCCAACATGGCAAAACCCCGTGTCAACTAAAAATACAAACATTAGCTGGGCATGGTGGCATGTGCCTGTAATCCCAGCTACTCAGGAGGCTGAGGCAGGAGAACGGCTTGAACCTGGGAGGTGGAGGTTGCAGTGAGCCGAGATTGCGCCACTGCACTCCAGCCTGGGTGGCAGAGTGAGACTCTGTCAAAAAAAAAAAAAAAAAGTAGCGGCTGCAGCAGGAGTCGTTGGGGTTCAAGGTTAGACACTGTCCAGGCCCTTTCTTCCCCTGGTTTGAACTGGGCATCAATGATCCACGTGGAGTGGGGGTACCAACTGGACCACAGGCAGCTCCTTGACCTGGGCCCAGTTCAGCATCCTCATCCGGCCTCTGTTCGAGTCCTTCAACGGGATGGTGTCCACGGCAAGCGTGCACACCCTCCGCCAGACCTCACTGGCCTGGCTGGACCAGTACTGCTCTCTGCCCGCTCTCCGGCCAAGTATGTGCGCCATCTCCCTGCCTGCTAGAGGGCTCCAGCCTCCGGGGTGGGGGGAGTGTTTCACCCTGCTTAGACCCCACATCCAGCTTGCCTTCAGCACAGCCTAGGGTTGTGGCCACTCCCCATCCCCCAGATGGTTCTCTGGCCACCAGATGCCTGTAGACAGAGGTTCTAGGAGGGGGTGACAGTCTTGCCAACTAGTACCTCCCCCTATCCCTTTGGTTCCAGCATCCAAGGGTAGGGCCCTGAACCCAGGAGGTGTCTCTCTCTCTGTCTCCCACCCAGCTGTCCTGAACTCCCTACGCCAGCTGGGCACATCTACCAGTATCCTGACCGACCCGGGCCGCATCCCTGAGCAAGCCACGCGGGCAGTCACAGAGGGTACCCTTGGCAAACCTTTATAGTCCTGGCCAGACCCTGCTGCTCACTCAGCTGCCCTGGGGGCCACTTTCCCTGGGCACAGGCTCCAGGGATCATCTCTGGGCCCTCTTCATGCCCCAGGCCCTGGCTCTGCCCTTCCCTGAGCGGGGAGGGGTCGAGCCAGGTCCAGGTTTCACACTTCCCACCTCCTGGAGGCCAAGAGGAGCGGAGTCCCCGTCCCTGCTCTGCCACTATGCTCCAGCACCATGACCTTGGGTGACTCATCCCCCATCTTTGGACCTCTATGTTTCAATGTGCAAAATGGGGATGGGGAAGGTTCAATCAGCAGATGACCCTAGGCCTTGGCAGCTGTAACACTGGGGGCCCAGGCTGGCAACTCTGGGGGCTCAACGGTGGGAAAACGAGGATGCTGTTTCCCTGTCACCTGCACCTGCTCCCCCACGAGTGGGGCACAGACCTCTGTTCCTGAGCAGAGAAGCAGAAAAGGAGGTTCCCTCTCTGTGCTCCTTCAACTGCTAACCCAGAGGGGCTGCAGGATGGTTTCCCCTGGGAGAGGCCAGGAGGGCCTGATCCCAGGAGACACCAGGGCCAGAGTGACCACAACAGGGCAGGCATCGTGTGTGTGTGGACGTGTGTGTGTGGGTTTTGTAAAGAATTCTTGACCAATAAAAGCAAAAACTGTCTGCCGGTTTGGTGATGTGATGGTCAATGCGTCTCACAGTGGGATGGAGAAAAAGCCCGTTGGCAGTGGGAGGTGGCTTTGCAGAGGTCCTGGGCATTTACTCTGAGCTGGAAGCAGCTGGAGGGCCTTGAGTGGAGGTGGGACGAGATCAGTGGTGGCAAGCGCCTATAGTCCCAGCTACTCAGAAGGCTGAGGCGCGAGGATTGCTTGAGCTCAGGAGTTCGAGGCTGCAGTGAGTTGTGATAGCACCACTGCACTCCAGGGTGGGCAACAGAGTGAGACTCTGTCTCAAATAACAACAAAAAAAAGGCCGGGCATGGTGGATCACACCGGTAATCCCAGCACTTTGGGAGGCCAAGGCGGGATCATAGACCTCATCTCAATAGTGAAAAAGAGAAAAATAAATTAAAGAAGATCAGATGTAACTTTTTTTTTTTTTGAGACGGGGTCTCACTGTGTTGCCCAGGCTGGAGGGCAGTGATGCGATCTTGGCTCACTGCAAGCTCCGCCTCCCAGGTTCACGCCATTCTCCTGCCTCAGCCTTTCGAGTAGCTGGGACTACAGGCGCCCGCCACCACGCCCGGCTAATTTCCTTTGTATTTTTAGTAGAGATGGGGTTTCACCGTGTTAGCCAAGATGGTCTCGATCTCCTGACCTCGTGATCCGCCCACCTTGGCCTCCCAAAGTGCTGGGATTACAGGCATAAGCCACCGCGCCTGGCCAGATGTAACTTTAAAAACATTTTTTTTTTTTTTTTTTTTTGACACAGAGTCTCAGTCTGTTGCCCAGGCTAGAGTGCAGTGGTGCAATCTCGGCTCACTGCAACCTCTGCCTCCCAAGTTCAAGCAATTCTCCTGCCTCAGCCTCCCGAGTAGCTGGGATTACAGGCGCACACCTCCACGTTCAGCTAATATTTGTATTTTTAGTAGAGACGGGGTTTCAACATGTTGGTCAGGCTGGTCTCGAACTCCTGACCTTATGATCTGCGCACCTCAGCCTCCCAAAGTGCTGGGATTACAGGTGTGAGCCACCTCGCCCAGCCAAAAAATTTTTTCTTATAAGAATAGAGAGCCGGGCGCAGTGGCTCAAGCCTGTAATCCCAGCACTTTGGGAGGCCGAGACGGGCAGATCACGAGGTCAGGAGATCGAGACCATCCTGGCTAACACAGTGAAACCCCGTCTCTACTAAAAAAAATACAAAAACTAGCCGGGCGAGGTGGCGGGCGCCTGTAGTCCCAGCTACTCGGGAGGCTGAGGCAGGAGAATGGCGGAAACCCGGGAGGCGAGCTTGCAGTGAGCTGAGATCCGGCCACTGCACTCCAGTCCGGGCGACAGAGCGAGACTCCGCCTCAAAAAAAAAAAAAAAAAAAAAAAAAAGAATAGAGTCGGCCGGGCGCGGTGGCTCAAGCCTGTAATCCCAGCACTTTGGGAGGCCGAGATGGGCGGATCACGAGGTCAGGAGATCGAGACCATCCTGGCTAACATGGTGAAACCCCGTCTCTACTAAAAAAATACAAAAAAATAGCCGGGCGAGGTGGCGGTCGCCTGTAGTCCCAGCTACTCGGGAGGCTGAGGCAGGAGAATGGTGTGAACCCGGGAGGCAGAGCTTGCAGTGAGCTGAGATCCGGCCACTGCACTCCAGCCTGGGTGACAGAGCAAGACTCCGTCTCAAAAAAAAAAAATCAAAAAAAAAAAAAAAAAAAGAATAGAGTCAGCAGCTGGGTGTGGTGGCTCATGCCTGTAATCCCAACACTTGGGGAGGCCAAGGCAGGTGAATCATCTGATGTCAGGAGTTCGAGACCAGCCTGGCTAATATGGCAAAACCCGGTCTCTACTAAAAGTACAAAAATTAGCCGGATATGGTGACACACGCCTGTAATCCCAGCTACTCAGGTGGCTGAGGCAGGAGAATCACTTGAACCTGGGAGGCGGAGGTTGCAGTGACCTGAGATCGTGCCACTGCACTCCAGCCTGGGTGACAGAACAAGACTCCGTCTCAAAAAAAAAAAAAAAAAAAAAGGACTTGTCTTGCCATGTTGCTGAGGCTGGTCTTGAACTCTTGAACTTTTGGGTTTAAGCAACGCTCCCACCTTGGCCTCCTGAAGTGCTGGGATTACAGGCATGAGCCACGGTGTCTGGCCAGAGGTCACTTTTTTTTTTTTTTTTTTTTTGAGACGGAGACTTGCTCTGTCGCCCAGGCTGGAGTGCAGTGGCCGGATCTCAGCTCACTGCAAGCTCCGCCTCCCGGGTTTATGCCATTCTCCTGCCTCAGCCCCCCGAGTAGCTGGGACTACAGGCACCGCCACCTCGCCCGGCTAGTTTTTCGTATTTTTTAGTAGAGACGGGGTTTCACCGTGTTAGCCAGGATGGTCTCGATCTCCTGACTTCGTGATCCGCCCATCTCGGCCTCCCAAAGTGCTGGGATTACAGGCTTGAGCCACCACGCCCGGCCAGATGTAACTTTTTTACAGGAATCCCCTGGGTGCTAAGTTGAGACTAGGTGGACGCAGGGAGACTAGTTAAGGGACAGTTGCAGTCATCCAGGTGAGAGGTGACAGACATGCTTCCTGGAGCTCCTCCCTCCATGGCCAGGAGACAGTTCGGAGAGGCTCGCTACCTTCAGAGTTAGAAGACGGCAGAGCTGGGACCAAGGAGTGGAACCGACAGGGAATCCACTGGAACCACCCAGAAGGAGAATGTGCTCCCTTGGCAGGGCAGGTAGGGAGGGTAGTGACCTCCCTGCTATGAGAGGTATGCAAGCAGAGGGTGGATGGCCACTTAGTTAAGATGTCTTAGAAAAAACTGACACCAGCCTGTGCAGTGGCTCACACCACCCAACACTTTGGGAGGCCGAGGTAGGTGGATCACCTGAGGTCAGGAGGTCCGGACCAGCCTGGCCAACATGGTGAAACCCCGTTTCTACTAAAAATACAAAAAAATTAGCCAGGCGTGGTGGCAGGTGCCTGCAATCCCAGCTACTTGGGAGGCTGAGACAGGAGAATCCCTTGAACCTGGGGGTGGAGGTTGTGGTGAGCAGAGATTGCACTACTGCACTCCAGCCTGGGTGACAGAGTGAGACTTCATTTCAAAAATAAAAATAAAAATAAAAAATAAAAAACTGATCCTTCAGACGGGGCTGGAGTAGAAGGCCTCAGAGGCCCCAGTGCTTCGTTAATCCTTGTGTTTATCCATCTAACAAATATTTACCGAGTGCCTGCTGTGAACCAGGCCATGGTCTTGGGTTTGCAGTCGCTGTTCACTACAGTATTTCTCTCTTCATGGAGCTGACACTGCAGCCTGGCATGCTGGAATCCTCTGACATTTCAGACCTTCTGGAGACATTTGCAGGATTGATTTATTCATGTTTATTTTTTGTAGAGACAGGGTCTTGCTATGTTGCCCAGGCTGGTCTCAAACTCCCGACCTCAAGTGATCCTCCCACCTTGGCCTTAGGTTTCCTGAAGTGCTGGGATTACAGGTGAGAGCCACCATGCCTGGTCGATTTGCAGGATTTCAATAGCCTAAAGAATCTTCCATGGGTTTCCCATTTCCCTCGTTCATGCAGAAGAAAAAGGAGAATCGCTGCCCGCAGATCTAGTGTGGACTATGCGCCAAGCACTCTTATAAGCACTTTAGATTTTTGTTGTTGTTATTTTTATTTTTAGTAGAGATAAGTTCTCACTAAGTTCCCCAGGCTGGTCTTGAACTGCCGAGCTCAAAGGATCTTCCTGCCTTGGCCTCCCAAAGTGCTGAGATTACAGGCATGAACCAGCACACCTGGCCACTTTATAGATATTAACTCACTTAATCCTCACAACACCTACCTCGTAGGCTTGCTGTGAGAACCTAAAAGGGTAAATATACACACACAGAGATTTACAGATTTATATATATGTCTATATATAAATCTGCAAAATAGGGACAATAATTATATATATTCTATATATAAATACTGTGTTTATGTTATATTTAATAATATACAATAATATGCAAATATTATATTTATACAATATATTTAAGGTATAATCTTTATATATTTAATTTCTAGTTAATATATCATCTTTATATATTCTGTATATAAAGATTAATATATATTATACATATAAAGATATAGATTATAAAATTTTTATATTTAGAATATATAGATTATATGCTAATCCATATATCTATATAATCTTTATACATAATATGTAATATGTAATATATAATATTACATTAATTTATATATCATAATCTGTATAACATATAATCTTTACAACATATTTAATTTATATTTTATATATAATCTTTATATATTATAAATATAGCATTTTATATTTGTAAAAATATATAGTTTTATATTTATAAAATATATAAATATAAATATATAAAATATATTATAACATATAGATTATATATAATATATAAATTAAATATATATTTATATCTAATTATGTATAATTTATGTATAAATTAGGTATAAATATATACTTTAACAAATAAAGTATATATTTGTTTATAATGTACAAATATAAATATGTAATATAATTTATTATATATTATAATTATTATATATTGTAATATAAATATATCATTATAATATAGTACATATGTATAATATAGAATATGTAATATATAATTATATATTATAAATATACAATATAATTATAAATATTAAATACATATAAAATATACTTATATATAGTATAAATATATATGATTGTATATTATATATATAATATATAGTTATTCAGAGTTGGAAGAAGGCAGAGCTGGAACCCAGTAGTGGAAGTGACAGAGCATTATATATTTTTTATATATATTATATAATTATATACGTTATATATAACATATATTATAATATATAACACTATGTAAGAGTGAGAATGAGTTGTAATAATTATCAGCATCTCCATTTTACAGGTGAAAAACTGAGACACAGACAGTTTTGGTCCCTTGCCTCAAGCTTGCTCAGCTGGTGAGCAGCCCAGCGGTGCCCAACCAACTGTCTGCATCTGCTGTTGGCCGCTTCTCTGCTGTGATGGTGGCAGGTGCACCCAGCCTTTCGCACATGCTCTTTGCTGCTGCAGACAGGCTGGCCATGGCTCGCTGCAAGGGAGGGTCCCGGCAGTGTGTACGCTGCTGTTTTCACTCCCACGCAGCCAGAAGTTCCCCATCAAACATCCCCCCTGACCCCGTGTCCTTCCAGATGGCTTCTTCCCTTGAAAGAGTCATCTACACTTGCTCACTCTCCCTCCTCTCTTCTCTCTCCCCTCTTGGCCCCCCACCTTTGGGCTCCTCCTCCACCCTCACACCCCAACCTCACCCCTGCACTGACTCTGCTGTCACTGAGCTCACCTCTGACTGACCCGCTCCTTGTGAAATCCAGTGCCTGCTTCACAGTGCTCTTCTGCTTTTTCTCCAGCCCTTGGGCCTCCATCTTAAACCATGCTTTCCCCGGGAGTCCAGAATTCTCGGCCAGCCTCGGTGGCTCACGCCTATAATCCCAGCACTTTGGAAGGCCAAGGTGGGAGGATCGCTTGAGGCCAGGAGTTAGAGACCAGCCTGGGCAACATAGTGAGACCCCATCTCTACAAAAAAATTAGCTAGGTGTTATGACATGGGCCTGTACCCCCAGCTACTTGGGAGGCTGAGCCCAGGAGTTCGAGGCTGCAGTGAGCTATGATTGTGCCACTGCACTCCAGCCTGGGTGACAGAGCCAGACCCTGTCTCGAAAATACAAAAACAAAACGGAATTCTTGCCAAGCTCTCCTTCCTCCTCCCTGCCAATGCCCTCCCAGGTCCTGCTGTGGGAGCCTGTTCCTAGGCCTGTCCCTTCCTTAGCCATTCCCTTGTCTCTCTCTGGCAAGCCCTGGGCCATCTCATCCCCTTCAGCCTCTCTGCAGAGGACCCTGACTCTGTATCTGCCTCGCTGTCTCCCCAGAGCTACACAACTACATGTCCGACCATCACCCTAACTTCTCCCTCTGAGTGCTCCGCAGCTCCCTGAACACTGACGGACCCCAATACAGAACTCACCACTTCCACGATCTTACCACTCACACCTGGTCCTCCCAGTGTGCCCCAGCCCCGGGACAGGCATCACCACCCAGACACTTGTGCAAGCTGGAAACCATCATCTTCAGCTCCTCAGCACACCCTGCTGCCCTGCGCTAGCTGTCACTGAGGACGGAAGCCTGGCCAGTTGAACATCTACCTTCATAGCCACCGCCCTGGTCCAACAGGACATCGCCTCTTCCACACGTGCATTAGCCTCCTGTAACCCTTACAGTGAACAGCTTCTCAAACTTAAACATGCATTAATAATTGATAATGTGGGCTAGGCACTGTGGCTCACGCCTGTCATCCCAGCACTTTGGGAGGCTGAGGCGAGTGGATCACCTGAGGTCAGGAGTTCGAGACCAGCCTGGCCAAGATGGTGAAACCCCGTCTCTACTAAAAATACAAAAATTAGCCTGGCATGGTGGTAGGCACCTGTAATCCCAGTTACTCAGGAGGCTGAGGCAAAAGAATTGCTTGAATCTGGGAGGCGGAGGTTGCAGTGAGCCAAGATCATGCCACTGCACTCCAGCCTGGGCGACAGAGTAAGATTCCATCTCAAAAACAAAATAAAATAAATGTGGCTTTATTTATTTATTTATTTATTTATTTATTTGAGACAGGGTCTCATTCTGTCACCCAAATCAGAGTGCAATGGTGTAGTCACAGCTCACTGCAGCCTCAACCTCCCGGGCTCAAGTGATCCTCCCACTTCAGCCCCCGCCAAGTAGCTGAGATCACAGGCATGTGCCACCAGGCCTGGCTAATTTTTAAATTTTTCGTAGAGACTCTATAGACGTTTTTTTGTCTTGCTATATTGTCCAGGCTGGTCTCGAACATCTGGCCTCAAGCCATCCTCCCACCTCTGCCTCCCAAAGCGCTGGGATTACAGATGTGAGCCACCAATGCCCAGCCAGTATGATGTTTAAACATCAGCATCTTAAAAGTGATTCCAATATGGAGCCAGGTCAAGAACTACTGTAATAGAGGCTTTGAGCTGCAAATTACATCTAGGGGCTCAAATTGGTTTCAATCAGTGCTTCTTAAACTGTACTGTGCATCAGGATTAACTAGAGGGCTTGTTAAGGATCAGCTAGAGGGCCAGGCACGGTGGCTCATACCTGTAATCCCAACACTTTGGGAAGCCAAGGCAGGCGGATCACCTGAGGTCAAGGGTTCAAGACCAGCCTGGCCAACTTGGCGAAACCCTGTCTCTACTAAAACTACAAAAATTAGCCGGGTGTGGTGGTCCACACCTGTACCCCCAGCTACTCAGGAGGTTGAGGCAGGATAATCACTTAAACCCAGGAGGTGGAGATTGGAGTGAGCCAAGATTGCACCAATGCACTCCAGCCTGGGTGACAGAGCAAGACTCTGTCTCAAAAACAAAACAAAACAAAAAAAATACAGCTCGCTGGGCCCCACCTCCAGAGTTTCTGACCGAGTAACAGGTCTGGGATGAGTTCTGAGAATCTGCATTCCTGGCTGGGTATGGTGGCCTATAGTCCCAGCTACTCAGGAGGCTGAGGTAGGAAGATCCCTTGAGCCCAGGAGTTGAAGGCTGCAGTGAGCTATAATTGCACCATTGCATTTCAGCCTGGGCCACAGGGTGAGACCCTGTCTCAAAAACAGAATTTGCATTCCTACTGCTGCTGGTCCAGGGACCACACTTTGAGAACCACTACTTAAACAAGGCGGAAAGTTACCATTTCACCTAATGTAGAGAGGCCAGAGGTAGGGAGGACTCCAGACAATACAAGTTGGAGCTCATGTGCTTCAGTTGTTTCTTTGGCTACTGTTTGCCTCTGACAAGGCCAAGCTTCAGAGCAGGTGTTTGAAGTGCTTTGTGATCCAACCCTGCTTTCCCTCCAGCCTCATTTCTCTCCATAGCGTCCCTCCCCTCACATCCCTAAAAGTCTTCAATCTCCAGTAGTACCTGGGACTCATCTTGCTTTGCCCTTGAAAAGTGTGATCAACCCAAGAGGGAGGCAAACCTAGGGATTTCTGTCTCCCTTTTTTTTTTTTTTTTCTTTTTTTGGAGACAGAGCCTGGCTTTGTCACCCAGGCTGGAGTGCAGTGATGCGATGTCAGCTCACTGCAACCTCCGCCTCCCGGGTTCAAGTGATTCTCCTGCCTCAGCCTCCTAAGTAGCTGGGATTACAGATGTGCACCACCACGCCTGGCTTTTTGTATTTTTAGTAGAGATGGGGTTTCACTATGTTGGCCAGGCTGGTCTTGAACTCCTGGCCTCAAGTGACTTGCCTGCCTTGGCCTCTCAATTTTCTTCTTTTTTTTTTTTTTTTTGAGACAGGTCTGTTGCCTGGCTGGAGTGCAATGTCATGATCATAGCTTACCACATCCTTGAACTCCTGGGCTCAAGCGATCCTCCTCCTGCCTTAGCCTCCTGAGTAGCTGGGACTAGAGGTCCACACCACCACGCTTGGCTAATTTTTTTTTTTTATAGAGACGGAGTCTTGCTACATTGCCCAGGCTGGTCTCGAACTCCTGCCTCAGCCTCCCATAGGTTGCGATTATAGGAATGAGCCACTGTGCCTGGCCTCCTGCCTCCTTATTAACTTTTTTTTTTTTTTTGACGGAGTCTTGCTCTGTCGCCCAGGCTGGAGTGCAGTGGTGTAATCACTGCTCACTGCAGCCTCAAACTCCTAGGCTCAAGCAATCCTCCCGTCTCAGCCTCCTGAGTAGCTGGGACTACAGGCATGCACCACCACGCCTGACAAATTTTATTTTGTAGAGATGGGGTCTCACTATGTTGGCCAGGCTGGTCTCGAATTCCTGGGCTCAAGTGATTCTCCTTTCTCAGCCTCCCAAAGTGCTGGGATTATAGGCATGAGCCACAGTGCCCTGCCCAAGTATGGATCCTGAGTGTAGTAGACCTGGGTTTGACTCTGGGTTATTTCCCTTGCTTCCTTGTTGACCTTGGGCATATTATTTGATGTAAGCCTAGTGTTTCTCTCCATCTGCTTAAAAATTAAAGTTATAACATGGCCTGTCTTAAAGGCCAACTGAATTCAAGGATGTGAAAGAATTTGGTAGCCTCAACCGAGCTGTACAAAGAGAGGCTACTCTTTCTTCCTCTTGCCCCACATCCACAGATGGCAGCCAGACAGGACATGTATTAGTCTCCAGGCTCACTCTCCACCTGTGTGACCTTGGAAAAGTCACTTAACTTCCTACAGCATCAGTCTCCTCATCTGTGGGAAGGGAATGTGAGCAAGGGAAATGAAATGCAAAGCTCCTGGATTAGATGGGTGCAGTGGCTCACTCCTGTAATCCCAGCAATTTGGGAGGATGAGGGCAGGAGGGTTGCTTGAGGCCAGGAGCTCTAGAGACCAGCCGGGGCAACATAGCAAGACCCTGTCTCTACAGAAAATTCAAAAATTAGCTGGGTTTGGTGGTGAGCACCTATGGTCCCAGCTACTTGGGAGGCTGTGGTGGGAGGATTGTTTGAGCCCAGGAGTTTCAGGCTGCAATCAGTTGTGATTGAGCCACTGCCCTCCAGCCTGGGCAACACAGTGAGACTCTCTTTATTTAAAAAATGCTCCTAGATCAATACATGTCACATGCAAAATGCTTGGTAAATGAAATTCTTCTTAAAAGTGCATCTTCGGCCAAGCTTGGTGGGTCATGCCTATAATCCCAGCACTTTGGGAGGTTGAGGTGGGAGGATCACTTGAGCTCAGGAGTTCGAGACTAGCCTGAGCAACATGGTGAAACCTTGTCTCTACAAAACACACACACAAAAATTAGCTGGGTGTGATGGTGCATGCCTGTAGTCCTAGCTACTTGGGACGCTGAGGCAGGAAGATGGATTGAGGCAGAAGGATCACTTGAGCCTGGGAGGCGGAAGTTGCAGCGAGCCGAGATCATACCATTGCATTCCAGCCTGGGCAACACGGCGAGACTCTGTCTCAAAATAAATACATAGATAAAAATTTTTTAAAGTGTAGCTTTCTCTCGAGATGGTGGAGAAAGTGGTTTATGGCTGGGCCCACAGTCCTAAGTAGCAAGATAGGGAGGGCAAGCCTCAGGATGCTCTAGACACCCCCTCACACCCCTCCCTACCCCACTGCCCACAGCTGAGTCAATGTCAGTTTCCCGCAAAGGACAAAAGGGAAGGAAATGAGGCCGCTCCATTTGCTCTCTGACTGGATCCATTTCCTCCCCCAAGATTGCGGGTGTGTCTGTCTGTCATCCAGCCTCTGCAGCTGTTCTCAGAGGGTCCTTCTTATCGCTGAAGGGCCGGGACTGTCAGGAAGGCAGGCTCCCAGGTGGGGATGGAAATGTTTGCAGCAGGAATCTCCAACTCCGGTACTGTGACTCACTCTGGGCTTCAGGACTAGGACACCTACGGAGCACGTCTGTTCAACCCAAATTCTACCAATAAGTCTTTCAGATTGTCTCCTTGTTGGTGGAATTTGAATAAGTTCTGTAGATAGCATCAATGTCAAGTTCCTGGTTTTGATATTGCACTGCAGTTATGCAAGATGTTACTATTGGAGGAAACAGAGAGGAAGAGTCCATGAGACCTCCCTGTTCACTTTTTCAAACCCCTGTGAATCTTCATTTTTTTTTTTTTTTTTTTTTTTTGGGACAGGGTCTCACTCTGTTGCTCAGGCTGCAGTGCAGTGGCACAATCACAACTCACTATAGCCTCGACCTCCCGGACTCAGGTGATTCTGCCACCTCAGCCTGCCAGTTAGCTGGGACTATAGGCACGTGTCACCATGTCTGGCTAATTTTTTTTTTTTTGAGAGAGAATCTCACTCTGTCACCCCAGCCGGAGTGCAGTGGAGCAATCTTGGCTCACTACAACCTCCACCTCCCAGGTTCAAGCGATTCTCCTGCCTCAGCCTCCCGAGTAGCTAGGATTACAGGTGCGCATCACTATGCCTGGCTAATTTTTGTATTTTTAGTAGAAACGGGGTTTCACAATGTTAGCCAGGCTGGTCTCGAACTCCTGACCTCAGGTGATCTGCCCACCTGGGCCTCCCAAAGTGCTGGGATTACAGGCGTGAGCCACTGTGCCTGGCCTTAAAAGAAGTTTCTATGAAAAAATCTCGCGGTCTGGGCCAGGCGCGGTGGCTCAGATCTGTAATCCCAACACTTTTGACAGGCCAAGGCGGGCGGATCACAAGGTCAGGAGTTGGAGACCAGCCTGGCCAACATAGTGAAACCCTGTCTCTACTAAAAAATAGAAAAAATTAGCCAGGCATGGTGGCGGGCGCCCATAATCCCAGCTACTCAGGAGACTGAGGCAAGAGAATCGCTTGAACCTGGGAGGCAGAGGTTGCAGTGAGCAGAGATCGTGCCACCGCACGCAGCCTGGGCGACAGTGCGACAAGACTCTGTCTCAAAAAAATAAAAAATAACAATAATCTCTGGGCTCGGCATGGTGGCTCATGCCTGTAATCCCAGCACTTTGGGAGGCCAAAGTAGGTGGATCACCTGAGGTCAGGAGTTCGAGACCAGCCTGGCCAACATGGCAAAACCCCCGTCTCTATAAAAAACACAAAAATTAGCAGGGCGTGGTGGCGCACGCTTGTAATCGCAGCTACTTTGGAGGCTGAAGCAGAAGAATCTCTTGCACCCGGGAGGCAGAGGTTGCAGTCAGCCGAGATGCGTCACTGCACTCCAGCCTGAGCAACAGAATGAGACTCCGTCTCAAAAGTAAATAAATAAATAAAATAAATTTTCTTTTTTTTTTTTTTTTTTTTTTTGAGGCAGAGTCTCGCTCTGTCGCCCGGACTGGAGTGCAGTGGCCAGATCTCAGCTCACTGCAAGCTCCGCCTCCTGGGTTTACGCCATTCTCCTGCCTCAGCCTCCCGAGTAGCTGGGACTACAGGCGCCCGCCACCTCGCCCGGCTAGTTTTTGTATTTTTAGTAGAGACGGGGTTTCACCGTGTTAGCCAGGATGGTCTCGATCTCCTGACCTCGTGATCCGCCCGTCTCGGCCTCCCAAAGTGCTGGGATTACAGGCTTGAGCCAAAAATAAATTTTCTATTAAAAATTCTCCCTTTTAACTTTCCACTTGCCAGGCCATCTCCAAATCCAGGTCCCCGTCACCTCCCTCTTGGATCCTTGAAGCCACTGTCGGTTTTCTGTATTTGGTCTTTTCACACAAAGGTCCATCCAGGGAATCATCAGACACAGCTTTTGCCCCACCTCTCCCAGTAATGAGCAGCTTGTTGGGTGGAGCCAGCGCTCAACGCCCCCAGACCTTTCCACTCCTCTCACCATTTCCCACATCCCAGCTTCTCAGGTCTTTGCGGAGGCTGTTCCACACCACGGCCTACTCTTCCCACTTCTCCACCAGCAGTAAAAGTAAAACCCCGTCTGATCTTTCGCTGATGCTGAGTTTTCTGTCCGTTAAATGGTAATAATAATCCCCGCCCCGCTTCCTTGAGAGGATCCAGTGTGGTGATGGCTGGAATAACGCCTTTAATAAACAATTATCAGTGAGTTCCTCAGGAGGAGGCGTGAACAGGGGTTGCAAATCCCGCCTTCCTCCGTCCTCCGCGGTTCTGCAACCTCAACCGCCAGGCGACCCGCCCCTCGAAACATACCAAGAGTCCGGCCTCGCCCCTCGAGATGTTCTACCTCCGGGCCCCGCCCCTCCAGACGCCCTACCTCCGGGTTCTGCCCCTCGAGACGCGCTAACAACCCAGCCCCGCCCCTCGAGACGCTCTAACTCCAGGCTCCGCCTCTCGAGGCGCTCTAATAACTAGGCTCCACGCTTGGAGATGCTCTAACTCCAGGCCCCGCCCCTGGAGACGTTCTCTAACTCCAGGCCCCGCCCCTCGAGACGCTCTAACCCAGGCTCTGTCCCTCCAGGCGCTCTAACAACCAGGTCCCGCCCCTCGAGACACGCTACCTCTGGGTTCGGCCCCTCGAGACGCTCTAACCCAGGCTCCGCCCCTCGAGGCGCTTTAATAACCAGGTTCCTCTCCTCGAGACGCTCTAACGGCCAGGCCCCGCCTTCAAGGAGCTCTAACAATCAGGCCCCGCCCCTCGAGGCGCTCTAACAGTCAGGCCCCCACCTTCTAGCGCCCCAACAGTTGGCCCCCCACCCCGTTGAGACGCTCTAACGGCCAGGCCCCGCTCTGAAGTCATTGTAACAACCAGGCTCCGCCCCCAGGCGCGCTAACGGCCAGGCGCCGCCGCTCGAGGCGCCCCAACGGCCAGGCCCCGCCCCCGCGTGCGTGCGCGACTCCGCCGAGCCGTGCGGGCACCCGCGTACTCACTGGCTGAGGTGGCAGTGGCCCAGCCAACATGGAGCTCTCGCAAATTCCGGAGTTCATGGGGCTGTCGGTGTTGCTTGGGCTGCTAGCCCTGATGGCGACCGCAGCGGTAGCGCGGGGGTGGCTGCGCGCGGAGGAGGAGAGGAGCGGCAGGCCCGCCTGTAAGTAGGGCCGGGTAGGGTGGGGGCGGCCCGCGTGACCTCCTCGTGGTTCGACCTGTGGTTTGGGCCCGCGGCTGGTGGGGCTCGGCGACCCCATGGGCCTCACTTTCTCCTCTGATGACGTGAGCTTCGCTTCCAGAGACGAGGGCCCGCCTTGCTGGGCTGGGCGCACCCCCTGGGGCAGGACTGGCTCCAACCTGGGCCCCGCGCTGCGGCTTTCCCGGTGGCCGAGGCTAGGCGGTCCCCGGGGTGGCCAGGAGAGCACTGTAAACTCTTCAGCCTGCTCCGTGGCTGCGATCTCAGAAAAAGCACCAGTTCTGTGATGTGCAGCAGCATTTACTGGGCATCTGTGACCCTGTGATAGGCTTTGGGGTCTTTTTCTGTAAGGAGTCCAGTAAAGGAGACGTACATCTGCATGATGAACACCTAAACATGTAAGTGAAAAACAGTAAAATAAGTTTCATTGAGGCCAGGCACGGTGGCTCACGCCTGTATTCCCTGTACTTTGGGAGGCCGAGGCAGGGAGATCGCTTGAGCCCAGGAGTTGGAGACCAGCCTGAACAACATAGCAAGACTCCATCTCTGTGAAAAATTAGCTGGGTGTGGTTGTGCACGCCCCTGTAGTCCCAGCTCCATGGGAGGCCGAGGCAGGAGGGTGGTGTGAGTCCAGGAGTTCAGGGCTTCAGTGAGCTGTGATCATTCGCGCCACTGCACTCCAGCCCAGGTGACAGCAAGAGCCTGTCTGAAAAGTTTCATAGAAGAGGTTAGTACTAGAAACGGGAAACACCAGAGAGGGAGTGGGCAGCCCTGCTCTTTTTATGTTTGAGACAGAGTTTCGCTCTTCTTGCCCAGGCTGGAGTACAGTGGCAGAATCTTGGCTCACTGCAACCTCCACCTCCCGGGTTCAAGCGATTCTTCTGCCTCTGCCTCCCGAGTAGCTGGGACTACAGGCACACACCACCACACCTGAGGATTTTTTGTATATTTAGTAGACACAGGGTTTCGCCACGTTGGTCAGACTGGTCTCGAACTCCTGACCTCAGGTGATCCACTCGTCCTGGCCTCCAAAAGTGCTGGGATTACAGGCGTGAACCGCTGTGCCCGGCCAGCCCTGCTCCTTTTTTTTTTTTTTTTGAGACGGAGTCTTGCTCTGCCTTCCAGGCTGGAGTGCAGTGGCACGATCTTGGCTCACTGCAAGTTCCACCTCCCAGGCTCATGCCATTCTCCTGCCTCAGCCTCCTGAGTAGCTGGGACTACAAGTGTCCACCACCACGCCCGGCTAATTTTTTGTATTTTTTTAGTAGAGACGGGGTTTCACCGTGTTAGCCGGGATGGTCTCAATCTCCTGACCTCATGATCTGCCTGCCTCAGCCTCCCAAAGTGCTGGAATTACAGGCATGAGCTACGGTTCCCGGCCCAGCCCTGCTCTTTTATTGGGGAGGTGGTTGTTAGAGAAATCATTACTGAGAATAGGGGTACATGAGGTAGTGTGGGGTCTCAAAGGATGGTTCTAGAATAAGAGTTTGCCAGAAAGCCAAGGAAAAAAGACATTCCTGCCAATGACAATACCCGAGAAGGCAAGGAGTCCCCAAACAGCATTTGGTATGACTTAAGTGTGAGGAGGGGGGCTTGTTAGACAAGCCTGGAGGGAAGGAAGCAGAGTACAGATTGTGGCTCTGTTTGTATGCAGGGCTCAGGAGTTTTTTTCCTGTTGGAATTGGGGAGCATCTGCAGTCATTTAACACATGCCAGCTTTGTGACTCAATTAAGTATCTTATGCAAAAGTGACTGGCTCCACTCCCCAGCACAGGGCTCAACAGATGTTGACTTCTCAGCCCCGAGTTCTTTCGGGTACTGGAGTGCAGTGACGCGACCTGGGCTCACTGCAGCCTCTACCTCCTGGGTTCAAGCGATTCTCCTGCCTAGCCTCCTAAATAGCTGGGATTACAGGCACCCGCCACTGAGCTCGGCTAACTTTTGTATGTTTAGTAGAGACGGGGTTTCACCATGTTGGCCAGGCTGGTCTGGAACTCCTGGGCATCAAGATGATCCAGCTGCCTCAGCCTCCCAAAATGCTGGGATTACCGGCGTGAGCCACCACGCCCGGCCTCCATAAAGCCTTTAATGCTTGTGTTTGGTACTTTTGCTTGTCACGTTGTAGATAACTCATCCAATTCAATCTCCCTTATTTTTATTTATTTATATCTTTTTTGAGACAGAATCTCACTCCGTTCCCCAGGCTGGAATACAGTGGCACGATCACTGCATTCGAACTCCTGGGCTCAAGCAATTTTCCCTCCTCAGCCTCCGAATAGCTGGGACCACAGGCGCATGCCACCATTCCCAGCTAATTAAAGTTTTCTGTAAAGACAGGGTGTCACTCCGTTAACCAGGCTGGTCTCCAACTCCTGAGCTCAAGCAATCCTCCCACCTCAGCCTCCCAAAGTGCTGAGATCACAGGCATGAGCCACCGTGCCCAGCTCTCAACCTCTCTTTAAGAAAACCAAGGTTGGGGCAGACACAGTGGCTTACACTTATAATCCCAGCACCTTGGGAGGCCAAGGCAGGCAGATCACTTGAGGTGAGGAGTTGGAGACCAGCCTTGCCAACATGGTGAAACCCCATCTCTACTAAAAAAAAACAAAAAAATTAGCTGGATATGGTGGTGTACGCCCATAATTCCAGCTACTTGGGAGGCTGAGGCACGAGAATTGCTTGAACCCGGGAGGCAGAGGCTACAGTGAGCAGAGATCACGCCACTGCACTCCAGCCTGGGCGACAGAGCAAGACTCTGTCTCTAAAAAAAAGAAAGAAAGAAAAGAAGAAAAAAAAAAAAAAAAAAACAAGGTCCAGAGCAATTCACTAACTTACCCAAAGCAGGGCCACTAGAGACAGTTGTGCACATTATTCCCTACGTAGGGATGTCTGGCCAAGGATCCACACTCCACTGGCCGTGCTCTGTACTCACCCAGCAGCATTACCCTACCCAGAGTATGCCTTTTCCACTTTACAGGAAGCTGCTCTATGGACTTACTGTAAACAGCCTCCTCAAAGTCAGTCAGTATTAGAGACAGAATCCAAACCCAGGTCTGATTGCAAAGCCTCTGTTTTGCTTCTGTTTTCTGTTTGACAGGGTCTCACTCTGTCACTCAGGATGGAGTGCAGTAGTGTTGTGATCATAGCTCACTGCAGCCTCGAACTCCTGGGCTCAAATGATCCTCCTGCCTCAGCCTCCCGAAGCCTTGGGATTACAGGCATGAGCCACCATACCCAGCCAGCCAAGCCTCTGTTTTTGCCCATATCACACTCACTCTCCTCCCGAAGACAAGGGCCATGTCTGGTTAATCTCCTGCTGTTCTACTCAATGCCTGGCTAATCATAGATGGGCAGCAAATGCTTATCAGTGAGTAACTGGAAAACAACATGGCCCTTGCTTATAGGCCAAAAAGCAAATGGATTTCCACCTGACAAATCCTCGGGATCCAAGAAGCAGAAACAGTATCAGCGGATTCGAAAGGAGAAGCCTCAACAACACAACTTCACCCACCGCCTCCTGGCTGCAGCTCTGAAGGTACGTGGGGTACCCGGCGCAGTGCGCACTCTGAGACTCAGACCCACAGGCTTTTCCTCTATAGTATTCCGTGCATGTTACAGACCCTCCTGCCTCTGATCAGAATCAGCAGGGATGCTTAATTCTGTCCCCTCTCATCGCAGCCCAACCTCAGCTTGCTGTTAATCCAGGCAAGGGGGCCCCATCTCCCTGGTTCCAGGTTTGGCTTCCCCATCTCCCCAAGGAGTTCCTATTCACACTTCCTGCCACCCTTCCCCTAGAGCCACAGCGGGAACATATCTTGCATGGACTTTAGTAGCAATGGCAAATACCTGGCCACCTGTGCAGATGATCGCACCATCCGCATCTGGAGCACCAAGGACTTTCTGCAGCGAGAGCACCGCAGCATGAGAGCCAATGTGGAGCTGGACCACGCCACCTTGGTGCGCTTCAGCCCTGACTGCAGGTGGGACAGGATGGAGCCTCAGGTTTGCCTGAAGAGGCCCAGTCCCAGGCATTGGCCTTCCAATATCTGCTTTGAGGTAGCGAGGAGGGACCCAGACCCAGGGCCTCCCTTGGGGTGCCAGAAAGAGCATCCACATAGTTTGCGCGCTGCCTGGGGCTCCCTGGAGGTCTGTGCTGCTATACAGCAAGGAAACGGGGGGAAGTCTCTTCCTACCTGGAAATAACTTGGCCTGGCTTCCAGATGAGCCTTGGTTTCTAAACCCTAGAGAGAAACTAAAGGAGTCAAAGCAATGGGAATCTTACCTTTTGAGGAGTTTTATAAGATTTGGAACCAGGGACTTATGTTGTAAGGCTAGACTGTGGGGCATGAGGGGAGACTTTGACTTCCCCCAGAACCCAGCACAGGACCAGGAACACAGAGCCTCTTTGTCTAGTGAGAGAGTGACTTGTATGCTACCTGTCTCTAGAGCCTTCATTGTCTGGCTGGCCAACGGGGACACCCTCCGTGTCTTCAAGATGACCAAGCGGGAGGATGGGGGCTATACCTTCACAGCCACCCCAGAGGACTTTCCTAAAAAGCACAAGGCGCCTGTCATTGACATTGGCATTGCTAACACAGGTAAGAGGCATTCAGAGGGTGGCGCCTGTCCAAAGCATGAAGGAAAGATCCAGTTCTGTTTCCTCAATGAGTTAATGCTGCCTGAAAGTTCTGCTCAAACTGAGAGGGACAGGGGGCCCTGGCTGTAAACAGCCTGGCTGTGTGCTCCCCTGGAGTCCGTGGGCCACACTAGGTCCCTAGGGAAGGCGGGAAGGGGCACAGTCTTCAGCAGAGTCCTTGTCTGTAGTGACCCTTGGCCTGGGAGGAGACGTGTATACTTCGGGCAACAGAGGCCTTGTAGTGTCTTTGGAGAATGACAGTTGGTCAGGTCACTGCCCGTGGCCCACATCACTCCCTTCCCGCTCAGGGAAGTTTATCATGACTGCCTCCAGTGACACCACTGTCCTCATCTGGAGTCTGAAGGGTCAAGTGCTGTCTACCATCAACACCAACCAGATGAACAACACACATGCTGCTGTATCTCCCTGTGGCAGGTGGGCAAGGAGGGGCATTGGCATCTGGGACCACAAGAGGCTGGGACTGGGGAGCAGGCACAGAACAGAGAGCCAGCTTCATCGCTTGGGAAGAGCATACAGGGTGGGATCAGGAGCCCGAGCTTCAAGTCTCAGCTCTCCCCGCTTGGAGTAGTGGGGATTTCATGCAGGTCACCCCATGTCCTTAGTCGCTATTTCTTCAGTGTTTTTGTTTTTGATAAAATTAGTCTCACTCTGTCACCCAGGCTGGAGCACAGTGGTGCGATCATAGCTCACTGCAGCCTCAAACTCCTGGATTGTAGTGATCCTCCCACCTCAGCCTCTTGAGTAGCTGGAACTTTAGGCACATGCCACTGTACTGAGCTAATTTTTGGTTTTTGTTTGTTTGTTTGTTGAGACAGGGTTTCACCCTCGCCCAGGCAGGAGTGCAGTGGTGCGATCACAGCTCACTGTAGCCTTGACCTCCCAGACTCAGGCCATCCTCCCACCTTAGCCTCCCGAGTAGCTGGGACTACAGGCGCACACTACCACACCTGGCTAATTTTTGTATTTTTTGTTGAGGTGGGGTGTCATTATGTTGCCCAGGCCGGTCCTGAACTCCTGGCCTCAAGTGATCCTCTTGCCTCGACCTCCCAAAGTGCTAGAATTACAGGCATGAGCCACTGCACCAAGTCACTTTGTGGGGGATGTTACATGTCTTAGAACAAGGCTAGAGGATAAACCGAGGTCACATACATAAAAGAACTTTTTTGTTGTTGTTGTTCGTTTGTTTTTTGAGATGGAGTTACGCTCTTGTTGCTTAGGCTGGAGTGCAATGGCACGATCCTGGCTCACCGCAACCTCCACCTCCCAGGTTCAAGCGATTCTCCTGCCTCAGTCTCCCCCAAGTAGCTGGGATTATAGGCATGCACCACTACGCCCAGCAAATTATTTTTAGTAGAGGCGAGGTTTCTCCATGTTGGTCAGGCTGGTCTCAAACTCCCGACATCAAGCGATCTGCCTGCCTGGGCCTCCCAAAGTGCTGGGATTACAGCTGTGAGCCACTGCATGCGGCCTTTTTTTTTTTTTCCTGAGATGGAGTCTTGCTCTGTTGCCCAGGCTGGAGTGCAGTGGTACAATCTCAGCTCACTGCAACCTCTACCTGCCAGGTTCAAGTGATTCTCCCACCTCAGCCCTCCCAGTAGGTGGGACTACAGGCAGTAGGTGGGACTACAGGCACGTGCCACCATGCCTGGCTAATTTTGTATTTTTAGTAGAGATGAGATTTCACCATGTTGGCCAGGCTGGTCTCTGAACTCCTGACCTCAGGTGATCCACCCACCTCGGCCTCCTAAAGTGCTGGGATTACAGGCGTGAGCCACTATGCCCGGCCAAAATAACTCTTTAAAGGTTTATATTATCCAGGTATGAGATGATCAACTTTCTCAGGAAAGAGATTGAGGGGGTTTACAGGAACAACATGCTTCCAAAATGAAGTTTTAAAGGCTCCTGGGTTGTATGGCAGATTTGTAGCCTCGTGTGGCTTCACCCCGGATGTGAAGGTTTGGGAAGTCTGCTTTGGAAAGAAGGGGGAGTTCCAGGAGGTGGTGCGAGCCTTCGAACTCAAGGGCCACTCCGCAGCTGTGCGCTCATTTGCTTTCTCCAACGACTCGCGGAGGTGAGTGAGTCTGCTCAGATGTCTGTCTGACCAGTGGCTCTTGGCCCCTCTTGACAACCAGGGTCCTTCTGCCTGTTTGTGCCATGGCTCTGAAGCGGGTGGGGTGCCTGGCCCTCAGCAGGAAGCTGACTTAGCTTCCTAGCTGGAGCTGCTCAAGTTGGGCCAGTATTTACCCTGCCAGGGTGTGTTGAGGCATGAGCTGTGATTTTCTGTGCTGCAGGATGGCTTCTGTTTCCAAGGATGGTACATGGAAACTGTGGGACACAGATGTGGAATACAAGAAGCAGCAGGACCCCTACTTGCTGAGGACAGGCCGCTTTGAAGAGGCGGCGGGCGCCACACCGTGCCGCCTGGCCCTCTCCCCCGACGCCCAGGTCTTGGCCTTGGCCAGTGGCAGCAGTATTCATCTCTACAATACCCGGCGGGGCGAGAAGGAGGAGTGCTTTGAGCGGGTCCATGGTGAGTGTATCACCGACTTGTCCTTTGACATCACCGGCCGCTTTCTGGCATCCTGTGGGGACCGGGCTGTGCGGCTCTTTCACAACACTCCTGGCCACCGGGCCATGGTGGAGGAGATGCAGGGCCACCTGAAGCGGGCCTCCAACGACAGTACCCGCCAGAGGCTGCAGCAGAAGCTGACCCAGGCCCAAGAGACCCTGAAGAGCCTGGGTGCCCTGAAGAAGTGACTCTGGGAGGGCCCGGCGCAGAGGATTGAGGAGGAGGGATCTGGCCTCCTCCCAGCGCTGCTGCCACCTTTCCTCCCAGGTGGAAGCCTTTCAGAAGGAGTCTCCTGGTTTTCTTACTGGTGGCCTCGCTTCTTCCCATTGAAACTACTCTTGTCTACTTAGATCTCTTCTTGCTGGTTGTGACTCCTCCCCAACTAGTGACCAAGGTGCTTTTCTTCCTCCCAGGCCCAGTGGGTAGAATCTATTCCCACCTGGTGCTGAGGAGAGTGGTAGAAAGAGGAGACAGAGAGAGAACGATTTTTGGCCTTGTGGCAGCACATCCTCACACCCAAAGAAGTCTGTAAATGTTCCAGAACAACCTAGAGAACACCTGAATACTAAGCAGCAATTTTGCAAGGATGGGAGACTGGGATAGCTTCCTATCACAGAACTGTACTCCATCAAAAAGATACTAAGGGATTTCCTTCTGGGCCTCAGTTCTGTTTGTAAGATGGAGAATAATCCTCTCTGTGACCTCCTTGCAAAGATGATGTGAGGCTAAGAGAGTATCAAATCCCTAGGTCTGGAAGAAAAGTGGAAAAGAGTAGTACTATTGTCCAGTGTCATTAAAGTGGTAAAAGTGGGAACCAGTGTGCTTCGAAACCAAATTAGAAACACATTCCTTGGGAAGGCAAAGTTTTTTGGGACTTGATCATACATTTTGTATGTTTGGGAGTCCTCCCTTCGGGAGATGATATCCTGTTTAAGGAGACCTCTATTCAGTTCATCAGATATTTGAGTGCCTACTCTGTGCCCAAATAAATACATGCTGGAGATTAAATATGAATAAGACATGGTTTCTGCCATCAAAGATGGCTGGTGGGAGAGAGAGATATGCCCTTATTAAGTGCTTTGTGTAGTTTATTCATAGCTACTGTTGTATATGTCAAGGAAAGAGAGGACCAGAGCAGGACAGAGGCAATGGGTATTGAAGTTGAAGGGGTACATTTGATAAGAGATTGAGTATTGAGAAGTTTAAATTTGTGAATTTGAAGGCTGCTGGGATGTGGCAGATAAGGGAAATGAGGTATCTGGGAAGACTTGAGTGTAGGCAAAATTTATTCATCCCAAGTCAAACTCTTGGTCTCTCTGACGAAAACTACGACCTCCTTTGGTCGCCCCCGACCTCTCACCTCTCAATGTTGGAACAAGCCACAATCTTGGAGTTATCCTTGATGACTCCCCACTCATTATCCCCTCTGTCCCACCACCACTGCCGTCGTCCGTCCACCAAAACATTCTTTTGGTTACACTCCAGGTGACATCCTGAGGCTGTTGCTTCTCTCTGTCTTTTCTGTTACCATCCTGGTCCTGGCCACTGTCACCTAGTGGGCCACTATAATATGGCTTCCTAATGGATCTTCCTGCTTCCTCTGTTACCTCATTACTTTTCTATATAGCAGAGTGATCTTTTGAAAATGTGAACCAGATCACATTATTCCCTAGTTAAAACCCCCCAAGGCATCACACTTGGAATAAAATCCAAAAGAATTTTTTTCTAAACCAAAAATAGTAAAAACAATTTTTTTTTTTTTTTTTGAGAATCTCACTGTGTCGCCCATGCTGGAGTACAGTGGCACAGTCTCGGCTCACTACAACCACTGCCTCCCAGGTTCAAGCGATTCTCCTGCCTCAGCCTCCAGAGTAGCTGGGATTACAGGCATGCGCCACCACACCTGACTAATTTTTGTGCTTTTAGTAGAGACAGGGTTTCATGATGTTGGCCAGGCTGGTCTCAAACTCCTGACCTCAAGTAATCCACCCCCCTTGGCCTCCCCCAAGTGCTGGGATTACAGGCGTGAGCCATCGTGCCTAGCCGAAAACACTTTTTAAATCCAAAACTCTTACCATGGCCTGCAAGGTCCTGTGTAATCTGGCTTCGTCCCCCATCTAAATGCTATGGACGTCAGATGGTACCGTAACTCTGTGAATGGGGTCAGTTACCTGGGGGTAAGGCAGTAGAAAGTGGGGACAGAAGTGAGCTGGAGGGCTTGTGTCCTGCCTGCGGGGTGGGGGTGGCTGCTACTTATTCAGGAATCCAGCAGAAATTGTCTGCTTTACAGAAGCTAGAAGTGAGCAACTTAAATAAATAAATAAATAAATAAACAAACAAACACTATCTGGACCAAACAAAACACCAAGGTAGGCCTGATGCAGTCCAGCACTCTTCTCATTGGCAGCTTCTGGCTCACTGTTGAAACCACTGGAATGAGAGCACCACCGGGCAGACTCCTGGACTGTCTCACTGTCAGCTCTGTGGTCCAGGCACAGTACCTGGGACAGTGTAAGCACTCAATCAATGTGAAACTCAAGCCAGGGGCAAGCCACAGACCTCCCAGTATCTCCTCTGTGCATCTTTCCACTCGCAGTCTCCATTGTGGTTTTGTATGTTCTTAACTACAGACTGCTGGCAATGCTGTGCACACAAGGCCTGAGGAGTATTTCCTTGGCAATTGTCAGAAGAATGAGACTAAAATACTTCCTTTGCACACCTGTTCTTAGAAGCAGCTCTGGCGTTACTCCCCTTGTGTATGCAGGACAGGAAGTGGCAGTAGAATGTTGAGTTACTGAAGTCAGATGTCTTCAGTTCCAGTTCCAGCTGGGTCAGCTGTTGACTTGAGAGCAGATAGATCTGTTGAACTCTGTGAGCTTGTTTCCTCATCTGTAAAATGAGAATTAATCCTATGCTGCCCACCTTGCCGTGTTGAGTTTCGGTGAGACAAGAGAAAACACTACCAAAAAATCATTCCACAGACTTCTGAGAACAGAAAGTACCCTCACTCAAGCTTCTCTTGTAAACACAGAGAAGGTGTCTGGATATTAACATAGAGCAGAGGCCACCAATTTTTTTGTTGTTGTTGTTTAAATCAAAAATCCTGCATGTGAAGGCAGTATTCATGTCATAATTACAATTTCAACATCTGTGGGTGTGAAATTTTTCAAAATAAAGAGTTGGGGAAATATTTTAAATGGTGGTGTATAGCCTATTTTGGTGTTCTCTTTGTTTTAGAGATGGAGTCTTACTCCGTCATCTAGACTGGAGTGTAGTGGTGCCATCATGGCTCACTGCAGCCTCGACCTGGGCTCAAGTGATCCTCTCACCTCAGCCTCCCAAGTAGCTAGGATCACAGGCGCATGCCATCCCATCTGTCTGTTTTGTGTAGAGATGGGGGTCTCACTATGTTGCCCAGGCTGGGGCTTGCAGTCATTTAAACCATGCAATACACAGATTAACATGGTAGTGCCATCTCAACAGTGGCCTGCCGCTTCCCAGGGAGTCTTCCTTCCTCAGTGCAGTCCACCCTCCTTCTGGCTACTTTCCTGGGAGTTGGATGCAAGTGGGTCTTCCACCACCTGCATCCAACACTCGGGTACATCAGGGAAACCAACTCTCTAATTTGCTTAGCTGTGATAACTTGAAGTCCTGGATAGTGTCTTGCATACGGACATGTTTTCACAATTATTGCTACTCCAGTAAAGTCACATTTCAGAGACTGACATCTTGGGAAAGGCACAAAAAGTTTTGTTTCTGTGTTATCTGTGTTTTCTATAATTAAAGTGCAATTCCTATGTAATGTTCATTGCCGCACTATTCAGAATAGCAAAGACATGGAAGCAACTCAAGTGACCATCAATGATAGACTGGATAAAGAAAATGTGGTACATATACACCATGGAATATTGTGCAGCCAGAGAAAGGAACAAGATCATGTCCTTTGCAGGGACATGGAGGGAGCTGGAGGTCATTAGCCTTAGCAAACCCAAGAACAGAAAACCAAACAGCTCATGTTCTTACTTATAAGTGGGAGCTGAACAATGAGAACACATGGACAGAGAGAGGGGGCAACACACACTGAGGCCTGTTGGGAGGGTGGGGGGAGGGAGAACATCGGGAATAATAGCTAATGCATGCTGGGCTTAATACTTAGGTGATGGGTTGACAGGTGCAGCAAGCCACCATGGCACACATTTACCTATGTAACAAACCTGCACATCCTGCAGATGTACCCTGGAACTTAAAATTCATTAGATAACAGGTACTGGGAGTGGTAGCTCACACCAGTAATCCTGACACCTTGGGAGGCCGAGGCAGGGGAATTACTTGAGGCCAGGAGTTCAAGACCAGCCTAAGCAACATACTGAGACTCACTGTCTACAAAAAAAAAAAAAAAAAGTTGGGCATGGTGATGGACACTTGTAGTCCCAGCCTCTCTGGAGGCTGCAGTGGGAGGACTGCTTGAGTCCAGGAGTTCAAAGCTGCCAGTGAGCTATGATCACAGCCTGGACAACACAGAGAGACCCTGTCTCTTAGAAAAAATCAGTAACATGATATATTGAAAGCATTAATGATAGCCTCCTGTGACATATACTCTTTCACTTTCACTTCATAGCAGCTCTTGTGAAATAGCAATTATTATCCCCATTGGAAAAACCGAGGTTTGTGGAGGTTAAGTGGCAAGCAGGAATTCAACTCTGGGTCTGAGTACAGAGCTCAAGCTGGTTCCTAGTGTGACCCCACAGAGCCTCTGACCTTGCCATCCAGAAAATAAGCTCCTTGAGGGCAGGGAGTTTATAATGTTAGGAGTCTGCCTTGTCCCTCTTTCTGTTGCACCCATGCAAGTGAGCACACAGTAGCCACTACAATTTGTTGACTAATAAGATGAACCTGTACAGTGATTGCCCAACAGAGAATGAGCTCACTTTGACCACCACTTATGCATCCACCACGCAGTTGCATTGGCAGCAGAAATCATTCTATTACTTTCCAAGGCCACTGCATCTTGTGAGTTTATACACTTCAGTGTGACTCTCCCAGGGACTAATGGTTCCAAAGTGAGGAGATGATCAAAGTTCCAAAACTGGGCTAGGCGGGGTGGCTCATGTTTATAATCCCAGTGCTTTGGGAAGCCAAGGTGAGAGGATCGCTTGAGACTAGGAGTTCGAGACCAGCTCGAGTAACGCGGTGAGACCCCATCTCTACAAAAAAAATTTAAAATTAGCTGGGCATGGTGTCACACACCTGTAGTCCAAGTTGTTGGGCTACTGGAGAGACTGAGGCAGGAGGATCACTTGAGTGCAGGAACTGGAGGCTGTAGTGAGCCACAATCATGCCACTGCACTCCAGCCTGAGCAACAGAGTGAGACTCCACCTCTTGAAAAAATACAAATAAAAGAGTGCCAGATGGGCATGGTGGCTCACAGCTGTAATCCTAGCACTTTTGGGAGGCTGAGGCAGGAGGGTCACTTGGGTCCAGGAGTTCAAGACCAGCTTGGGAAACATAGGGAGACCCCATCTCTACATAAATACAAAAAAGTCGGGCATATGATGGCACAGCTACTCAGGAGGCTGAGATGGGAGGATTGCTTGAGACTGGGAGGTTGAGGCTGCAGTCATCCGCCCAACTTGGCCTCCCAAAGTGCTGGGATTATAGGCATGAGCCACTGTGCCTAGCCAGCTAGTAGGTTTGACAGCCCAGGTATGTTTCAATTGCTTTTGGAGCCCAGAAGCAGGAAAAATACCAACCAAACAACAACCCCCAAAATGATAAAGTTGATGATGATGTGGAAGGTGATGATTATGATGGTGATAACTGTTGGTCTCTGGCCCTTGAGTCCTTATTTCACCCTAATAATGGCCTCTGCCCTGCATACTTTTAGGCTTTTGTAATCTGTAACCTAGGGCATCTCTAGAATAAGAAGCAAAACAAAAAGCAAACAAAAGAACCCCGGGCAAAAGTGAATTTCTTGATGTGCTGCACCCCAAATTTCCTCAACCCCATGTTTCTTCACTGAGCGTGCCAGGACTGTGAGGGACTTGCCCACAGTTTCAAAGAGTGCTGTGTTCCCCAACTCCACTTCTTGGTTTCCTAGGTACAAAGCTGGACTACATGTCCCAGGATTCCCTGCAGTTAGGTGAGACCCTTTGATGACTTCAGGCCAATGGAATGTGTGCAGAAGTAATCCGTTGCGTCTCCGGCTGCCTCTAAAAACCCTCCTGAGGGCTGCCTCTAAAACCCTCAGTGGCTCATGCCTGTAATCCCAACACTTTGGAAGGCTGAGGCGGGCACATCACATGAGGTCAGGAGTTTGAGACTTAGCCTGGCCAACATGGCAAAACCCCATCTCTACAAAAATACGAAAATTAGCTGGGCATGGAGGCACGTGCCTGTAATCCCAGCTACTTGGGAGGCTGAGGCAGAGTAATCCCTTCAACCCAGAACCTGGGAGGCAGAGATTGGAGTGAGCCAAGATCGTGCCACTGGACTCCAGCCTGGGTGGCAGAGAGAGACTCCATCTCAAAAAGTATATATAATAATAAATAAAATAGGCCGGGCGCGGTGGCTCAAGCCTGTAATCCCAGCACTTTGGGAGGCCGAGACGGGCGGATCACGAGGTCAGGAGATCGAGACCATCCTGGCTAACACAGTGAAACCCCGTCTCTACTAAAAAATACAAAAAAAAACTAGCCGGCGAGGTGGCAGGCGCCTGTAGTCCCAGCTACTTGGGAGGCTGAGGCAGGAGAATGGTGTAAGCCCGGGAGGCGGAGCTTGCAGTGAGCTGAGATCCGGCCACTGCACTCCAGCCTGGGCCACAGAGTGAGACTCCGTCTCAAAAAAAAAAAAAATAATAATAATAATAAATAAAATAAACAAAAACCCTCCTGAGGCTCTCCATACTCTCTTTTCTGCCAGCTGGAAACAGGATTCTGTGCGGTTTACTGAGTAATCAAAAGCACTAGATGGCTGGCCTGGAATCCCATTTATGGCTGATTCCTACAATCTCAGCATTTTGGGAGGCCGAGGCAAGAGGATTGCTTGAGGCCAAGAGTTCAAGACCAGACTGGGTAACATAGTGAGACACCCGCCCCCCATCGCTACAAAAAAGTTAGCCAGGCATGTTAATGCGCACCTATAATTCCAGCTACTCAGGAGGCTGAGGCAGGAGGCTCACTTGAGCCCAGGAGTTCAAGGCTGCAGTGACCTATGATTCTGCCACTGCACTCCAGCCTGGGCAAGAGAGCAAGACCCCATCTCTTAAACATATATATTTGTATATATGTATGTATGCATATATATATGTTTGTATATATATTTATATATGTATACATATACCATATGCTTTGTTTTTCCACTGTTGTGGACAGATTCTATGATGTGGTAACAGAATAATGATTCCCCAAAGATATCCACATCCTAATCCTTGGAATCCAGGAATTTGTTGGGTGATACCCCAACAGGGAATTATAGTAGCAGATGGAATTAAGGTTGCTAATCAGCTGGCTTTTTTTTTTTTTTTTTTTTTTTTTTTTTGAGACAGTCTTATTCTGTCTCCCAGGCTGGAGTGCAGTGGTGTGATCTCTGCTCACTGCAGCCTCCACCTCCCAGGTTCAAGTGATTATCCTGCCTCAGTCTCCCTAGTAGCTGAGATTACAGGCACATGCCACCACATTCAACTAATTTTTGAATTTTTTAGTAGAGATGGGGTTTCATCATGTTGGCCAGGCTGGTCTCGAACTCCTGACCTCAAATGATCCACACCCCCCCCACCCCAGCCTCCCAAAGTGCTGGGATTACAGGTATGGGTCACCACGCCTGGCTAGAAAAATAAAAGAGGGTATTAAGTGGTTTTATTAGTCAGGATTCTCTAGAGGGACACAACTAACAGTATATATACATATTTATATATATATGTATGTAAAGAGGATTATATATATATATATGTAAAGGGGAGTTTATTAAGTATTAATGCACACAATCACAAGGTCCCAAAATAAGCCATCTGCAAACTGAGAAGCAAGGAGAGCCAGTCCAAGTCCCCAGACCAAAGAACTTGAAGTCCAATGTTCAAGGGCAGGAAGCATCCGGCACGGGAGTAAGAAGTAGGCTGGGAGGCCAGTCTATTCACGTTTTTTCTGTCTGCTTTATATTCTAGCTGCACTGGCAGCTGATTAGATGGTGCCCACCCAGATCGAGGGTGGGTCTACCTTTCCCAGCCCACTGACTCAAACGTTAATCTCCTTTGGCAACACCCTCACAGACACACCCAGGATCAATACTTTTGCATCCTTCAACCCAATCAAGTTGACACTCAGTATTAATTAACTATCACAGTGGTGATGACTGCTCTGGAGAGAAATACATTGGGGAAGGGGGATATAGCTTGTGTGTGGAGATGGATACTGCAGTCTTACAGTGGCCAGAGAGGGCTGCATTGAGAAGGTAACATTAGTTATTTTGTTTTTTGAGACGCAGTCTCGCTCTGTTGCCAAACCAGGCTGGAGTGCAGTGGCACAAACTCGGCTCACTGCAACCTCCGTCTCCCGGATTCGAGCGATTCTCCTGCCTCAGCCTCCCTAGTAGCTGGGATTACAGGCACGCACCACCACACCCAGCTAATTTTTTGTATCTTTAGTCGAGACGGGGTTTCGCCATATTGCCAGGCAGGTCTTGAACTCCTGACCTCATGATCCGACAGCCTCAGCCTCCCAAAGTACTGGGATTATAAGCAGCGTGAGCCACCACTCCAGGCCTGATTTTTTTTTTTTGATTGGGTTGAAGGATGCAAAACTTTTTTTTTTTTTTTTTTTTTTTTTAAAGAAAACGGTCTCAGGCCGGGTATGGTGGCTCACGCCTGTAATCCCAGCACTTTGGGAGGCCGAGGTGGGTAGATCACCTGAGGTCAGGAGTTTGAGGCCAGCCTGACCAACATGGTGAAACTCCATCTCTACTAAAAACACAAAAATCTAGCCAGGCGTGGTGGCGGGCACCTGCAGTCCCAGCTACTCAGGAGGCCCAAGCAGGAGAATCACTGGAACCAGGAGGCAGAGGTTGCAGTGAGCCAAGATCGCACCACTGCACTCCAGTCTGGGCAACAAGAGCAAAACTCCATCTTAATTAAAAAAAAAAAAAAAAAAAAGAAGAAGCCAGGCACAGTGGCTCATGCCTATAATCCCAGTACTTTGGGAGGTCGAGGCAGGCGGATCACCTGAGGTCGGGAGTTCAAGACCAGCCTGACCAACATGGAGAAACCCCATCTCTACTAAAACTACAAAATTGGCCGGACAACAGCTACTCAGGAGGCTGAGGTAGGAGAATGGCTTGAACCCGGGAGACAGAGGTTGCGGTGAGCCGAGATTGCGCCAATGCACAAATCTCGTCAATGCACAAAAAACTGTCTAAAAAAGAAAGCAAAAGAAAAGGATGTCGACCGGGTGCAGTGGCTCACGCCTGTAATCCCAGCACTTTGGGAGGCCGAGGTGGGTGGATCACAGGGTCAGGAGATCGAGACCATCCTGGCTAACACGGTGAAACCCCGTCTCTACTAAAACTACAAAAAATTAGCCGGGCGTGGTGGCGGGCGCCTGTAGTTCCAGCTACTCTGGAGGCTGAGGCAGGAGAATGGCATGGACCTGGGAGGCAGAGCTTGCAGTGAGCCGAGATGGCGCCATTGCACTCCAGCCTGGGCGACAGAGCGAGACTCCGTCTCAAAAAAAAAAAAAAGGCATCAACAGACAGCATTTGAGTAGCCAATAAGGAATAGCTGGTAGGTGCCCACTTTGATCAGTCTCTTCACACAGACTGAGCCCCAGTGGAAGATGAGCTGGGGCATGTAGGACCAGGTGGACAAATGTAGGGAGGAAACAAGGTTGGCGGGGTCCCTGGAACTCCGCCCCAGGAAGGCGACTGGCTGGGTGAGCTGGGGGAGACGTGTGCAGGGGACCTGTGCAGCTGGGAGGAGTGCTGGGCTGTGGAGGAGAAGGAAGCTACGGACAAGAAACCTCAGGTGGGAGGATTTGGACAAGGGTGAGAAAGACACAGGGGCTGTGTGCCTCAACCAGCGGGACCTATGGGCAGAACTGGAGAAGTCTCAAGGGCTGGCCTCTCTCTTGGCACGTGCGTTCTGCCTTTCTACTGCTTTCCTCATCTTCACCTCAAGGGCAAGGGTGTGTCTTACTCAACTTCTTGTCACCCGGAGTGTCCACTGTGTTAGGGCATACAGCAGGTGCTCAGGCAATCTTCGGTTATTTTGGGTCGACTGGGTCTGAACAACAGATGTGCCACCTTTGATCCCGTTATTTCTAGAATCGTCTTTTCACTCCACATGCCGGTTCAGCTTTTGCACTCCTCAGTCAGGCAGAAGCTATTTCTGGCCCCCTCGCCAGTAAGATGACATATGCTTGCCCTACGTTGGTTGATCATGAAAGGCTGACTCATAATCAGAGGCGGTCTCAAGTTCAGGGCTAGCTAGGCATGTCTCTGGGGCACATGGAAATTAGTTTCTCTACAGGTGAGAGCAGCCATACCAATCTGCTTCGTGTCCCAAGCTGTGTCCTGAAACAGCTGTTACCGGACCCTCTCTGCATACTGTAAGCATGGGTGACACCTGCCTGCAATTGGGTGGGGGCAAAGAGAACGGGAGCTTGCACTGGGTTCAACATTCATGCAAACATTTAGTTAGCATCTGTAGCGTCTGTGAACACTGCCCTGGGAGTAACAGCACCTACCCTATTTTTAGAGGTCAGCTTCAAGATTAGGGTTGTCATAGCACCTCTTTTTTCTTTGCTGCAGACTAGGAATAAAAGCCATAGCATCTTACACCTCCCCTCCCCTACTTAAGTTAGCATTTATCAAACAGCATTTTATTTATTTATTTATTTATTTATTTATTTTTTCCGAGACGGAGTTTTGTTCTTGTTGCCTGGGCTGGAGTGCAGTAATGCCATCTTGACTCACTGCAACCTCCACCTCCAGGATTCAAGCGATTCTCCTGACTCAGCTTTCCAAGTAGCTAATTCTGTATTTTTAGTAGAGATGGGGTTTCACCATGTTGGACAGGCTGGTCTCAAACTCCTGACCTCAAATTATTCACCCACCATGGCCTCCCACAGTGCTGGGATTACAGGTGTGAGCCACCGTGCCCAGCCTAGGCTAGCATTTATCAACTAGCATTTTAAATATGCTTTGGGAAGCTGGACCCAGTGACTCATGTCTGCAATCCCAGCACTGTGGGAGGCCAAGAAAGGAGGATCAATTGAGTCCAGGAGTTCAAGACCAACCTGGGCAACAAAGGGAGACCCTGTCTCTACAGAAAAAAAAAAAAAAAAGGCAGCCAGGCATGGTGGCCCTCACCTGTGGTCTCAGCTACACAGGAGGCTGAGGCAGAAGGATCACTTAAGCAAGGCCTTGTACCAAAAAATAAGTAAAAGTAAAAAATAAATGGTTATTTTTGTTGTTGTTGTTGTTTGGTCTGAATGTTCTACTAAACTGGAAGCTTAACTAGTCGTGGTGGCTCATGCCTGTAATCCCAACACTTCGGGAGGATCTCTTGAGACCAGGAGTTTGAGACCAGCCTGGACAACATAGTGAGATCCCATCTTCATATGAATAAATACACTGGGCCGGGTGCGGTGGCTCACGCCTGTAATCCCAGCACTTTGGGAGGCCGAGGCAGGTGGATCATGAGGTCAGTTCAAGATCAGCCTAACCAACATGGTGAAACCCCATCTCTACTAAAAATACAAAAAAATTAGCCGGGTGTGATGGCAGGCGACTATAGTCCCAGCTACTCGGGAGGCTGAGACAGAATTGCTTGAACCCGGGAGGTAGAGGTTGTAGTGAGTCGAGATCACACCACTACACTCCAGCCTGGGCAACAGAGTGAGACTCCATCTCAGAAAAAAAAAAAAAAAAAGGACAGGCGCGGTGGCTCACGCCCGTATTCCCAGCACTTTGGGAGGCCAAGGCGGGCAGATCACGAGGTCAGGAGTTCGAGACCAGCCTGACCAACATGGTAAAACCCCGTCTCTGCTAAAAATACAAAAATTAGCTGGGCGAGGTGGTGTGCGCCTGTAATCTCAGCTACTCCAGAGGCTGAGGCAGGAGAATCACTTGAACCCAGGAGGCAGAGGTTGCAGTGAGCTGAGATCACGCCACTGCACTCCAGCCTGAGCCACAGAGCGAGACTCCGTCTCAATAAATAAACTGGAAGTTCTTTGAAACCAAAACCACGTATGTCTTCAGTTTTTGATACAGAGTCTTGCACAAAATAGGCATCTTTTATTTATTTTAGAGATGGGGTCTCCGTCTTATGTTGCCCAAGCTGGAGTGCAGTGGCTATTCACAGGTGCGATCATATCACAGCTGACTGCAGCCTCAAATTCCTGGGCTCAAGTGATCCTCCTGCTTCAGCCTCCCGAATACTTGAGACTACTAGATACTCGAGAAAAGGCAAGAATGTGGTCTGAATGTTGGGAAAGTAGTTCATCTGGTGAAGAGAGGAGAGGATTCCAGGTGAGGATCAGGTATGTGCAAAGGCCGGAAGGCATCCTGAAGAAAGGCGAAGAAAGGCGTGGTTGGAGCACAGCGGTAGAGCCGGAGGGCAAAGGTGCTGGGCAGGAGAGGTGGGACGACAGAGACGGCGCAGGAGCACGGTTCCACAGGGTCAGGTCCCTAACACGCTGGCCAGAGCAGGGAGCCGACCTCCAAACTCCCGGGGAGAAGAACCAGTTGCCCACCGGCAGCACCTCACACCTCGCCCTGACCACAGCACGTGCGCCCGTCCCGCCTCGCACCCTGGCCCGGGTGGGGGCTCAGGGAACTCCCGGGGCGCTCAGGAGGGACGCCCCGGGCGGGGCGCGCAGGCGCGCTGAGGCCGCGAGCCCCAAGGGGCGGGAGGGTGCGCGCGCTTCCTCGCGCACGCGCGCACAGAGGGGGCGACGGCCGCGGTGACGCTGCGGCGGCGGCGGGCGGGCGGCGGCGCGTGATACCCGGTGTCTTGGGAGCAGTGCCCCGGCCCCCGCCGCTCCCGCCGCCGCCATGTCGGGCCGGTCGGTCCGGGCGGAGACCCGCAGCCGGGCCAAAGACGACATCAAGAAGGTGATGGCGGCCATCGAGAAAGTGCGGAAATGGTGAGGGGCCGGAGCTTAGGGGTCTGGCGGGGGTCGCGGGTCCAGGACCTGAGGAGCGCGGGACTGGCGAGTCGGGTGGGAGCCGACCTGCCGGCGCTGGGGGAGGGGGACGCGGGAGAAGACGGGAGGAGGGCGCCGCTGGCGTCGGCGTGAGGTCAGAGGGCGCGACGGCAGCGGCCAATCAGCGGGCCGCCCAGTTCGCGGGCCCGCCCACCTGCTGCGGCTGCGGTCGCGCGCTGCCCGGGAGGGGATGCCGGCTTCCGGCCCGTGCTGGGGCCGCGTAGCCTCGGTGATCCCGCGCCCGGCCCAGCCGGGGGCCAGGCCTCCACTCTTCCTGGGCTTTGGCCCCGCCTGCGTTTCCAAGCTGGCGCTTGATAATATCGGGTATCCCTGGAGTGATTTCAACCCGCCAGGCTGAGAGCTCTGCGTATTCAGGCATTGAAATTGGGTGAGTTTATGGGTTAGTCTATCTGTTAAAGGGAGGAAGCCTGGTGTCATCCAAAGGGAAACCACTCACTATCCCCCAGAACCTGGCCCCTGCGCCGCGAGCTTGGTAGGCATTTTCTCTTGCTGCCCTGACGCCTGTCAGGAGAGTCCTTTGCAAACTGTGTACCAGCCTCCCTTTAATTTCTCTGCTTCTGCTCTTGCTCATTCCCCAGTCCGTTCATCGTCTGCACTGAGTGATTTTATTTTTCTCACTTCCGAGTAGCAGTGGTCTTTTTAAAGTGCACATCCTTACTTGGGAGGCTGTGGTGGGAGGATTGCTGGGACCCAGGAGTTGGAGGCTGCAGTGAGCTATGGTCATGCTACGGCACTCCAACCTGGTCTGCGGCGACAGATCCCATGTCTAAAATGTGCATGGAAGACGCCGGTTGAGCACCTGTTTTGTATCCGGATCTCCGATACACACTGTATCGTTGTGTATCAGAGTCATCACATTAAACTTTCACAGCCAACTTCGTCAACTCTTTTCTATAGCCAATTACTACCAATAATTAAAAACCCAAGTATGGCTAGATGAGGTGGCTCAGGCATGTAATCCCAGCACTTCGGGAGGCTGAGGCGGGTGGATCGCTTGAGGCCAGGAGTTTGAGACCAGCCTGGGCAACATAGTGAGACCCCGTCTCTACAAAAAAATAAAAGTTCAAGTAGATGTTACCTCCCGCCAGGAAGCCTTCCTTAACGTCTCCCACCCCTCACCCTTTACTCCCTTTAAGATCATTGGTACATTGGCCTTTATTTGTATGTTTATCTGTCCATTTCCCCACAAGAGGGAAGTTCCTTCTCTTTTTATGTATGATGGCTTCATATGTAGTTGAGTTTCCGTATAAATAGTTTAATTTACTGATGGTTTTCCTCGTCCACCTTTAATCCTCTGAGATTTTGGTGAAACCTGAGAACAGGCACACCCTTCTCTTCTCCCCATTTTTTTTTTTTTTTTTTTGAGATGGAGCCTCGCTGTCACCCAGGCTGGAGTGCAGTGGCCGGATCTCAGCTCACTGCAAGCTCTGCCTCCCAGGTTCACGCCATTCTCCTGCCTCAGCCTCCCCAGTAGCTGGGACTACAGGTGCCCGCCACCATGCCCGGCTAGTTTTTTGTATTTTTTAGTAGAGACGGGGTTTCACCATGTTAGCCAGGATGGTCTCGATCTCCTGACCTCATGATCCGCCCGTCTCGGCCTCCCAAAGTGTTGGGATTACAGGCTTGAGCCACCGCGCCCGGCCAGCCTCCCTTCTCTCTCTGCTGCTCTTGCTTATTCCCCAATCTGTTCACTGGCACCGAATGATGCTATTTTTCTCTCTTCCAAGTTACAGAGTGATCTTAAAGTGCACAGCTTTATTTGGGAGGCTGTGGTGGGAGGATCGCTGGAGCCCAGGAGTTGAGGCTGCAGTGAACTATGATCCTGCCATGGCACTCCAGCCTGGGCAACAGAGCGAGACCCCATCTGTAAAAAATATATAAAATGTGCATCTTATCCTAGCACCCCTAGTAATGCTTCAGTGGTTCCCTTCTTGCTTTTAGGATAAATACCGAAGAAGGCCTTCCTTCCTACCTCACTTGGCTGGCTCTTTCCCAGGATGTCCACCGTCTTTCCAGTGAAGTCACTCTGCTCTTCCCACCACCTGGCATTCTTCTTCCTCTCTTTTCTCCTCCCTCTTGCCGAGTTAACTCCTAGCACAGCTCAAAAGTTGCTTCCGTAGGTTCACCACTTGAGATTCCCAATCTAGATCAAGTCCCCTTCACAGAACTTTCCACGATTGTATTAGATGGACTCATGAGACAGAGTCTTGCTCTGTCACCCAGGTTGGAGTGCAGTGGTGCAATCTCGGCTCACTGCAACCTCTGCTTCCCAGGTTCAAGCAATTCTGCCTCAGCCTTCTGAGTAGCTGATTGCAAGTGTACACCACCACACCCAGCTAATTTTTGTATTTTTGTAGAGACTGGGTTTCATCATGTTGGCCAGGCTGGTCTTGAACTCCTGACTCCAAGTGGTCCTCCCACCTCGACCTCCCAAAGTGCTGGGATTACAGATGTGAGCCACTGCATCTGGTCTCCTGTATTTGGCTAATTAACCTACAAAAATGGCAATTTGATATGGTTAAACCTAATGATTAAGTGACTAATCTTGAATTGAGCTATTCATGTCTGTTTCCAGATATAAGACAGGGTCTGCGAGGGCAGGGACCATGGATCTTGTTCTCTGCATCGCCAGGTCCTAGCACAGCCTGTTGTAGACTAATTGGTTGAATAAATGAGAAAATGGAGTGGTCTGTTCAGGAATTCTAGTTATTTTCTAAGACTTTAATTCATTCCTTCTGTTACATCACAGTCTCGTTACACTCCCAGTATGTCATTTTTTTTTTTTTTTTGAGACCCAGTGTTGCTGTGTTGCCCAGGCTGGAGTACAGTGGTGTGATCTTGACTCACTGCAGCCTCTGCCTCTGGGGTTCAAGCAATTCTTTCGCCTCAGCCTCCTGAGTAGTCGGGACTACAAGTGTGTGCTACCATGCCCGGCTAATTTTTGTATTTTTAGTGAGGACAGGATTTCACCATGTTGCCCAGGCTGGTCTCGAACTCCTGGGCTCAAGTGATCCACCCACCTCAGCCTTCCAAAGTGCTGGGATTACAGGCGTGAGCCGCCGTGCCTGGCCCTATTACGTCATCATTTGCTGAAGAACATCAACAATTACAACAGCAGTTACTTTTTTTTGCTTTTTTGTGACTTCACATTTGGACTTGACCCTTTGAGAAGTTGGCTCAGATCTGTGACAAAGCAGTTCTCTGCATTTGGCCCTTGTTCCTACTGACAGCAAGCACCTCTTAAGGTATCAGTGGACCTTACAATAAGCAGATTCGTTCTCTGCCTGGAATGCTTAGGGAATAACCTTCTTGGAATGAAGGAGAGGCTGGGCACGGTGGCTCATGCCTGTAATCCCAGCACTTTGGGAGGCTGAAGCAAGAGGATCGCTTGAGCCCAGTAGTTCAAGACCAACCTGGGCAACATGGTGAAACCCTGTCCTTACTAAAAATACAAAAAATTAGCTGGGCATGGTGGCCTGTAGTCCCAGCTACTTGGGAGGCTGAGATGGGAGAGTCACCTGAGCCTGGGATTTTGAGGCCGCAATGAGCGGTGATGACGCCATTGCACTCCAGCCTGGGTGACAGAGGGAGAGCGTATCACACACACACACACACAAAATAGAGCGTTTCCTTTGTTCTGTCTCCTCCACACATTTGTTTGCAGACCTCGAAGGTGCTCTGTGGGCAAGCTCAGAACAGTGGCATTCTAATCTGGTGTAGATAGTTGGGGGTCCTTAGTCATTTAGAGAGTGACCTTGTGCAAGACTTTTATCCCTCTTGCCCCTGTGCTTATTTCATGAGTGTAGTGGACTGATCAACTCTGCCGTTTTTACCCCTTTGGAACACAGCAGGAGACAAAAGGATTTCTACAAAGCTTTGGAACTTCAAAGTTGAAATTTAAAAAATTTCTTTAGACTAGTTTTCTTTTTCTTTATGCAGTCTTAGTAACCCAGAAAGGGAAAGGATCTAACTTTTCACACCCACCACGCCGTACCACCCAGCAGCAGGTGTCTCTCCTGGGATTGTCTGTCCCTTGGAAGAATCTTTAACTGGAAACTAAGTAGGCCAGGTGCAGTAGCTCACGCCTATAATCCCAGCATTTTGGGAGGCCAAGGTGGGCAGATTGCTTGAGGCCAAGAGTTCAAGACCAGCGCGGGCAACAAAGAGAGATTCCCCCCCCCCCCGTCTCTCCAAAAAATAAAAATGTAGCTGGGTGTGGTGGCGTGTGCCTCTAGTCCCAGCTACTCAAGAGGCTGAGGTGGCAGGATCGCTTGAGCCCAGGAGGTCAAGACTGCAGTGAGCTATGATTGTGCCACTTCACTCCAGCCTGGGAGGCAGAACGAGACGCTGTCTCACTAAAACAAACAAAGGAAAGTAGTAATAGAACTCATATATTTGGTAAAGAGAAAAGCAGCCAACGTAACTGACATGCAAGTAAAAAAGAATATGGTGCTGTGTGTGCTACCTTCCAGCCTTATGTCCCACATCTTTTTTTTTTTTTTTTTGAGACAGGATCTCTGTTGCCCAGGCTGGAGTGTGGTGGCGTGATCTCAGTTTACTGCAGCCTCTGCCTCCTGGACTCAAGGGATCCTCCCACCTTAGCCTCCCGAGTAAACTGGGATTACCGGCACACGCCACCACGCCCAGCTACTTTTTGTATATTTTTTTGTAGAGACAGGGTTTCACCATATTGACCAGGATGGTCTCAAACTCCTGACCTCAAGCGATCTGCCCACCTCGGCCTCCCAAAATGTTGGGATTACAGGTGTGAGCCACTGCGCCTGGCCTGTATTTTTTTTTAGAGATGAGGTCTCGCTAAATGGCCCAGGCTGTTCTCAAACTCCTAGGCTTGAGCGATCCTCCTGCCTCAGCTTCCCAAAGTGCTGGGATTACAGGTGTGAGCTACCGTACCCCATCAAGAGGAAGTTCAGAAGGATTCCAGATTGAAGGAGTGATCTGCTGAGTAGTAGAAAAGCACAAGTGATGAGCAGAAAACACATTGCATTGTTTTATCGGTTCTAAGAAATGTCTTTCTTTTAGGGAGAAGAAGTGGGTGACTGTGGGTGACACGTCCCTGAGGATATTTAAGTGGGTTCCTGTGACAGAGAGCAAAGAGGTAAGTGTGGATGAAAATCAAAAGGTACCATTTTGTTTGTTTCTTTATTTGATTGCCTCTTTTTTTATGAGATGGAGTCTCGCTCTGTCACCCAGGCTGGAGTACAGTGGCATGATCTTGGCTCACTGTAACCTCCGCCTCCCGGGTTCACGCAGTTCTCTGCCTCAGCCTCCCGAGTACCTGGGGTTACAGGTATCTGCCACCACACCCAGCTGATTTTTGTATTTTTAGTAGACACGGGGTTTTACCATGTTCAGGCTGGTCTTGAACTCCTGACTTTGTGATCCACCTGCCTCAGCCTCCCAAAGTGCTAGGATTACAGGTGTGAGCCACTGCACCCAGCCTAATTGCCTCTTAATTAAAGGAATTTATTTTCCCAGAATTGAGTGGAAAATACTTCAAGGCACCCGTTACTGGTCCATGCAAGGCCTCTCTTTTTTATTTTCCTTCTTTATTCCTTTCCCTTAACTCAAGCCTCTTTTCCAGGGCTTGACAAACTACAACCCTGGCGTATTCCTTACGTTTGTCAGTATATTTCTATTAGAACATAACTGGCTGGGTGTGGTGGCTCATGCCTGTAATCCCAGCACTTTGGGAGGCCAAGGCGGGCGGATCACTTAAGGTCGGGAGTTTGAGACCAGCTTGGCCAACATAGTGCAACCCCCATCTCTACTAAAAATACAAAAAAATTAGCCGGGCTTGCTGGCGGGCACCTGTAATTCCACCTACTTGGGAGGCTGAGGCAAGGAGAATCGCTTGAACCTATAAGACAGAAGTTACAGTGAGCTGAGATCTCGCCCCTGCACTCCAGCCTAGGGCAACAGTGTGAGACTCATCTCAAAACAAACAAAAAACCAAACACATAATTATGTCCACTGATTTACTTATTGTCTGTGGTGCTTTTGAATTACGATGACAGATTGAGTGGTTGCCATGAGGCCTAATGGCCCATAAAACCTAAAGTATGTATCATCTGGCCCTTTAAGAAAAAGTTTGCTGAGACTTGCTCTTATGCGATTAGCCCCCCACTGTAGTGTGTGTATCATGTGTATATACATCTTTCTAATTCTGATGTAGGCCTTTGTGATTCATCTTTGTTTGGATACTTGCATATTCTTTGAAAATACATAGCGTTGTTTCATATGTGTATTTTTGTTTTTAAACAAAACTTACATATGTACAGCGTTTTGCCAGAAACTCTTTGTATTCTCTTGGACTCCCGCTCTGTCACCCAGGCCAGAGTGCAATGGTGCAAGCTCAACTCACTGCAACCTCCACCTCCCAGGTTCAAGCGATTCTCCTGCCTCAGCCTCCTAAGTAGCTGGGATTAGTAGAGACAGGTTTCACCATGTTGGCCAGGCTGGCCCTGAACTCCTGACCTCAAGTAATCTGCCCGCCTCAGCCTCCCAAAGTGCTGGGATGACAGGCATGAACCACCGTGCCTGACCCAACCTTGTTTTGAGAACCCTCCATGTATCTGTAAATACAAGTAGAATTATTACCTTTGACTCATGCGTTGCATTTTCTTATTTGCAATGAGTACCTTTATCTGTGTATTTTCTGGGTTTTTTTTTTTTTCAGTTTATTTCCAACTTTTTTTTCTAATTGTTTTTTAAAATTTCAAGTATAAAACATACAGAGAAGTATATAAAACATAAATGTACAGTGTATGAATAAATATAAAGCTAACACCCTTGTGAGAACCACTCAGTGTAAAACATAGAGCTTTGCCAAGACCCCAGCAGACCTCTCTGTAGCTCTTCCCATCCTCTTCCTCCTGCCCCTCTAAAGGTAATGACTCTCTTACTTTTGCTTTTCTTACCACTCTCTAGTCATTCATAAACAGTTTTTCCTTTATTACTATTTTTGAGATTTTTTTCCCAGAGACAAAAATCTCACTATGTCACCCAGGCTGGAGTGCAGTGTCATGATCTCCACTCACTGGAGCCTTGACCTCCCAGGCTCAAACAATCCTCCCACCTCAGCCTCCTGAGAATCTGGGATCACAGGCACGTGCCATCGTGCCTAGCTAATTTTTTTTTCTTTCTTCTTCTTTTTCTTTTTTTTTGGCGGGGGGAGAGATGGGAGAGGCCTCATGCACTGACTTCTTACTGTTTTTTTCTACATTTGTTTTTCTTTTTGCTAGAGTACATCCTTCAAGAGTTTTGTGAAAGAGAGCTTCTGTGGGGAAAACTTTCTGAAAATATCTTTGTTTCACTTTCATGTTTAAAATTGATTTTATCTATATATGAAATTCTAGGTTCAAAATTTCTTTTTTTCTGCACTTTGAAGCTATTACTCAATTGTACATCCAGTGTCGCTGTTGAGAAATGTGATGTTATTCCCATTCTTGAGTCTTTGTAGGTGATCCACTTGGCTTCCTGGAAACTTTAGCATTTCTTCTGTCTTTGATCTCCTAGGAATCTAGGAATTCCCTCAAAATATTCTGAAATGTTTTTTTTTCTGTTTATTTTATTTTATTTTATTTTTTTGAGACTGTCTCACTCCATAGCTCATGCTGGAGTACAGTGGTGCAATGATGGTTCACTGTAGCCTCGATTCCTGGGCTCAAGAAATCCTTATGTCTCCACCTCCCAAGTAGCTGAGACTACAGGCACGTGCCACGACGCCTGGCAAACTTTTAAATTATTTGTAGAGACAGGGTCTCGCTGTATTGCCCAGGCTGGTCTCAAACTCCTGACCTCAAGCGATCCTTCTGTCTTGGCCTCCCAAAGTGCTGGGATCACAGGTGTGAGCCACTGCACCCACGCAACTGCTTGCTTGCTTGCTTTTCTTTCCTTCCCCTTGCCCTTCCCCATCCCTTTCCCTTCCCTTCCCCTTCCCTTCCCCTTCCCTTCCATCCTTCCTTGACGGAGTTTTGCTCTTGTTGCCCACTGGAGTGCAAGGCACAATCTCAGCTCACCGCAACCTCCACCTACCGGGTTCAAGTGATTTTCCTGCCTCAGCCTCCCGAGTAGCGCTTGCACCACCACGCCCAGCTAATTTTGTATTTTTGGTAGAGATGGAGTTTCTCCATGTTGGTCAGGCTGGTCTTGAACTCCTGACCTCAGGTGATCCACCCGCCTCTGCCTCCCAAAGTGCTGGGATTACAGGAATGAGCCACCGCGCCTGGCAACCTGCTTTATTTTTTAACTTTTCTCTCATTCATTTCATTTCTCATCTTTTCCTGGTGCATTCTGAGTTTCTCAGCACAGTTTTTGCTCATTAATCTTTTATTTAGCTGTATGTATTTCAATTAATTTCATTCACTTAATTTTTATTTGAGCAAATTATATTTTTCATAACAAATTGCCTCAATTGGTTCTTCCTCAAAACACTTTTTTTTTTTTTTTGAGACAGAGTCTCGCTGTGTCACCCAGGCTGGAGTGCAGTGGCATGATCTCATCTCACGACATCCTCCACCTTGTAGGTTCAAATGATTCTCCTGCCTCAACCTCCTGAGTAACTGGGATTACAGGCATGTGCCACCTTGCCCAGCTAATTTTTTTCTATTTTTAGTAGAGACGGGTTTCACCATGTTGGCTAGGCTGGTCTCGAACTCCTGACCTCAAGTGATTTGCCTGCCTTGGCCTCCCAAAGTGCTGGGATTATAGGCATGAGTCACTGCCCCTGGCTAAAACAACTTTTCGATATTATCCGTATCTTTCTGAGAAGATCTATGTTTAATTTCAGTTCTTCTCTTTCTGATATAGACTGTTCTATTTATCAGGGTGCCTGTATTCCTCCAATCCTGGTGAGTTTTATCTGTTCTCTTACCTTTTATTCCCTTGGGACTCTCAATTGCATTGGCTGGTAATGTATAACTAGGAGGACCGAAGCCTGAGCCGTAGTTTTCCTTTCTGTAAATGAATTTAGGAGGTCGAGGTTAGCCTCAGGGTTCAGCCTCTCCCTTTTGCTCTCTGCTGTCATCTCTGGCTCCAGGAAACCTCCCAGCACCAACCCTACGGACTCTGCCTTTATCTGAGAACAGCCATCCCAAGAAGTTCTAGGATGCCAAACTCATGGAGTTGATGGGGCGTGGTTCCGGAGCAACTGTTTATTCCCTATCCAGCCCTGGCTCTGGTGAGGCCATTACCCATGGGAGTCAAAGGCCAAAGAGTTAAATCTCTTGGGCATTGTGTATAGATAGGAGTAGACGCTGCTAGAAAACCCCCTTCCCTTGGCCAGGTGCGGTGGCTTACGCCTGTAATCCCAGCAGTTTGGGAGGCCGAGGTGGTTGGATTAGCTGAGGTCAGGAGTTCAAGACCAGCCTGGCCAACATGGTGAAACCCCATCTCTACTAAAAATACAAAACATGAGCCAGGCATGGTGGCAGGCACATGTGATTCCAGCCATTCGGGAGGCTGAGGCAGGATAATCACTTGAACCTGGGGAGGCAGAGGTTGCAGTGAGCTGAGATCGTGCCACTGCACTCCAGCCTGGCAAAAGAGCGAGACTCTATCTCAAAAAAAAGACAACCAGGCCAGGCGCGGTGGCTCAAGCCTGTAATCCCAGCCCTTTGGGAGACCAAGGTGGGTGGATCACTAGGGCAGATCATGAGGTCAGGAGATCGAGACCATCCTGGCTAGCACGGTGAAACCCCATCTCTACTAAAAATACAAAAAATTAGCCGGGCATGGTGGCGGGCGCCTGTAGTCCCAGCTACTTGGGAGGCTAAGGCAGGAGAATGGCATGAACCCGTAAGGTGGAGCTTGCAGTGAGCCGAGATCGCGCCACTGCACTCCAGCCTGGGCAACAGAGCAAGACTCCATCTCAAAAAAAAAAAAGAAGAAGAAGAAGAAAACCCCTTTCCCTCCAGCATCCCTCCCAGGGGCTCCTCATAGGCTTGTGTTGGCTGAACTGGGCTCTTGAGGGTCTATCAGTGTATCTCCCCTATGGTGGTCCATAGTGGTGTACTGTCTTCTAGCATAGATTTGTTAGTTTAGGAAAAATGGAAAAGAAAAACACCATGAAGGAGACGAGAGAGTGGGACATGGCTGCTGGGACAGTAAATTGGCACCAACTTTGTACAGGTCACATTAGTCATATATATATATATATATATATATATATGTGTGTGTGTGTGTGTGTGTGTGTATATATGTGTGTGTGTGTGTATATATATGTGTGTGTGTATATATATATATATATATATGTGTGTGTATATATATATATATATCTCCGCTTTCAAAATACCTATTACTTTAATATAGAAGTTTTACCTTTAGGAATTTATCTTCAGGAGATAGTCATGCTGTATTCAAGGTACTTCTACAATGTTGAGTGTTATGGCATTATTCATAATATTTAAAAATCTTGAGGCCAGGCACGGTGACTCACACCTGTAATCCCAGCATTTTGGGAGGCCGAGGCAGGTGGATCACCTGAGGTCAGGAGTTCGAGACCGGCCTGGCCAACATGGCAAAACCCTGTCTCTACCAAAATACAAAAATTAGCTGGGTGTGGTGGCACCCATCTGTAATCTTAGTTATTCAGGAGACTGAGGCTGGAGAATCGCTTGAAGCCAGGAGGTTGAGGCTGCAGTCAGCCAAGATCACGCCACTGCATTCCAGCCTGGACGACAGATTGAGACTCTGTCTCAAAAATAATAATAATATTTTTAAAAGATTGGCCAGATGCAGTGACTCATGCCTGTAATTCCAGCACTTTGGGGGGCCAAGGTGGGAGGATCACTTGAGGTCAGGAGTTCTAGACCAGCCTGGACAATGTAGCAAGATATCGTTTCTACAAAACATTAAATTAAGTTTAATTTAAAAATTATTGGGGGCCGGGCGTGGTGGCTCAAGCCTGTAATCCCAGCACTTTGGGAGGCCGAGACGGGCGGATCACGAGGTCAGGAGATCGAGACCATCCTGGCTAACACGGTGAAACCCCGTCTCTACTTAAAAAAAAATACAAAAAACTAGCCGGGCACGAGGCGGGCGCCTGTAGTCCCAGCTACTCGGGAGGCTGAGGCAGGAGAATGGCGTAAACCCGGGAGGCGGAGCTTGCAGTGAGCTGAGAACCGGCCACTGCACTCCAGCCTGGGCGGCAGAGCAAGACTCCTTCTCAGAAAAAAAAAAAAAAAAAATTATTGGGTAGGCCGGGCGCGGTGGCTCAAGCCTGTAATCCCAGCACTTTGGGAGGCCGAGACGAGCGGATCACAAGGTCAGGAGATCGAGACCATCCTGGCTAATACGGTGAAACCCTGTCTCTACTAAAGAATACAAAAAACTGGCCGGGAGACGAGGCGGGCGCCTGTAGTCCCAGCTACTTGGGAGGCGGAGGCAGGAGAATGGCGTGAACCTGGGAGGCGGAGCTTGCAGTGAGCTGAGATCTGGCCACCGCACTCCAGCCTGGGCGACAGAGCCAGACTCCGTCTCAAAAAAAAAAAAAAAATTATTGGGTGGAGGGTAGGAGGAGGGAGAGGATCGGCAAAAATAACTAGGGTACTAGACTTAATACCTGGGCGATGAAGTAATCTGTTTTTTTTTTTTTTTTTTTGAGATGGAGTCTCGCTCTGTCCCCCAGGCTGGAGTGCAGTGGTGCAATCTTGGCTCACTGCAAACTCCGCCTCCCGGGTTCACACCTTTCTTCTGCCTCAGCCTCCAGAGTAGCTGGGACTACAGGCGCCCGCCACAGCGCCCGGCTAATTTTTTGTATTTTTAGTAGAGACGGGGTTTCACCATGGTCTCGATCTCCTGACCTTGTGATCCGCCCGCCTCAGCCTTCCAAAGTGCTAGGATTACAGGCGTGAGCCACCGCGCCCGGCCTCAAGTATTCTGTGTAACAAACCCCCGACACAAGTTAACATATGTAACAAACCTGTACATGTACCCCTGAACTTAAAATAGAAGTTAAAAAAAAAAAAAATTAGGCCAGTTGCAGTGGCTCACGCCTGTAATCCCAGAACTCAGGAGGATCTCTTGACACCGGGAATTTGGGACCACCTTGGAAAACACAGTGAGACGTTGTCTCTACAAAAAAATAATTAGCCTGGTGTGGTGCCACATGCCTGTAATCCCAGCTACTTGGAAGGCTGAGGCGGAAGAACTGCTTGAGCCCGGGAGTTTAAGACTGTAGTGAACTATGATCATGCCACTGCACTCCATCCTTGGGGATAGAGGGAGACCCTCTCAAAAAAGTAAAAAAATAATAAAAATTACAAGCAAAGTAAAAACGATTGTACATAATTCACTAAGTGATTGTGCACCCATACCTTGTAAAGCCTTGTAACTATGATAAAAGATGTTATCGTTGGGCATGGTAATGCTGTCCTATAGACCCAGCTACTCGGGAGGCTGAGACAGGATAATCACTTGAGCCCAGGAGCTGGAGGCTGTAGTGTGCAATGATGGTGCCTGTGAACAGCCACTGGACTCCAGCCTGGGCAACATAGCGAGACCCCATCTCTCTTTAAAAAAAGAGAGAGAGAGATTTTGTTAGCATTATTCATTGGGTTAGGAGAATGTTTATAGTATGGTGAGTGGGGAGGGGAAGCAAGTTTATGCTGTATTAGGACCCTTTTTCTTTTTTTTTTCTCGAGACAGTCTTGCCCTGACGCCCAGGCTGGAGTGCAATGACATGATCTTGGCTCACTGCAGCCTCCACCTCCTGGGTTCAAGTGATTCTCCTACTTCAGCCTCTCAAGTAGCTGGGACTACAGGCACCTGCCACCATGCCCAGCTAATTTTTGTATTTTTAGTAGGGATGGGGTTTTGCCATGTTGGCCAGGCTAGTCTCAAGCTCCTGATCTCAGGTCCTCAGGTGATTCACCTGCCTCGGCCTCCCAAAGTGCTGCGATTACAGGCGTGAGCCACTGCGCCCGGCCTATTATGACTCTTTTTCACACAAATATATGTTCGTATTGTGGCTAGTCATATAGATGATTTTCCTTTTCTGTATTTTCAGAATTCCCTGTAGTGAATACAAATTTTGTATCAACACAGAACCATTAAAATAAATATAAATGAGATATCAGAAAAAAGTGATGATAAAGCCAAAAGTTGGCGTCAGTGCTATATGAAACTGTGCATCAGATACATTGCCACATCCTTTTTGAAAGCAGTGAGGCTCCAAAAAAACCTGTAAAAGTAATGGTCAGGTGTGGTGGCTCACGCCTGTAATCCCGGCACTTTGGGAGGCCGAGACAGGTGTATCACTTGAGGTCAGGAGTTCAAGACCAGCCTGGTCAACATAGTGAGACCTTGTCTCTACCTGAAAATACAAAAAATTAGCTGGGTATGGTGGCGCATGCCTGTAATCCCAGCTACTTGGGAGGCTGAGGCAGAAGAATCGCTTGAACCTGGGAGGCGGAGGTTGCAGTGAGCCGAGATTGAGCCAGTGCACATCAGCCTGGGCAACAGAGCGAGACTCCATCTCAAAATAAAATAATAAAATAAGATATGATAAGATAAAATAAAATAATCAGACCAGGCACAATGGCTCACACCTATAATCCCAGCACTTTGGGAGGCCCAGGCCTTGCAGTGGAGCTTGCAGTGAGCTGAGATCGCACCACTGCACTCCATCCTGGGTGACTCCACTGCAGGCGGAGCTTGCAGTGAGCTGAGATTGCACCACTGCACTCCATCCTGGGTGACAGAGTGAGACTCAGTCTCAAAAAATAAAATAAAATAAAATATAAATTAGCCAGCGTAGTGGCATGTGGCTATGGTCCCAGCTACTTGGGAGGCTGAAGTAGGAGGATCGCTTGCACCTGGGGGTTCAAGGCTGTGTGATGAGCTATGATTGTACCACTGCACTCCAGTCTGGGTGGCAGAGCAAGACCCGGTTCCAAAAAAAAAATGAATAGAAATAAAAGATGCAAAACTAAATGTCCAGTATTTGGGAAGTGATTAAGTGAATCATGGAAATATTAAGCAATCATTAAAAATGTTGATTGGGTACAGTGGCTCACATTTGTAATCCCAGCACTTTGAGAGGCCGAAGCAGGCGGATCCCTTGACCTCAGGAGCTTGAGACCAGCCTGAGCAACATGATGAAATCCTGTCTCTACAAAAATTAGCTGGGCATGGTGATGTGCACATGTGGTCCCAGCTACTCAGGGAGGTTGGGGTAGGAGGATCACTTGAGCCCAGGAGGCGGAGGTTGTAGTGAGCCGTGATTGTGCCCCTACATTCTAACCTGGGTGACAGAGCGAGACCTTGTTTCACATAAAAAAAAAAGAAATTTATGTAATATATGTAATAGTAAAGTGTTTGCAATTACATGGAAATTATATCTGAAAAATGAAGGAAAGGACACAGGGACCCATAACTGTGCAGCTGATTTACTCCAGAGGTAAGATTGAGTTACGGGCCGGGCGCGGTGGCTCGCGCCTGTAATCCCAGCACTTTGGGAGGCTGAGGCAGGCGGATCACGAGGTCAGGAGATTGAGACCATCCTGGCTAACACAATGAAACCCTGTCTCTACTAAAAAATACAAAAAATTAGCCGGGTGTGGTAGCGGGCGCCTGTAGTCCTAGCTACTTGGGAGGCTGAGGCAGGAGAATGGCGTGAACCCGGGAGGCGGAGCTTACAGTGAGCTGAGATCCGGCCACTGCACTCTAGCCTAGGCGACAGAGCGAGACTCTGTCTCAAAAAAAAAAAAACAAACAAAAAAATTGAGTTATTAACAAAAATTATGTTACTAATACAATACATCTACCAGAAATGTATAAAAAGTATGAACTGGTAAATTTGAGGCTGCTCAGATTTAAACTTTTGGCTTTTGGGATGCTCTCATTTTCATATGCCTGGATTTACTCTGGGCTTTTTTTGTGTGTTTTTGTTTTTTTTTGAGATAGGGTCTAACTCTGTTGCCCAGGCTGGAGTGCACATAGCTCACTGCAGCCTTGAACTCTCAGGCTCAAGCAATCCTCCCAACTCAGCCTTCTCAGTAGCTGGGACCATTGGCATATGCCGCCATACGTGGCTAATTTTTTATTTTTTGTAGAGATGGTGTCTTACTATGTTGCCCAGGCTGGTCTCAAACTCCTGGGCTCAAGCGATCCTCTCACTTCAGCCTCCTCAAGTGCTGGGATTACAGGCATAAGCCACTGTGCCTGGTCCTTTGGCTTTCTTGTTGCAAGCTGGTACTTACCTGCCCACTGTGGTTGCCCTGCACTTATAACCTATATCTTTCTTGGAACAAATGTTATAGGTAAAAATAGACATGGGGTGATCATTTTTTTTGGGGGGTTTTTTTGTTTGTTTCTTTTTGAGATGGAGTTTTGCTCTTTCGCCCAAGCTGTTATAAAGTGGTGGAATCTCGGCTCACTGCAACCTCCACCCCACAGGTTCAAGCAATTCTCCTGTCTCAGCCTCCAGAGTAGCCGGAATTATAGGCACATGCCACCACGCCAGGCTAAGTTTTGTATTTTTATTATTTATTTATTTATTGTTTTATTTTAATTTTTTTTTAGATGAAGTCTCGCTCTGTAGCCTATGCTGGAGTGCAGTGGTGCCATCTTGGTTCACTGCAACTTCCACCTGAAGCAGTTCTTCTGCCTCAGCCTCCCAAGTAGCTGGGATTACAGGCACGTGCCACCACACTTGGCTGCTTTTTGTATTTTTAGTAGAGACAGGGTTTCACAATGTTGGCCAGGCTGGTCTCGGACTCCTGACCTCAGGTGATCCATCCATCTTGGCCTCCCAAAGTTCTGGGATTATAGGCATGAGCCACTGTGCCCGGCCGGGGTGATCATTTTGAATGGATGAGGCTGACGGATCAGGAATAGAGCTAGCCCGGGCCCATTTGTCCTGTCACTGTGTTACACGAGGTTCCTCCGCCTCTCACTTTTTTTCCCATTCGGCTACTGAAACAGGAATCTTTCTCAAATGAGTGTTTTGTATTTCTTGCCCTTTCATATAGAGAAGGGTTGCCTGAGCAGTTTGATCAGGGCAGGAGAGGGATACTATAGGACATTCTAGTTGAAGTGTATATATCTGCCTGTTGCTTATGATTCATGATATTCCTGCTGGAAGGGTTCATTTTTTCTGAGGCTTGAGGAGAAGTGCCTTGTCCAGGATTCTGTTTTTCTTTGGGTCCTTGGATTCTCACGCTGCTGTCATTTTTTCTGTTCAGTCCTAATCCAGACCTCTGTGGTCTGTCACATAGCACCCTCCTCCCTCTCTGTGAGTCTCCTGCTTGGCTCTGTCATATTCCTCTTTTTTTCCTTTTCTAGAAAGAAAAGTCAAAATCGAACAGTTCAGCAGCCCGAGAACCTAATGGCTTTCCCTCTGATGCCTCAGCCAATTCCTCTCTCCTTCTTGAATTCCAGGGTGAGTTGCATCTCTGTGTCTTCCTTGCAGGAGAACAAAAACTTGGATGAATGCATTAATAAGAAGAATTGGCCGGGTGCAGTGACTCACGCCTGTAACCCCAGCGCTTTGGGAGTCCGAGGTGGGCAGGTCACCTGAGATCAGGAGTTCAAGACGAGCCTGGCCAACATGGTGAAACCCAGTCTCTACTAAAAATACAACAAATTAGCTGAGCGTGATGGCGCGCGCCTGTAATCTCAGCTACTCGTGGGGCTGAGACAGGAGAATTGCTTGATCCCAGGAGGTGGAGGTTGTGGTGAGCCGAGATCGCACCACTGCACTCCAGCCTGGGCTGCAGAGTGAGACTTCGTCTCAAAAAAAAAAAAAAGAATTCTGTGTATCAATTCAGCGCCTGCTTTTTCGCTGGTATTTTGCTAGGCACTTGACCTAAATCTTTTCATTTAAACTTCACAGTAACACTGCAAGATAGATAATGGGATCCTCGTTTTCCAGTGAAGGAAACTGAGGCTCAGAGAGGTTAAGTTACATGTCTGAAGTTACATAACTTGTAAATGACAGACTCCGTGTCAGGTCCTGATTGTCTGAATCAGAAGCTTTTTTTTAGATTGTACTTCATTTTTTATTTTTTGTAGAGATAGAGTCTGGCTATGTTGCCCAGGCTGGCCTTCAACTCCTGGCCTCAAGCAGTCCCCCGGCCTTGGCCTTCCAAGGTACAAGCAAGAGCCGCTGCACCTGGCCTAGACTGTATGTTTTGTGATAGTGGCTTAGAGAAGGCTACCCAAAGCCGAAGCTTTTGCTTACCCACTGTTTGGACATGTTCTGCCTCCTAAACCAATCCCGCTGGGTCAGCACTATAGTCATGATACTGCCTTTTACGTTTACCTGCTAGGTACTGTCTACAAAGCACTTTTACTTTACTGTCTCATTTTTACCCATGTATCAGCCTGTGATATAAACCAGGCAGTTATTATCATCCCTATTTAAGGAAACAGATGCTCAGGGAGGAACAGTGTTTTGTTTAAGTTCAAAAGTGACAGCTTTATTCATTTGGTAACAAAATGCTACTTCCATTTTAGTGTGGGTATTAAAGGTCTTTGTAGGAGTCAAGACTAGGGTGAGTTTATGACTTTCTCTTCAAAACCAGATTTGAGCTAACCCAGCGTGTAGTTATCCCTTCCCCACCTCTTTCCCAGGCCCCACCAAGGTCAACCATATGCTGTTGGAAAGGGAACACCGACGTGTGTTCAGTAGTCACAAAGCTCTGGGAGACATATGAACCTCCATTTCCTCAGTCTGGCCACCATCTCCTCCTTTTCATTTAGTAAATACCATGAACTGTATGCGGGTACTGTGCATTGCACTGGGAATCAAGGACAAGGGAGCTACAGAGCCTGTCCACAGAGGCTCACGGGAGGACGCACGTGTGCGAAATGGTAAATGCAAGCGTGCATAGGCTATCATGGGAGAGTAAGAGAAGTTGGTCATTTCCACCCATGCGAGCCAGGGAGGCAGGGCTCTGTGGAGGAAGTGATGTCTGGACTGTGTTGGGAGGTCTGGGGCTTTCCAAGACAAGAGAAGGCAGCCTAGTCAAGGAATAGCTGGGCAGAAGCACCCATGCTTGACGAAGCTTTTGGGTAAGGGTCCAGCCTGCCTGGAGCTGAGGATGCTGTGGGAGAACAGTTCTCCTGTGGGAGAACAGCAGGCACTGAGGCCAGAGATCAGAAAGGACTTCCTATGTTGCAACAAGGCCAACTCGTGCCTGTCCTAAGAAGTACTGGGTATGGCCGGGCATAGTGGCTCACGCCTGTAATCCCAGCACTTTGGGAGGCTGAGGTAGGCGGATCACCTGAGGTCAGGAGTTCAAGACCAGCCTGGCCAACATGGTAAAACCCTGTCTCTAATAAAAATACAAAATTATCCGGGCGTAGTGGCGCAAACCTGTAATCCCAGCTACTCAGGATGCTGAGGCAGGAGAATCGGTTGAACCCGGGAGGCAGAGGTTGTGGTGAGCCAAGATCGCGCCATTGCACTCCATCCTGGGCAACAAGAGCGAAATTTTGTTTCAAAAAAAAAAAAAAACAATACTGGGTATGACATTTCTCCCTTAGGCAGCAGTGGAGCGTTGAAGGGTTTAGAAAGGTCTCTCTGGAAGTGGTTTGCAGTTCAGTTTAAGGTACATGAGACTGGAGGCAGGGCGGTGAGGTAGGTAGCTGTTGCAGGAGGCCAGGCTAGAGATGAGGAGGCTTGAACTGAAGCAGTAGGAGAGGAAGGAATGAGCATAAATGATACCAGAGCAGGAGGGGAAACACTTTGGTGACTGACTGCTGTAGGTGCAGCAGAGGAAGGCATTGGTGACTCTTACTTTTTTCTTTTTTTAAAATTATTATTTTTATTTTTTGAGATGGAGTCTCGCTGTGTCACTCAGGCTGGAGTGCAGTGATGCAATCTCAGCTCACTGCAACCTCCACCTCCCGGGTTCAAGCGATTCTCCCACCTCAGCCTCCCAAGTGGCTGGAATTACAGGCGCGTGCCATCATGCCCAGCAAATTTTTGTATTTTCAGTAGAGACGGTTTTACCATGTTGGCCAGGCTGGTCTCGAACTTCTGACATCAAGTGATCCGCCCACCTTGGCCTCCCAAAGTGCTGGGATTACAGGTGTGAGCCACCGCACTCGGCCTGGTAACTCTTAAGTTTTGAAATTTGGTGGTGACTTTAAGCCTTCAGGCAGAACTCCCAGGTGCTAATCTGTCAGTCCTTGGGGCAGTCAGGCAGCTGAAGCCTGAGCTCACCACCTTCAGACACCACCAGCCTCCTTCAGGTGCCCAAGGGTGCCTGACAAATGTCATTTTCTACACATCTTGTGATGTGAGAAGGATTGAGAAGTACTGACCAGAGACACAGCTACACCCCTCCCTTCTACAAGCTGCAATCAGTGGATAATAAAGAAGCGTTTAATAAGCCTATCCTGACCTTCCCAAAGTATAATGTTGCATAAACATAGATTCTGGCTGCCTCTGGTACTTATAATCTATGTCATGTAGGCTGGGCACAATTATTATTATGCTCAGTTGTATCCTTGACTGCCTAAAGTGATGCCAGGCCCTTGGCTGTCCAGAGTTCCTCTTGAGGAGAATGACCACACTCAGCTGCTGCCTTTGTTCTGTTTGGTTTTCAGATGAAAACAGCAACCAGAGTTCTGTGTCTGACGTCTATCAGCTGAAGGTGGACAGCAGCACCAACTCAAGCCCCAGCCCCCAGCAGAGTGAGTCCCTGAGCCCAGCACACACCTCCGACTTCCGCACGGATGACTCCCAGCCCCCAACCCTGGGCCAGGAGATCCTGGAGGGTGAGTCGTGGTTGGCCCAGGATGAGTTTCCTAGAAGGGCCTTGCTTCCTGCTCTTGTTGCGTCTCATCTTTAGAGTAACAGGCTCAAGAGAGCGCTTCAGAGCCAGGCGGCACCAAGCCCTTTCTCACCAGCTTGGGATATTTTGAGGAATGATTATATTTTCCCCTTTCACAGAGTGAAGGGAGAAAACAAGCATTAGAGTTGAGTGCCAGGCTCTGTGGAAGGAACTTGGGTATTTGACACCTGGTATAATTCTCTTAAAAATCCTGTGAGGTGGCAGCTATTGTCTTCTTTTTTTGTTTGTTTTTTTTTTTTTTTTTTTTTTTGAGGCGGAGTCTCACTCTGTCGCCCGGACTGGGGTGCAGTGGCCGGATCTCAGCTCACTGCAAGCTCCGCCTCCCGGGTTTACGCCATTCTCCTGCCTCAGCCTCCCGAGTAGCTGGGACTACAGGCGCCCGCCACCTCGCCTGGCTAGTTTTTGTATTTTTAGTAGAGACGGGGTTTCACCATGTTAGCCAGGATGGTCTCGATCTCCTGACCTCGTGATCCGCCCGTCTCGGCCTCCCAAAGTGCTGGGATTACAGGCTTGAGCCACCGCGCCCGTCCTGTCTTCTTTTACAGATGAGGAAAATGAACATTCAAGGCTTAGAAAGATTAAATTGGGCTGGGCACGGTGGCTCACACCTGTAATCCCAGCACTTTGGGAGGTCTAGGTGAGCGGGTCACTTGAGGCCAGGAGTTCAAGACCAGCCTGACCAACATGACAAAACCGTGTCTCTGCTAAAAACATAAAAAATTTAGTTGGGCATGGTGGCATGTGCCTGTAATCCCAGCTGCTCTGGAGGCTGAGGCAGAAGAATCGCTTGAACCTAAGAGGCAGAGGTTGCAGTGAGCTGGGATCACACCAGTGCATTCTTACCTGGGCAACAGAGTGAGACTCCATCTCCCAAAAAAAAAAAAAAAAAAAAAAAAGGCCTGGCATGGTGGCTCACATCTGTAATCCCAGCACTTTGGGAGGCCGAAGCAGGTGGATCACCTGAGGTCAAGAGTTGGAGACCAGCTTGACCAACATGGTAAAACCCCATCTCTACTAAAAATACAAAAATTAGCCAGGTGTGGTGGCACATGCCTGTAATCCTAGCTACTCGGGAGGCTGAGGCAGGAGAATCACTTGAACCCAGGAGGCAGGGGTTGCAGTGAGCCGAGATTGCACCACTGCACTCCAGCCTGGCGACAGACCTAGATTCCATCTCAAAAAAAAACAGTGAAAGGTTAAATCGCTTGTCTAAGATCACATGGCCGTCTAGTTACTGTTGGAATGAATGTCACTTTAAGTCCTTCTGTCTTCAGCATTTTTGCTGTCTGCATCACATCCTGCTAAATTTTTTTCCTTTCCTTTTTTTTTTTTTTTTTTTTTTTAAGAGAGAGGGTCCTGCTCTGTTGCCTAGGCTAGAATGCAGTGGCTGATTCTTAGCTCACTGCAGTCTTGAACTCCTGGGGTCAAGTGATCCTCTTGCCTCAGACTCCCTAGTAGTAGGATTGTAGGCCTGTGCCACCATGCCTGGCTATCTTTTAATTTTTTGTAGAAATGGAGTCTCACTATGTTGCCCAGGCTGGTCTTGAACTCCTGGGCTCAAGCGATCCTCCCACCTCAGCCTCCAGAGTAGCTGGGATTATAGGCGTGAGCTGCCATGCCCGACCCAGGTTTCTTGTTATAATATAGATATATAGATGTGGCTTAGGCCCTTGTTAGCTTTCCTGTGCTGTGACCCATTAACAGCCAACTACAAAATGGAACTTGTTTCTCCATGGGAAATGCCAATTGTAGTTAATATTTATTGTGTTCTTACTATTTGGCATGCACTGTTCTTAGCTCCTGTGTTTATTACTTCATCTAGTCCTCACAGCAACTCTCAGAAAACTGGGAGATTGAGTTAGAGTCATAATGTTTGGGCTGGAGGATGACAAGATGAGCGGATTTGTGGCTTCCAGATATCTCCAGCCCAGCAGAGATGGCCCTCTGCAGTCTAGCAGTATTTTGCCCTTCCACCATTCATGGCTGTGACCTGGTCCAGCTGGGCCCTGAATGAATGTTTGCTTCTCAGGCCAGTATTCTCCCCTCCTCACCAAGCCACCTCCACACAGCTCTAAGGAAGCTCCCCCAGGTCCAGGCCTCAGGGGACCCCTGCCCTCAGGCCGACCCTGCTGCCTTTTCAGAGCCCTCCCTGCCCTCCTCGGAAGTGGCTGATGAACCTCCCACCCTCACCAAGGAAGAACCAGTTCCACTAGAGACACAGGTAAGCAGTCACTTTGGGGTTTCTAGTTTTTCATTTGTTTGGTTTGAGGCAGGGTCTCGCTGTTGCCCAGACTAGAGTGCAGTGGCACAATCTTGGCTCACTGCAACCTCCACCGCCTCCCGGGTTCAGGTGATTCTCCTGTCTCAGGCTCCTGAGTAACTGGGATTACAGGCGCCCACCACCACACCTGGCTAATTTTTGTATTTTCAGTAGAGACGGGATTTCACCATGTTGGCCAGGCTGGTCTCGAACTCCTGAGCTCAAGTGATCTGCCCATCTCAGCCTCCCAATGTGCTGGGATTACAGGTGTGAGCCACTGTGCTGGCCAAGCTTCCCAGTTTCTAAGTCAAAAAACCAGGAAAGACTGGATGTGGGCTTGGATCTGCAGCGCTGGAAATGAGTCCCGAGGTTGTAGGCAGGGGAGGAAGTTTGATCATCTGCTGGAAGGAGCAGGGTGGGCATCCCATTATAATTCAGGTGGTGGGAAGGTTCTGGTTGGGAGGGCTGGCCCTGGCATTCCATGCTCTGCCTGCCCCTAGGTCGTCGAGGAAGAGGAAGACTCAGGTGCCCCACCCCTGAAGCGCTTCTGTGTGGACCAACCCACAGTGCCGCAGACGGCGTCAGAAAGCTAGCACTGTCTTGGCCCTCCGCCTCCTGACCCTGCCTCTATTTATTGCATTCTGGTTCTGGCCGCGCTGCGTTGCTGGGGTAAGGGCAAGCACTGGGGTCGAGAGCCTGCACACATAAGCCTTCCGGGCTGGAAGGCTGGCGTAGGACTTGGGGCTGTAGCATCATCTTCCCGTCCCTGGCACCTGTGTCTACTGGCTCCTGAGAAGAGGAGCGCTCATGTCTTTTTTGCACCCCAAGTTGGCTGGAGCATCGGCCACCCCAAGATTCATCTGTCACCTGCAGGCAGCAGTCTCTGCTCCAGAATCTCTGGACAGAGCTGCTGGCAGCTTCTGCGAGAAGAGAGAGATGTGGAAGGCACCCTCTAGAAGAGAGTGTGCCTCAGGTTACTTGAACTTGAATAGAGACTGTAGACTCCCGGACTTTCCCCTAGGACTGGGGGCCCTGTAGGCTGCTGTTGGAGAAGGACTGGGTAGAGACGTTGGAGGGAAGGGAAGGGCTTTTCTCCACACAAGGGCAGAGAGTCTGTCTAGATTTCTTGCTGTCCTGCCAGTTCCACCCATGCCTGAGGTGGTCCTGCCTCTCACGGGCACCCTAGCTGCTGACAGTCCTTTGTGGCCGCCGTCCCCATCCCCTGCCCTCAGCACACACGTCCGCACACACAGCTTTCTTTGTTCTCACCTGTACCTGTCATTCCAACATCCCTGCCTCTTGCCACAAACTGCCCCAGCAAGAATTTGAGGTTCTGACAACAGTACCCATCCCCCACAGTACCTCTTCAGCTCAGTTTCTAGAAAGCTCCCTTTTCTTTGAAATCTGCATGTTGAATTGAACTTTGTGATTTTATTTTTTGTTTCAAAAAAGTTTAAGAAAATGGAAATGGGCAACAGTGAGTGAAGACATATTTTAGCACTGAATAGAATATTTTTAAAATTAAACTATTTGAAATATGTCCTGTTGGTATCTGAGTGCTTCCTTCTTGAAGGTTGCAGAGTTGGGTGGCGGTGGTGGCTGAGTGCTTGTGGGATCACTGTGGGCTGGGCCTGCCCATCCTTTCACTCCCACAGTGTGGACTTCATGACAGTGATTTCCAGCCTCCCTTTGAAGCTGTCACGTAGTTCAAATTATGCTTCTTGCTGGGCGCAGTGGCTCATACTTCTTATCCCAGCACTTTGGGAGGCCGAGGCAGGAGGATCACTTGAGGCTAGGAGTTTGAGACCAGCCTGGGCAACATAGCAAGACCCTATCTCTATCTAAACAATATTTTAAAATTAAAACATAACAGCCAGGCCAGGCGTGGTGGCTTACACCTATAATCTTAGCACTTTGGGAGGCCGAGGTGGGTGGATCACCTGAGCTCAGGAGTTCGAGACCAGCCTGACCAGTAAGGTGAGACCCTGTCTCTACTAAAAATATAAAAATTAGCCAGGCATGGCGGCAGGCACCTGTATTCCCAGCTCCTTGGGAGGCTGAGATAAGAACTGCTTGAACCTGGGAGGTGGAAGTTGCAGTGGGCCAAGATTGCGCCACTGCACTGCAGCCTGGGTGACAGAGCGAGACTCCATCTCAAAAAAACAAAACCAAATTCCATCCCTGTGTACACCAAATGCAACCCATGGACGTGTTTTCCACAGATGCAAGTAGTTCAGAGGGATTCATGAGTTCTTTTTTTTTCCCTTGTGGTAAAATACACATAACATAAAAGGTCTTTTGTTTGTTTTTTGAGACAGTCTCGCTCTGTCACCCAGCAGGCGGGAGTACAGTGGTGTGTTCTTGGCTCATTGCAACCTCTGCCTTCTGGGTTCAAGCGATTCTCATGCCTCAGCCTCCCAAGTAGCTGGGATTACAGACGTGCCACCACGTCTGACTAATTTTTGTAATTTTAGTAGAGATTGGGGTTTCACCATGTTGGCCAGGCTGGTTTCGAACCCCTTAGGATCCCAAAGTGCTGGGATTACAGGCGTGACCCACTGCACCTGGCCAAGAGTTACTTTTGTCACTGTTGTCCAGTGTGCATTTCAGTGGTACTGAGTACTGAGTACATTCACAGTGCTGAGCAGTCCCTACAGTCCAGCTCCAAACTTTTTTATTACCCCGAATGGAAACCTCATGTCCAGTTAGCATCGTTCACCATCTTCCCCTCCCCTCGGACCTTGGCAGCCACAGATCTGTTTATTTCCCAGAGTGATTCCCCTCATTTCTCACAGGGGCTCCAGGTGTCACGGATTAGACTATAATCCAAGTTCTACTGTTACGTCTTTTTTTTTTTTTTTTTGAGACGGAGTCTCGCTCTGTCGCCCGGGCTGGAGTGCAGTGGCCGGATCTCAGCTCACTGCAAGCTCCGCCTCCCGGGTTCACACCATTCTACTGCCTCAGCTTCCCGAGTAGCTGGGACTACAGGCGCCCGCCACCTCGCCCGGCTAGTTTTTTGTATTTTTTAGTAGAGACCGGGTTTCACCGTGTTAGCCAGGATGGTCTCGATCTCCTGACCTCGTGATCCGCCCGTCTCGGCCTCCCAAAGTGCTGGGATTACAGGCTTGTGCGCACTGCGCCCGGCCTGTTCTGTCTTATTTTATTTATTATTATTATTTTTTTGAGACGGTCTCGCTCTGTTGCCCAGGCTGGCAGTGGCGGGATCTCGGCTCACCGCAAGCTCCGCCTCCTGGGTTCACACCATTCTCCTGCCTCAGCCTCCTGAGGAGCTGGAACTACAGGCGCCTGCCACCACACCCGACTAATTTTTTGTATTTTTAGTAGAGATGGGGTTTCACTCTGTTAGCCAGGATGGTCTCGATCTCCTGACCTCATGATCCGCCCACCACGGCCTCCCAAAGTGCTGGGATTACAGGTGTGAGCCACCGCACCTGGCCCCTGTTTTATCTTTTCTTAAAAAACAGGCCGGGCGCGGTGGCTCAAGCCTGTAATCCCAGCACTTTGGGAGGCCGAGACGGGCGGATCACTAGGTCAGGAGATCGAGACCATCCTGGCTAACACCGTGAAACCCCGTCTCTACTAAAAAATACAAAAAACTAGCCGGGCGAGGTGGCGGGCGCCTGTAGTCCCAGCCACTTGGGAGGCTGAGGCAGGAGAATGGCGTAAACCCGGGAGGCGGAGCTTGCAGTGAGCTGAGATCCGGCCACTGCACTCCAGCCGGGGCTAGAGCGAGACTCCGTCTCAAAAAAAAAAAATAAAATAAAATAAATAGGGCTGGGTGCAGTGGCCTGTAATCCCAGCATTTTGGAAGACTAAGGAGGATTGCCTGAGCCTAGGAGTTGAGATGAGCCTGGGCAACATGGCAAGACCCTGTCTCATTAAAAAATAAAAAAAAATGTAGGCCGGGCACGGTGGCTCACACCTGTAATCCCAGCAATTTGGGAGGCTGAGGTGGGTGGATCACGAGGTCAGGAGTTCGAGATTAGCCTGACCAGCATGGCGAAACCTCATCTCTACTAAAGATACAAAAAATTAGCCGGGCGTTCTGGTGCATGTCTGTAACCCCAGCTACTCGGGAGGCTGAGGCACAAGAATCACTTGAACCTGGGAAGCGGAGGTTGCAGTGAGCCAAGATAGCACCATTCCACTCCAGCCTGGGCAACAGGGCGAAACTCAGTCTCAAAATAAATAAAAATTAGTCAGGCGTGGTGGCGGGCGCCTGTAGTCCCAGCTACTCAGGAGGCTGAGGCAGGAGAATGGTGTGAACCCGGGAGGCGGAGCTTGCAGTGAGCCGAGACTGTGCCACTGGACTCCAGCCTGGGCAACAGAGCAAGACTCCATCTCAAAAAAAAAAAAGTAACAGCTAGGTACAGTGACTCATGCCTGTAATCCCAGCACTTTGGGAGGATCACTTGAGCCCAGAAGTTCGACCAGCCTGGGTAACATGGTGAAACCTCATCTCTAAAACAAAAACAAAAATTAGTTGGGCATGTTGGTATGTGCCTGTAGCACCCCCTGCTCGGTGACTGAGGTGGGCGGATCCCTTGAGCCCAGGAGGTCAAGGCTGTAGTGAGCCGTGATCATGCCACTGCACTCTAGCCTGGGCGATGGAGGAGACCCTGTCTCAAAAAAAGAGACATATAAAATCAAATTGTCAAATGAATTTTACAGATAATGTAATTGTATGTGGTACATAAAATACGTTATTATTTTTCCTTTTTTTTTTCTTCCTTTTTGTGGAGAAGGGGGTCTCTCTATATTGCCCAGGCGGGTCTCGAACTCCTGGGCTCAAGCTATCCTCCCGCCTCTGCCTCCCTGAGAGCTGGGATTACAGGTGTGAGCCACCGTGCCCGGCCTTTTATTTTCTTTTTCTTTCTTTTTTTTGTTTTTTTGAGACAGAGTGTTGCTCTGTCGCCCAGGCTAGAGTGCAGCAATGTGATCTTGGCTCACTGCAACCTCTGCCTCCCAGGTTCAACCAATTCTCCTGCCTAAGCCTCCCGAGTAGCTGGGATAACAGGCACCTGCCACTGTGCCCAGCTAATTTTTGTATTTTTAGTAGAGATGGCGTTTCACCATCTTAGCCAGGCTGATCTTGAACTCCCAGTCTCTCGTGATCCACCCACCTCAGCCTCCCAAAATGCTGGGATTACAGTCGTGAGCCACTGTGCCCGACCCTTTTTTTTTTTTTTTTGTAAAGGCAAGGTCTCACTATGTTGCCCAGGCTGGACCCACCTTGGTTTCCGTTTCCCAAAGTGCTGGGATTACAGCTGTGAACCACCATGCTTGGCCAACATAACTGTTTTAATTGTGTTTAAACAAAGGAAAGTATAATGGGCTGGGTACAGTAGCTCATGCCTGTAATCCCAACACTTTGGAAGGCTGAGGAGGAGGATTGCTTGAGTCCAGGAGTTTGAGACCAGCCTGGGCAACATAGGGAGACTCCATCTGTACAAATAATTTTTTTTTTTTTTTTTTGAGGCGGAGTCTCGCTCTGTCGCCCGGACTGGAGTGCAGTGGCCAGATCTCAGCTCACTGCAAGCTCCGCCTCCCGGGTTTACGCCATTCTCCTGCCTCAGCCTCCCGAGTAGCTGGGACTACAGGCGCCAGCCACCTCGCCCGGCTAGTTTTTGTATTTTTAGTAGAGACGGGGTTTCAGCGTATTAGCCAGGATGGTCTCGATCTCCTGACCTCGTGATCCGCCCGTCTCGGCCTCCCAAAGTGCTGGGATTACAGGCTTGAGCCACCGCGCCCGGCCTTTTTTTTTTCAATTAGCTGAGTGTGGTGGTGCACACCTCTCTGGTCCCATATACTCTGAAGGCTGAAGCAGGAGGATCGCCTGAGCCCTGGAGGTCGAGGCTGCAGTGAGCCATGATTGCACCACTGCGCTCCAGACTGGGCAACAGAAAGATATCTTGTCTTATTAAAAAATAAAAATATTGGCCAGGCGTGTTGGCTCATGCCTGTAATCCCAGCACTTTGGGAGGCTGAAGCAGGCGGACCACTTGAGGCCTGAGTTCGAGACCAGCCTGGCCAACATGGTGAAACCCCGTCTACTAAAAATAAAAAAATCAGCTGGGCGTGGTGGCACAATAAAAATATTTTACAAATACAGTTATCCCTTGGTATCTGGAGGGGTTGGTTCACAACCCTGGTGGATACCAAAACCTGCAGATGCTCCAGTCCCACAGTAGGCCATGTTCTGCATCTCTTGAATCCAGTATTTTTGATCCACTATTGGTTGAATCTGTGGATACTGAGGGATAACTGTATTTGTTGCAAACATAATCTTGGTAGGTTCTTTGTAAAGTACAACTGGTAGACACATGGTCACTGCCTTTAAGGAGCTTATGGTCTGATGCAGTAGAGAAGGTGGAGAGGAGTAGGAGCCATGAGGGCTGGTGAAGGTGGAATACCATTAGGGTCTGGAGAAGAATCTTGGAGGCTTTGAGATCATAGAGAGTTTATAGAGCTGGGTGTGGTCGCTCATGCCTGTAATCCCAACACTCTGGGACGCCAAGGCAGGCAGATCACCTGAGGTGAGGAATTTGAGACCAGCCTGGCCAACATGATGAAACCCCATCTCTACTAAAAACACAAAAATTTAGCCAAGCATGGTGGGCACCTGTAGTCCCAGCTACTCCAGAGGCTGAGGCAGGAGAATCACTTGAACCTGAGATATGGAGGTTGCAGTGAGCCCAGACGGCGCCATTGCACTCCTGGACGACAGAGTGACATATCTAAAAAAAAAAGGGTTTATAGAATAGGTGGTGTTTGAGTTGGGCCTTGAAAAATTTGGATACGAGATTTTTTTTTTTTCTTTGAAATGGAGTTTTGCTCTTGTCCAGGCTAGAGTACAATGGTGAAATCTTGGCTCACTGCAACCTCCGATTCCCCTGCCTCAGCCTCCTGTAGCTGGGATTACAGGCATGTGCCACCATGCCTAGCTAATTTTGTATTTTTAGTAGAGATGGGTTTTTGCCATGTTGTTCAGCCTGGTCTTGAACTCCTGACCTTAGGTGATTCACCTGCCTCGGCCTCCCAAAGTGTTGGGATTACAGGCGTGAGCCACCACGTCAGGCCAAAAAAATTTTTCTTTGTGGAGATGAGATCTCCCTATATTGCCCAAGCTGGTCTCAAACTCCTGGGTTCAAGCAATCCTCCCACCTCTGCCTCCCAAAGTGCTGGGATTACAGGCATGAGCCATCATGCCTGGCCTACAGACATTTTTCCCCCCAGCTGTTTGACTGAATTACTTGAAAATAGGTTGCAGCATTATGACACTGCTATGGTTTGAATGTGTCCTGTCCTCTCCAAAATTTAGGTGTTGCCACTGTGATGGTATTAAGAGGTGGGGCTTCCCCTCCCCGTTCCCCGAGACGGAGTCTCACTCTGTCGCCCAGGCTGGAGTGCAGTGGCGCAATCTCGGCTCACTGCAAGCTCCGCCTCCTGGGTTGATGTCATTCTCCTGCCTCAGCCTCCGGAGTAGCTGGGACTACAGGCGCCCACCACCACGCCCGGCTAATTTTTCGTATTTTTAGTAGAGACGGGGTTTTACCCTGTTAGCCAGGATGGTCCACCTCAGCCAAAGTGCTGAGATTACAGGCGTGAGCCAGGGCGCCCGGCCAAGAGGTGGGGCATTTAAGAGGTGATCAGGCCATGGGGGCTTCTCCATCATGAATGGGAGTAAGGCCCTTATAAAAGGCTTCAGCAGTGTTTGGCTCTCTGGCCCTTCTGCCTTCTGCCATGTGAAGATACAGGTTCCCCCCGCCCAAGGAGATTGCAACATCAAGGCACCATGTTGAAAGCAGACAGCAACCCTCACCAGATAACGGAACCAGCACCTTGATCTTGGACTACCCAGTCTCCAGAACTGTGGCCAGATAAATTTCTGCTCCTTGTACATTATCCAGTCTCAGGGATTTAGGTAGAGCTGCACAAACGGACTAAGACATTTTACCCCTAAATACTTGAGCTTCTATCTCCCAAGAACAAAGACGTTCCCTAACACAACCAGACTACCAAATCACACCCAAGAAATTTAACGGCCAGGCACAGTAGCTCATGCCTGTAATCCCAATACTTCGGGAGACCAAGGTGGGTGGTGGGTGAATTGCTTGAGTTCAGGAGTTCGAGACCAGCCTGGAACACATGGCAAAACCCCATCTCTACAAAAAATACAAAAATTAGCCAGGCGTAGTGGCGCATGCCTGTTGTCTCAGCTACTTGGGAGGCTGAGGCAAGAGAATTGTTTGAACCCAGGAGATGGAGGTTGCAGTGAGCTGAGATCATGCAACTGCACTCCAGCCTGGGTGACATGGTGAGACTCCATCTCTAAATAAATAAAAGTCCAAATTGTTCCAGATTGGGCCAGTTAGCGCCTGTGCCCTTTGACATTTCTGCATCATGATTTGAGCAGTGCCTTACTGTCAGGTATGAAATGTTCCAGACTCACTTTTTTTTTTTTTTTTGATACGGAGTCTCACTTTGCCACCCAGGCTGGAGTGCGGTGGCACTCTCTTGGCTCACTTTAACCTCTACCTCCTGGGCTCAAGCGATTCTCCTGCCTCAGCCTCCCAAATAGCTGGGATTACAGGCATGTGCCACCATGCCCAGCTAATTTTTGTAGTTTTAGTAGAGACAGGTTTTCACCATGTTGGCCAGTCTGGTCTTGAACTCCTGACCTCAGGTGATGCATCCACCTTGGCCTCCCAAAGTGCTGGGATTACAGGCATGAGTCAGCGTGCCCAACCCCAGACTCACTTTGGACTTACCCAGCTCCAGCTATTTTTCAAGGAGCCCTGGATCTTTTTAGGGGGGAATATTTTTAATTTTTTTAATATTTTGAGACATGGTCCCATTCTGTCATTCAGGCTAGAGGGCAGGGGGGCAATCACAGCTCACTGCAGCCTTGACCTCCCCAGCTCAGCCTCCTAAGTAGCTGGGGCTTCCCACCTCAGCCTCCTAAGTAGCTGGGGCTACAGGCACATGCCACCATGCCTGGGTAAATTTTAAAAATTATTTGTAGAGACAGGACGTCACCATGTTGCCCAGGCTGGTCTCAAACTTCTGGGTTCATGCAATCCTCCTGCCTCAGCCTCCCAAGGTGCTGGGATTACACACAACAGCCACCATACCTGTCTGGCCTAGTATTTTAAAACGTAGATAGGCCGGTGCAGTGGCTCACAACTGTAATCCCAGCATTTTGGGGGGCCGAAGTGGGCGTATTGCCTGAGGTCAGGAGTTGGAACACGGTGAAACCCCGCCTCTACTAAAAAAAATACAAAAAAAATTAGCCAGGCGTGGTGGCAGGCACCTGTAATCCCAGCTACTCGGGAGGCTGAGGCAGGAGAATCACTTGAACCCGGGAGGTAGAGGTTGCAGTGAGCTGAGATCGGGCCATTGCGCTCCAGGCTCGGCAACAATAGGGAAACTCCGTCTCAAAAAAAAAATAAAAACAAAACAAAACAAAAAACCTAGATAAATCTAGGTTTTGATAGTGTAAGGAGTTTGAGGGAAGAAGTAACAAGATGGCAGATGGATTGTGGAGGGCCTCGAACGTTAGGCCACAGTTTGGTTTAATTCTGTTTGCTTTAAGGAGCCATCCGTTGGAAGCTGTAAACATTAGAGTGACACGGTGTGCTGGATACCATGGAGAGGAAAGAGAGGGGAGGCAGGGAGACAGATGGGAAGGACAGTGCCCGCCGGGTGTGTTTGCATATATTGAGAGAAGAGTTACAGTTCTGTCTGGGGACAGAGCAGAGATAGGTCCAGAGAAAACGAAGTAAAAACAGACTGAAGTCATCCAGAGACAACAAAAGAAAGGAAATGTAATGAGTTTACCACATGAATCATTTGTGAATAATGCATAATCATAAGTTATATGCTGCATGCTGATTTAGCCAATTGCAACATAATTCTTTTGGGAATATGTTTGCATATGTGTGTGGTGTTTGTGGGGCTAAGTCCTCATCTTCCATTGAAGAAAGTCAATAGCTAATATTTATAACTTAAAAACTAGGCCAGGCGCAGTGGCTCACGCCTGTAATCCCAGCACTTTGGGAGGCCGAGGTGGGCAGATCGCTCGAGCTCAGGAGTTTAGCACCAGCCTGGGCAACATAGCACTGTCTCTACAAAATATACAAAAATTAGGCTGGGCGCGGTGGCTCATGCCTGTAATCCTGGCACTTTGGGAGCCCGAGGCAGGTGGATCACCTGAGGTCAAGAGTTCGAGACCAGCCTGGCCAACATGGTGAAATCCTGTCTGTACTAAAAATATAAAACTTAGCCAGAGATGGTGGCAGAAGCCCATAATCCCAGCTACTTGGGAGGCTGAGGCAAGAGAATCGCTTGAGCCTGGGAGGTAGAGGTTGCAGTAAGCCAAGATTGCACCACTGCACTCCAGCCTGGGCAACAGAATGAGACTCTGTCACACAAAAAAAAAAAGATACAAAAATTAACCAGGTGGCACATGCCTGTGGTCCCAGCTACTCTAGAGGTTGAGGCGGGAGGACTGCTTAAGCAAGGGACTTAGAGGCTGCAGTGAGCTTTGATCATACTACTGCACTCCAGCCTGGGTGACAGAGAGAGACCCTGTCTCAAAAAAAAAAAAAAAACAAAGAAAAAAAAGGAAAAAGAAAAAACTGAAGATAGCAGTATATGAATTACTAAAAATATAGAGCTAAAGACTAGAGAAAATGTTTTAGGAGTTGGAAATGGATGCCCCAGGGGAGCAGAAAGTGGTTAGAGGAGTGTGGCCAGGCTGCTTTTTGTAGGACTATTTGATTTTCTTTGGAACTGTGTTTTTATGTTTTTTAAAAATCCATCCATCTGCACACTGATATATGTTTCTTTTTGGAACTGTTTTCATTTTACCATGAGAATACATAATTTGAATGCAACTGAAAACATATTTTAAGCAAAAAGTCAATTCAATATCATAACAATTTTGGGCAGAAATAATAAAGGCCTGAAGCAGGTGCTGTGGAAAGACAGGAAGGGGAAACAGTTCAAGATTTTAGGCTGCTAGAATTGATGTTAATCTAGTTGCCCCTGAGGCTGTGGAGCTCAAGAGAGAGGTCAAAGGCTGAGCCTGTAGGCTAAAGAGGAAGGTGAAGCCCCTAGGAGAAATAAAACCAGGGCCAAGTGCGGTGGCTCAGGACTGTAATTCCAGCACTTGGGGAGGCCAAAGTGAGAGGATCATTTGAGCCCAGGAGGCAGAGTTTAAGAATAACCCAGGCAATATATAGTGAGACCATGTCTCTATTAAAATATATATTTTTTGAGATGGAGTCTCACTCTGTCGCCCAGGCTAGAGTGCTCATTGCAACCTCCACTTTCTGGGTTCAAGCGATTCTCCTGCCTCAGGCTCCTGAGTAGTTGGGACTACAGGCATGCACCATCACACCCAGCTAAATTTTTATATTTTTAGTAGAGACAGACAGGGTTTCACCATATTGGCCGGGCTAGTCTCCCAACTCCTGACCTCGTGATCTGCCTGCCTTGGCCTCCCAAAGTGCTGAGATTACAGGCATGAGCCACCCCTGCCTGGCCTAAAATATTTTTCAAAATGTATTTAAAAAAAAAGAAGAAGAAGAAAGAAAAAGAGCCAGGAGTGGTGGCTCACGCTTGTAATGCTGGCAGTTGAGCTCAGGAATTTGAGACCAGCCTGGGCAATATGGTGAGACCCTGTCTCTGCCAAAAATACAAAAAAGAGCTGGGCATGGTGCCTGTGGTCCCAGCTACTTGGGAGGCTGAGGTGGGAGGATCACTTGAGCCCGGGAGGCGGAGGTTGCAGCGAGTTGAGATTGTGCAACTGCACTCCAGCCTGGGCAACAGAGTGAGACCCTGTCTCAAAAACAAACTAATATGTAGTCATTATAAAAACATAATCATAAAATATAGAAAAATATAAATAAGAAAATCACATCAATTATAATTCCAGTGAAAAAGGAGGGGTGAAAAAAAAAGAAAAAATATTGTAATTCCAGGCCTGGTGCGGTGGCTCATGCCTAGAGGGAGGAAACCTTGAGGCCAGGGGCTCGAGGCCAGCCTGGGCAACAGTGAGACCCCATCCCCGTCACCATCTCTACAAAAAAGAAAATACTTAGCTGGACGTGGTGGTGGGTGCCTGTAGTCCCAGGTACTCTGGAGGCTGAGGTGGGAGGATCTTGAGTCCAGGAGGTCAAGGTTGCAGTGAGCTATGATCCCCCCACTGCACTGACTCTAGCCTGGGTGACAGTACAAGATATTGTCTCAAAACGAGACAAAACGCAAAACACATAAATCCATCTCCCCGAGGTGAGCACTGTTCTTTATCTGGGGCCTCTTCATAAACTCCATATGGTTCCTGAAGCTCAAGTTTCTGTGCTGTGATCACCAAGCCCCACCTCCAGCTCCCACTTCCTCCCTCAGAATTTCCGGCTGTGTTCTGGATGGCTCTCCAGGGTACCCGGAGTTCACGTGGCCGAAACCAAGCCCGTCGCCGATTTTCCCATCTCAGATCCCATCTTCACCAATACCAGGAATGGATTCTAGCCCACAGCAGACCCAAGCATTGAAATGTTGACGGCGCTCAGTTCACATGTGTAAAGTGAGATGCTGTTCTGAAATATCAAATTGTTTTCTTTTGCTTTTTTTTTTTAAGATGGAATTTCACTTTGTTGCCCAGGCTGGAGTGCAGTGGCACCATCTTGGCTCACTGCAACCTCTGCTTCCTGGGTTCAACCGATACTCCTGCCTCAGCCTCCCAAGTAGCTGGGATTACAGGCATGCACCACCATGCTCGGCTAATTTTTGTATTTTTAGTAGAGACAGGGTTTTACCATGTTGCCCAGACTCGTCTCAAACTCCCGGCCACAAGGTATCCTCTCTCCTCAGCCTCCCAAAGTGCTCAGATTACAAGTGTGAGCCACCATGCCCAGCCCTGTAATTCGCTTCTAAATAGTCACTCCGATTCAGTTATTACAGACTGGATCAGGATGGTCACTTCTTCACCGTTCTTATCTGATACATTCTGCCTCAAATCCTCACATTTTGGGTACACGATTTTGAACTTCTAGCCTTCACTCTGCTGTTCTGTCTAGAATGTTTGTCCCTCCTTTCTTTTCTTTTCTTTTTTTTTTTTTTTTTTGAGACAGAGTCTCGTTCTGTCACCCACGCTGGAGTGCAGTGGCGAGATCTCAGCTCCCTGCAAGCTCCGCCTCCTGGGTTCACACCATTCTCTTGCCTCAGCCTCCAGAGTAGCTGGGATTACAGGCCCCCGCCACCATGCCCGGCTAATGTTTTGTATTTTTAGTAGAGACGGGGTTTCACCATGTTAGCCAGGATGGTCTCGATCTCCTGACCTCGTGATCCGCCCGCCTCGGCCTCCCAAAGTGCTGGGATCCAGGGGTGAGCTACTGCGCCTGGCCTCCTCCCTCCTTTCTCTGTCTAGAGAACTCTTTTCTTTTTGCAATGAACTCATATGCCATGTGCTCTGGGAAGGCTTCTCCTATCGTTCTTGGGAGAAAAGCCTACTGAAGGAAAAGGAGCTCTCTTTTCTGTTAGGTGATCAGAGGAAACTTCAGAGGTAGCTTTTGACCTAACCTCCTAGTGGGGATTAGGATATCCTTGAGGTGAGAAGAAAAGGAGATACAGGTCTGGCATTAGGAGGCTCCATTTAGGGACACCTTGCAGTCTAGTTCCATTGAAGGACAGGCTGGGAAGGTACAGACTGGGGCCAGTAAAGTTCTTTAAACTAAGGGAGATAGTTTAACAGGGAGAGAACTTAATGAGTGTGTTTTTGGTTGTATTGGAAAGCCAAACAGATTCTGGAAGTGGGTGTTGTCTGTCTGGAGAAGCAACTGAAATGCTCCCCTCCTCAAGGCACAGTTAATGCTTTTTTCTTATTCTGCACTTTGTATTGAACTGTGATTATTATTATTTTTGAGACGGAGTTTCCCTCTTGTTGCCCAGGCTGGAGCGCAACAGCACAATCTCGGCTCACCGCAACCTCCGCCTCCCGGGTTCAAGCGATTCTCCTGCCTCAGCCTCCCGAGTAGCTGGGATTATAGGCATGCGCCACCATGCCCAGCTAATTTTGTATTTTTAGTAGAGACGGGTTTTCTCCATGTTGGTCAGGCTGGTCTCGAACTCTCGACCTTAGGTGATCTGCCCGCCTCGGCCTCCCAAATGCTGGGATTGTAAAGGCGTGAGCCACCGCTCCAGGCCAGATGTACTTTTTTTTTTTGATTCGGAGTCTCTCCCTCTACTGCCCAGGCTGGAGTGCAGTGTCACAATCTCCACTCACTGCAAGCTCCGCCTCCCGGGTTCAGCCATTCTCTTGCCTCAGCCTCCTGAGTAGCTGGGACTACAGGCGCCCGCCACCACGCCCGGCTGATTTTTTGTATTTTTAGTGGAGACGGGGTTTCATCGTGTTAGCTAGGATGGTCTCAATCTCCTGACCTCGTGATCCGCCCGCCTCGGCCTCCCAACGTGCTGGGATTACAGGCGTGAGCCACCGCGCCCAGCCCACCGCGCCCTACTGGCTGGGCGCGGTGGCTCATGCCTGTAATCCCAGCACGTTGGGAGGCCGAGGCGGGAGAATTGCTTGAGGCCAAGTGTTCGAGACCAGTCTGGTCAACAAAGTGAGACCCTGTCTCTACAAAAACATAAAAAATAAAAGGTAGATCCAATTCATTCAAATAGTATTCACTAGCACCTACAATGTTCCAAGTCGGATGCCGAGTGTAATGGGAGTAGAAAAATAAGACACAAAGATTGCCGGAAAAAAAAAGGCCAGAACCGCAGTTCTGGGCGGGCGCGGTGGCTCACGACTGTAATGCCAACACTCTGGGAGGCCAAGGCCGGTGGATCACCTGAGATGAGTTCGAGATCAGCCTGACCAACATGGTGAAACCCCGACTCTACTAAATACAAAAAATTAGCCGGGTGTGGTGGCACGCGCCTGTAGTCCCAGCTATTTGGGAGGCCGAGGCAAAAGAATAGCTTCAATCCGGAAGGGAGAGGTTGCAGTCAGCTGAGATTGCACCACTGCACTCCAGCCTGGGCAACAAGAGTGAAACTTCGTCTCAAAAAAAAAAAAAAAAAAAACCATCTTGGGAGGCTGAGTCGGTCGGATCACCTGAGGTCGAGAGTTTGAGACCAGCCTGACCAACATGGAGAAGCCCAGTCTCTACTAAAAATACAAAATTGTCCGGGTGCGATGGCGCATGCTGGTAATCCCAGCTACTCGGGAGGCTGAGGCAGGAGAATCTCTTGAACCCGGGAGGCAGAGGTTGCGGTGAGCCGAGATCGCGCCATTGCGCTCCAGCCTGGGCGACACAGCGAGACTCCGTCTCAAAAAATCCAAAAAACTAGGTACGTCTTTTAATCTATTTCTCCAAAGAAGCTTCTACATTCTACTTTCCAGCAAGCCCCTAGAAACAAGCAGTATACTTCTACCCAGATCACAACCACACTCTCGCCCAGAAGTTAACTTTGGGGTGAGCAAAGCTGGCGCCCAAGTTGTCCTTCCGCAGAACCTTTGCCAGGGGAAGCTCCCGGGGCCACTTCCCGCCAACCCCTCCCGGCAGTCCAGCCCCACCCGCGCATCCTCGGGCGTGGCCGAGCGCGGCGCCTTTAAGAAGGGGGCGGAGCGCAAAAGGAAAGACAAAGCCCCTGGCCGCGCGCTCCCCCTCCCCCTCCGGCGCACCACACGGACAGTGGTGCCCGGATGTCGGTGTCGCCGTCGGTGACAGATGGCGCAGTATCTGTATATGCGAGGGGCTTCTCCGGCGTGACCTCTTTGAGTTCTCAGCCTCTCCGTCCCCCGCTGTCCCCCACTTTTAACTCTGGTGTTGGAGGCCCGCATGCCTATCACGGGCGCTTACATAACGTGACCTTTCACCTCTTCAGACTGCCCTCTAGTGCGCTGCAACCCAACTACGCGACAGGGGCAGGGGGGCGGGACCCAGGCGCGGAGCGGCAGCTCCTCCGAGCCAATAGGCTGTGAGCGCTGACCAGCTCTCCGCCTATTGGAGCATTCGCCACCGGCGCCACGGGGGAGCAAGTTAGTGTGTGCGTTGGCCGGGCTGGGGGGAGGAGGGGAATCTCCCGCCATTTTTCAATAATTTCCTCCGGTGCCGCTGAGGAGGAGTCGTGACTGCCGGCCGCCGGGACCCGAGGTGGAGGTCGGCGGGGAGCTGCTGGGAGGCGCGGCGGTGTGCGCGGGAGCTCTCCGCCGTGGCGTTCCGCTCCATGGCTGTCGCGCGGCCGCGCCGGTGGTGAGGGAGCCGGAGTTCGCGCCGCCCTCTCACCCCTCCCCTCCCCCACCCCACCCCCGGGCGCCTGGCGCTCGCTCCGGGCCGCGGGGCCTAGTGCTGCGCCGCGGGGCCGGCCCCAGCTGCTGCCAGTCCCCACCGCCGCCGTCGCGATGGCGCCGCTCCTGGGCCGCAAACCCTTCCCGCTGGTGAAGCAGCTGCCCGGAGAGGAGCCGCTCTTCACCATCCCGCACACTCAGGAGGCCTTCCGCACCCGGGAGTATCCTTTTCCAGCCGCGCGGGCCGCGCCGGGCCGGGGTAGGGCCTCGGACTCGCGGGAGCGGGCCAGCCGCGCATCCCCCGCCCGGGGCAGCTGTCAGCGCGCCCCGGCCGCTCGCGGGCCTGGACGCCGAGTCTCAGCCTGCGCCTGCCGATCCTTCCCGGGGATCCGGCGGGGGGCGCGCACCGGCCCTGGAGGGGGGAGGGCCCGCTTCGGCCGCCCCCCGGGCCCCACACTTTGTCCCGGGGCTTCGCCGGCGAGGAGCGCACCCCCCCATCCCCATGACCGCCTCCGGGTTGGCTTTAGGCCTTGAGGACCCGGGAGTGAGGAGGAGGAGTGGGGAGGGAGAGCTAGGTTTTCTCCTTTTCTTTTTACAATTTTTTTTTTTAAATTTAAATGAAATCTGCAGCTTAAGTTTTGAAATTGTACTTGCGCGGCCTCGTGATGCGGCGTGTGCAAGTCTCAACTGCGTCTTTCCCCGATCTCTGCGGGGATACTTGGCGTTTTTTTCTTCTTCCTAGGGGACTTTAGGCCAGGGATGAACTGACAGGACCCTGGGGCAGAAAACTGGGAATGAGCTTTCCCACTTAGAGGAAAGGGAGGGAAGAAAACTGCCTCTGGAGGAGCTGATGCCTGCCTTCCCTGGGCAGACACAGGTTTGAAATTTTGAAGATTTGGAAGGAGATTGGTATTTGTTAAAAGTTAAAAAGAAAGCAAAAACGTGAAGTTTTTATGTTGTATTTTAGGAACGTGAAATTAAATGTTTTTCAAAGGAAGCATCCTCTCGTCATGACTTAAGATTTCTTGCATAAGCATTATCTTTTAGTGAAAAGTTATGCAGCTTTTATTTGCTTTTTTTATGGGTGCCAGAAGAATCGTTTTTGAGACTTATCTGTAAAAAAGAAAACGATTTCGGAATCAAGCATTTCTTTGGTGACTGGAAGCTTTAAGAGTTAAGGCTAATGTGTTATGAGTTTTCTCAGCCCTATCTGTTCGGAAGGACTTGATTTCTCAGTTTCTTGCTTGCTTCTGTGTAGAAGGAAGTGTCTCAGAGTTATTTCATTTCTCCCTGATCCTCACTTTAACGCAGTACTTTAGAGGATAATCTCATTCTTGTTGGAGTGCAATTTGTGAGTGTCCCTTTGTGGGGAGTATGCACACAAAGGGACCTGGAAAATGAGTCCATGCTGGAAGAAGGCTCTTGGAGAAATTGAGCTGTAGCATCTTGGAGCTGAAGTGGATCTTGGATCTTGGAGGTGGTCGAGTCCTCGGTCTTGGTTTGCCGAGTTAGTCGAGAGAGTGGAGGTTGACTTGAAGGTCAAATGATAAAAGAGGAGTAGAATCCACCGCTTTTCCTACCTCAACCCTGTAAGTCAATCAGCAGAAGAAGGTGGAATGTTAGTCCTTCACTTTCAATTGATTTAAAGATTACCTCACTTTTTTGTCATTGTGGTATAAGGTAAAGCACATTAAAGTGGGTGGAGGGGTGGTAATCTGGTTTTTTCCTGTAATGTGAAGACTTGGAATGCTTTGGAGAAGTTCCTCTAGCTCTACCAAATACTGCATTTATCTAAAGGTACCCCACTTTTTTTTTTTTTCTTTTTGAGACGGAGTTTCGCTGTTGTTAACCCAGACGGGAGTGCTGTGGCACTATCTGGGCTCACTGCAGTCTCCGCCTCCCGGGGTCAAGCGATTCTCCTGCCTCAGCCTCCTGAATAGCTGGGATTACAGGCGCCCGCCACCACGCCTGGCTAATTTTTTGTATTTTTAGTGGAGACGGGGTTTTACCATTTTGGCCAGGCTGGTCTCAAACTCCTAACCTCAGGTGATCCACCCGCCTCGGCCTCCCAAAGTGCTGGGATTGCAGGTGTGAGCCACCACGCCCAGCCAGTACCCTACTTTTTAATACATTTGAAACGTCAGTGGAGTAGCAGCTTGTGAGAATCCAACATACCCTTTTCAAATGTCGTTAATGTTTTGAGCCGTTGATGGATGCTTACACACTATCAGATGATAATTTCTCAGGTCTGGTATAAGAAACATGCCATGGAGAAGAGACAAGTTCTAAGTATATTTCAGGTACTGAGCTCTGTAAAAAATGGCTATAGGGAGTTAATTTAGGACTGGCAACGCAATGCAGGCTTTTTCATACTATTGAATGAATGAAATTGAAATTATATATGAAGAGTTTTGATGGTAACAATTGAAAACTGAAACCGGAAACATTTTAAGTGGTATGTATTTAATAAACATTCTTCATTTTTTAATTTCCCATAACAGCATTTAGAACTGTTTTAACAAAAGAAGTCTTAAAGCATATTATATATTGGGGGGGGAATTGCTCTTTTGGGAATTTCTGCAAGTGGAAGCACTTTGAGGATGGTTTTTGAACAGTTGTACTGTATGGTTGGCAGATTGGCATATTTCTTTATTAGGCTATTAGTGGTTTCATAGAGAAGAACAAATATGTGATTGGGTAACAGCTGCCTTTGAAGTAGTATTCCCAGTTCTCAATTTATATTTAAATTATGTTTTTAATGGGACTTGATATTTTAATTTTCTTTTAATACCATACCTACTTTTTGATTGCATTTATCACAGAAATTGGTGTGATATTTTACTGACTTAAAGCTGTGTGTTGGTATGTTCTTGGAGTGTATTGTAAATCTTCATTAAACTTAGTGGAAGTTGTGAGTAATGCACACATTGAATGACTAGGTGTTGTATATTGGTGATTATGTTGATTGTATTGTAGCTTTGTATGGTACGTTACTTCCTAGGTTAGTCTCACAGGCAGGACACTAGATCTTGGAAAACATTACCTTTATCAGAATCAGTTCTTGATGTGACACTGTATTTAAGTCAAGATAGGTTTTAGGCAGAAATTGGAGCTACAAGCAGCCTGTTATAGATGAGTATTTTTGTTGTGTTGCTTCAACTGTCATAGTTTCTAAAGCTTAGAATCAACTAGTTCACGACCTTTGTAGCATCATTATATGAGAATTTATTGAGGGTATGATGGTGAGGGGTTTATTCATACTGTTAATCTGGCTCTATACAAGTGTGACTAGAGCATGTTTTTTTGTTTTGTTTTAAGAGACGGAATCACTATTTTGCCCAGGCTGGAGTGCAGCGGTTGTTCACAAACGAGATGATAGCACAGGGAAGCCTTGAAGTGGACTGGAGATCCTCCTGCCTCAGCCTCCAGAGTAGCTGGGACTACAGGCACACACTACTGCGCCTGCCTTAGAGCAGCATGTATTAAGAGTTGAGTAGCTGTAGATGGAGTTAAGTTGTAGTTGTAAGAGTTTTACTGGACATTTGGAATACTGAGCTCTTATGTTGATTTTTATACATTCTTTAACACATTATGCCATGTTAGACTTGTTTTTTTTTTTTTTTTTGAGACGGAGTCTCGCTCTTTCGCCCGGGCTGGAGTGTAGTGGCCGGATCTCAGCTCACTGCAAGCTCCGCCTCCCGGGTTTACGCCATTCTCCTGCCTCAGCCTTCCGAGTAGCTGGGACTACAGGCGCCAGCCACCTTGCCCGGCTAGCTTTTTGTATTTTTTAGTAGAGACGGGGTTTCACCGTGTTAGCCAGGATGGTTTTGAACTCCTGACCTCGTGATCCACCCGTCTCGGCCTCCCAAAGTGCTGGGATTAGAGGCTTGAGCCACCGCGCCCGGCCTAGACTTGTTTTTAACTTAAAGACAGTCTGGTCCACAGAGAGAAAATCAGGTAAAAAGCAAATCTTGAGTTGGCTCACTATTTACCATCTTCTGACTTAGAACTCTTAGGTTACAGTTAATGCTTTTTTAACTCTGTACTTTCCTGGGCCACTTCCTTTCAGGATATCAAGTACTTCATTGAAAGAAACAATCCCTGCAAGACTGAAGAGAACAAAGCAGGAGCATATTGTGATAAGGAGGTAGCTGATGGCAAAGTAGATGCATAATGAGATAGTCTAGGATTTGAAAATATCTTATCTTTTATAGCTTACACAACCTTTGGAGAATTGCTTTGACATTTTGTCTACAATTATATGTGCAGCCGTTGCTGGAACATAAAAACCTCAATTGGCATTTGCTCTGAGAGGTTGTTTTGAGAATGAGTGACTTATTTTGGTAACCTAAAATCTGAAATAGGATTTAGAGGCAGCTGACTCAATATCTTACTAATGGGCCTTTTTGCCTTTTCATTTTCATTTTTTTTCTTGCTTTCCCTTATTTATTTATTTATTTATTGAGACGGGTTCTCACTCTGTTGCCCAGGCTGGAGTGCAGTGATGTGTGATCATGGCTTCCTGTAGCTTCCAACTCCCCAGGCTCAAGTGATTCGTCCCACTCAGCCTGCTGAGTAGCTATAACCATAGGTGCACACCACCATGCTTGTCTAATTTTTGTACGTTTTATAGAGACGGGGTCTTGCAAAGTTGCCCAGGCTAGTCTTGGATTTCTGACCTCAAGTGATCCTCCTGCCTCAGCCTCCCAAAGTGCTGGGATTACAGGCGTGAGCCACCGTGCCCGGCCTTGTTTTCTCTTAATATAAGTTAAAGTGATTACCAGAACAGTTACACAAACTTAAAATAGCCATTGTTAGGGGTTGTAGGAGTTTCCGTTTCAGATTTTTTCTTTTTTTGAGACAGTCTCATTCTGTCGCCCAGACTGGAGTGCTATGGTGTGATCTTGACTCACTGCAACCTCCGCCGCCCAGCTTCAAGCGATTCTCCTACCTCAGCCTCCCAAGTAGCTAGGATAACAGGTGCCTGCCACCATGCCTGGCTGATTTTTGTATTTTTAGTAGAATCAGGGTTTCACCATGTTGGCTGGGCTGGTCTCGAATTCCTGACCTCAGTGATCCACCCGCTTGGGCCTCCCGAAGTGCTGGGTTTACAGACGTGAGCCACCGTGCCCGGCCCCAGATTTTTGTAATTAATTTGACTAGTCAATTAATTTTGAGTTAATACTGTCAGAGGACATTTTCTGAAATGTATAGCTTGGGTTTCAATGCTGGCCAACAAAAATATAAGCCATATGTAATTTAAAATTTTGTAGTACTCTCTGCTGGGTGCAGTGGCTCAAGCCTATAATCCCAGCACTTTGGGAGGCCGAGATGGGCGAATCACGAGGTCAGGAGATCGAGACCATCCTGGCTAACACGGTGAAACCCCGTCTACTAAAAAATACAAAAAACTAGCCGAGCGAGGTGGCGGGCGCCTGTAGTCCCAGCTACTTGGGGAGGCTGAGGCAGCAGAATGGTGTAAACCCGGGAGGCGGAGCTTGCATTGAGCTGAGATCTGGCCACTGCACCCCAGCCTGGGCGACAGAGCAAGACTCTGTCTCAAAAAAAATAAATAAATAAATTTGTAGTACTCTCATATTAAAGAAAGAAAAAAATGGTGGGAAAAAATTAAAAACAGCTGGATGTGGTGGTGTGTGCCTGTAGTCCCAGCTACTCAGGAGGTCAAAGCTGGAGAATTCCTTAAACCCAGAAGCTTGAGACCAGCCAAGGCAATGTAGTGAGACCACCATCTCCAAAAACATAAATAAATAATAAAAAGGAAAACCACATTTTTCTCTTTGTTTTTGAGTGGAGTCTCGCTCTGTATCCCAGGCTGGAGTACGGTGGTGCGGTCTCGGCTCAAGACAACCTCCGCCTCCTGGGTTCAAGTGATTCTCCTGCCTAAGCCCCCCAAGTAGCTGGGACTACAGGCACGTGCCACCACACCTGGCTACTTTTTTGTGTATTTTAAGTAGAGATGGGGTTTCACCTTGTTGGTCAGGCTGGTCTCGAACTCCTGGCCCCAAGTGATCTGCCGACCTCTGCCTCCCAAAGTGCTAGGATTACAGGT